>NW_019154099.1:12662542-13004328 GCF_002288905.1 Enhydra lutris kenyoni | reverse complement strand
TTTTTTTTTTTTTCTTCTTTCTGAACCTCTTTTTATCACCTTTCTCCCCCATCATGATTGGGGATCTCTTCTGATTTGGCTAAAGCATATTTTCCTGGGGTTGTTGCCACCCTTTTAGTATTTTACTTGCTCCTTCATATACTCTTACGGAAAAATTCACCACAAAAAAAAGAACAAGAGGCAGTACCAAAGGCTAGGGACCTAATCAATACAGACATTGGTAATATGTCAGATCTAGAGTTCAGAATGATGATTCTCAAGGTTCTAGCCGGGCTCGAAAAAGGCATGGAAGATATTAGAGAAACCCTCTCGGGAGATATAAAAGCCCTTTCTGGAGAAATAAAAGAACTAAAATCTAACCAAGTTGAAATCAAAATAGCTATTAATGAGGTGCAATCAAAAATGGAGGCTCTCACTGCTAGGATAAATGAGGCAGAAGAAAGAATTAGCGATATAGAAGACCAAATGACAGAGAATAAAGAAGCTGAGCAAAAGAGGGACAAACAGCTACTGGACCATGAGGGGAGAATTCGAGAGATAAGTGACACCATAAGATGAAACAACATTAGAATAATTGGGATTCCAGAAGAAGAGGAAACAGAGAGGGGAGCAAAAGGTATATTGGAGAGAATTATTGGAGAGAATTTCCCCAATATGGCAAAGGGAACAAGCATCAAAATCAAGGAGATTCAGAGAACCCCCCTCAAAATCAATAAGAATAGGTCCACACCCCGTCACCTAATAGTAAAATTTACAAGTCTTAGTGACAAAGAGAAGATCCTGAAAGCAGCCCGGGAAAAGAAGTCTGTAACATACAATGGTAAAAATATTAGATTGGCAGCAGACTTATCCACAGAGACCTGGCAGGCCAGAAAGAGCTGGCATGATATATTCAGAGTACTAAACGAGAAAAACATGCAGCCAAGAATACTATATCCAGCTAGGCTATCATTGAAAATAGAAGGAGAGATTAAAAGCTTCCAGGACAAACAAAAACTGAAAGAATTTGCAAATACCAAACCAGCTCTACAGGAAATATTGAAAGGGGTCTTCTAAGCAAAGAGAGACCCTAAAAGTAGTAGATCAGAAAGAAACAGAGACAATATACAATAACAGTCATCTTACAGGCAATACAATGGCACTAAATTCATATCTCTCAATACTTACCCTGAATGTTAATGGGCTAAATGCTCCAATCAAAAGACACAGGGCAACAGAATGGATAAAAAAACAAAACCCATCTATATGTTGCCTACAAGAAACTCATCTTAAACCTGAAGACACCTCCAGATTTAAAGTGAGGGGGTGGAAAAGAATTTACCATGCTAATGGACATCAGAAAAAAGCAGGAGTGGCAATCCTTATATCAGATCAATTAGATTTTAAGCCAAAGACTATAATAAGAGATGAGGAAGGACACTATATCATACTCAAAGGAACTGTCCAACAAGAAGATCTAACAATTTTAAATATCTATGCCCCTAACATGGGAGCAGCCAACTATATAAACCAATTAATAACAAAATCAAAGAAACACATCGACAATAATACAATAATCGTAGGGGACTTTAACACTCCCCTCACTGAAATGGACAGATCATCCAAGCAAAAGATCAACAAGGAAATCAAGGCCTTAAATGACACACTGGACCAGATGGACATCACAGATATATTCAGAACATTTCATCCCAAAGCAACAGAATACACATTCTTCTCTAGTGCACATGGAACATTCTCCAGAATAGATCATATTCTCGGTCCTAAATCAGGTCTCAACCGTTATCAAAAGATTGGAATCATTCCCTGCATATTTTCAGACCACAATGCTCTGAAGCTAGAACTCAATCACAAGAGGAAATTTGGAAAGAACCCAAATACATGGAGACTAAACAGCATCCTTCTAAAGAATGAATGGGTCAACCAGGAAATTAAAGAAGAGTTGAAAAAATTCATGGAAACAAATGATAATGAAAACACAACGGTTCAAAATCTGTGGGACACAACAAAGGCAGTCCTGAGAGGAAAATATATAGCGGTACAAGCCTTTCTCAAGAAACAAGAAAGGTCTCAGGTACACAACCTAACCCTACACCTAAAAGAGCTAGAGAAAGAACAAGAAAGAAACCCTAAACCCAGCAGGAGAAGAGAAATATTAAAGATCAGAGCAGAAATCAATGAAATAGAAACCAAAAAAACAATAGAACAAATCAACGAAACTAGGAGCTGGTTCTTTGAAAGAATTAAAAGATCGATAAACCCCTGGCCAGACTTATCAAAAAGAAAAGAGAAAGGACCCAAATAAATAAAATCATGAATGAAAGAGGAGAGATCACAACGAACACCAAAGAAATACAGACAATTATAAGAACATACTATGAGCAACTCTACGCCAACAAATTTGACAATCTGGAAGAAATGGATGCATTCCTAGAGACATATAAACTACCACAACTGAACCAGGAAGAAATAGAAAGCCTGAACAGACCCATAACCAGTAAGGAGATTGAAACAGTCATCAAAAATCTCCAAACAAAAAAAGCCCAGGGCCAGATGGCTTCCTGGGGAATTCTACCAAACATTGAAAGAAGAACTAATTCCTATTCTCCTGAAACTGTTCCAAAAAATAGAAATGGAAGGAAAACTTCCAAACTCATTTTATGAGGCCAGCATCACCTTGATCCCAAAACCAGACAAGGATCCCATCAAAAAAGAGAACTACAGACCAATATCCTTGATGAACACAGATGCAAAAATTCTCGCCAAAATACTAGCCAATAGGATTCAACAGTACATTAAAAGGATTATTCACCACGACCAAGTGGGATTTATTCCAGGGCTGCAAGGTTGGTTCAACATCCGCAAATCAATCAATGTGATACAACACATTAATAAAAGAAAGAACAAGAACCATATGATACTCTCCATAGATGCTGAAAAAGCATTTGACAAAGTACAGCATCCCTTCCTGATCAAAACTCTTCAAAGTGTAGGGATAGAGGGCACATACCTCAATATTATCAAAGCCATCTATGAAAAACCCACCGCAAATATCATTCTCAATGGAGAAAAACTGAAAGCTTTCCCGCTAAGGTCAGGAACACGGCAGGGATGTCCGTTATCACCACTGCTATTCAACATAGTACTAGAAGTCCTAGCCTCAGCAATCAGACAACAAAAGGAAATTAAAGGCATCCAAATTGGCAAAGAAGAAGTCAAACTCTCACTCTTCGCAGATGATATGATACTCTATGTGGAAAACCCAAAAGACTCCACTCCAAAACTGCTAGAACTTGTACAGGAATTCAGTAAAGTGTCAGGATATAAAATCAATGCCCAGAAATCAGTTGCATTTCTCTACACCAACAACAAGACAGAAGAAAGAGAAATTAAGGAGTCCATCCCATTTACAATTGCGCCCAAAACTATAAGATACCTAGGAATAAATCTAACCAAAGAGACTAAGAATCTATACACAGAAAACTATAAAGTACTCATGAAAGAAATTGAGGAAGACACAAAGAAATGGAAAAATGTTCCATGCTCCTGGATTGGAAGAATAAATATTGTGAAAATGTCTATGCTACCTAAAGCAATCTACACATTTAATGCAATTCCTATCAAAGTACCATCCATTTTTTTCAAAGAAATGGAACAAATAATCCTAAAATTTATATGGAACCAGAAAAGACCTCGAATAGCCAAAGCAATATTGAAGAAGAAAGCCAAAGTTGGTGGCATCACAATTCCGGACTTCAAGCTCTATTACAAAGCTGTCATCATCAAGACAGCATGGTACTGGCACAAAAACAGACTCATAGATCAATGGAACAGAATAGAGAGCCCAGAAATAGACCCTCAACTCTATGGTCAACTCATCTTCGACAAAGCAGGAAAGAATATCCAATGGAAAAAAGACAGCCTCTTCAATAAATGGTCTTGGGAAAATTGGACAGCCACATGCAGAAAAATGAAATTGGATCATTTCCTTACACCACACACGAAAATAGACTCAAAATGGATGAAGGATCTCAATGTGAGAAAGGAATCCATCAAAATCCTTGAGGAGAACACAGGCAGCAACCTCTTCGACCTCAGCCGCAGCAACATCTTCCTAGGAACATCGCCAAAGGCAAGGGAAGCAAGGGCAAAAATGAACTATTGGGATTTCATCAAGATCAAAAGCTTTTGCACAGCAAAGGAAACAGTTAACAAAACCAAAAGACAACTGACAGAATGGGAGAAGATATTTGCAAATGACATATCGGATAAAGGGCTAGTGTCCAAAATCTATAAAGAACTGAGCAAACTCAACACCCAAAGAACAAATAATCCAATCAAGAAATGGGCAGAGGACATTAACAGACATTTCTGCAAAGAAGACATCCAGATGGCCAACAGACACATGAAAAAGTGTTCCATGTCACTCGGCATCAGGGAAATACAAATCAAAACCACAATGAGATACCACCTCACACCAGTCAGAATGGCTAAAATTAACAAGTCAGGAAATGACAGATGCTGGCGAGGACGCGGAGAAAGGGGAACCCTCCTACACTGTTGGTGGGAATGCAAGCTGGTGCAACCACTCTGGAAAACAGCATGGAGGTTCCTCAAAATGCTGAAAATAGAACTACCCTATGACCCAGCAATTGCACTGCTGGGTATTTACCCTAAAGATACAAACGTAGTGATCCGAAGGGGTACGTGCACCCAAATGTTTATAGCAGCAATGTCTACAATAGCCAAACTATAGAAAGAACCTAGATGTCCATCAACAGATGAATGGATAAAGAAGATGTGGTATATATACACAATGGAATACCATGCAGCCATCAAAAGAAATGAAATCTTGCCATTTGCGACGACGTGGATGGAACTAGAGGGTATCATGCTTAGCGAAATAAGTCAATCGGAGAAAGACAACTATCATATGATCTCCCTGATATGAGGAAGAGGAGATGCAACATGGTGGGTTAAGGGGGTAGGAGAAGAGTAAATGAAACAAGATGGGATTGGGAAGGAGACAAACCATAAGTGACTCTTAATCTCACAAAACAAACTGATGGTTGATGGGGGAGGGGGGTTGGTGGGTGTGGGATTATGGACATTGGGGAGGGTATGTGGTATGGTGAGTGCTGTGAAGTGTGTAAACCTGGTGATTCACAGACCTGTACCCCTGGGGATAAAAATATATTATATGTTTATAAAAAATAAAATTAAAAAAAAAAAAAAGAAAATTCAGAGAATAGAATGAAACAGGAATAAATTATGAGAAAGAGCTCTAATCAATGATGTTAAAAAGAATACAAGCTAACTGTCAAAAGCACAGAACTGATTACATCTAGAAAGTTACAAACAAACAAAAAAATGAGTTTAGGATAGAAGTTCTCATAAAGCACCAGGGGGTGGGAAGAATGGCTGGGTTGTAATGCTTTGTTCTTTAAAAATAAACAAACTTATGTAATGGGATGGTTTATATGTCATTGGTTTATGACTAGAGCTCTAGTCTTATTATTTTAATTCTACCAAGAGTCGAGTTGTGATCCAATGTTATATATTCTGTTAGCAATACAAAAGAGAAAAATATTGTGCCAAATTCTGGTAGTATATGAATTCTCTTTCCTCATACAGTTCATCCTGCCAACAAAACATTCAGCCCAAATCAATAAGTAAATAACTCCAGGAAAATATAGTTGAAAATGAATTGAAACAGAGTTAAAGTGTAGGGGACAAAAATAAATCCTTTTACAATGCAGAGAGCTTTCTGCCTTACTTCAATCATGGAATGCACCTGCATATAACTCACTTAAAATTGTGACGTTTGTGAATCATAGATATTTCACACATGAGAAATACTAGTTAAAAAAATGCACATACTTTATCTTATTTCATTCTCCTTTTAAGAGTTCTTTAAAAAGTAAATTGGAAGTGTCTGGATTTTCTGTTTTTTGTTTGTTTGTTTGTTTTTGTTTTTAAATCAATCACAATCGACATTACACAATATCTATACTTTAAGAATTAGAGTTGAGAAGGCATGATCTTCTAGGTGTTTTGTGGAACTTCTTGAAAGGATCATGTGAAGCACACTTGAAAGTCTTATTTATCTTATAACCAAGTAGAAAGTTGATGCATCATCTGATTGACAAAGAGCCCACATGTTTTAGGGAGAACAGAGTGGGAAGAGGACAAATAAAATTTTATTTAATAAATTAGAATGTCAGTTTTCCTTAACCAAAAACTGACTTTAGTAGCAGATATTATAAGCCAATTGAGAAAGGTGGTTAGAGTAAATGGTAGAAATCTACAAAGAAAATTAATGAATTGAAGTATATACTATACAACTGTAAAATATAGTCTAGTAGAGAATTAAGTTATTGGAAATTTTGAACTACATATCATATGAGTATGATGATAAAATTATATTCTAGGCCACTGGCCAGATTACCTAAATGAGGCTGCCAAATTAAGGCAAATTGTAATAGACTGATGGAAGTCCTCATCCTAACAAGTTTTTCATTAACACATGATTGCTTCCAATAAACTAAAACAAAATTGGCTATATTAACTAGTGGAAAGTTATTCTTAGAACAACACAGGAAGTCTAGAGAAGTATATGATAGCCTTTCATATTATAAATGTGCTACAGTTTTGGGACTCCTGAGTGGCTCAGTTGGTTAAGCATCTGCCTTTGGCTCAGAGCATGATCCCAGGGTCCTGGGATTGAGCCCCACGTTTGACTCCCTGCTGAGTGGAGGGTCTGCTTCCCTCTCCCTCTGCCTCTCTCTCACTCCTGTTCTCTCTCTCTCTCAAATAAATTAAATCTGTTTTTAAAAGTGCTACACTTTTATTATTATAAGCATCTAAGAAATTCTGAATAAGGAATATGTGTGTATATATACACACATGCACATGTATATACATAATCATATGTAATATATTGCACATGCATATATGTATAGTTATTTGCACACACATATACATGCATAAACACACATATACATGACTATGCACAAACATACATACAGGAGCACATAAACAATTATATGTAAAGTGCAGAGAATATATATAGACTGAATAGTGTTCAGAGAATAAATATAGATTGAATAATGTTAAAATGGCAGGGGACTAAAAGTAGGGAAAACTGGCTTAAAAGCTAATAGACTAGATAGAACTCAAGAATTTGCTATTTTGAAAAAGGCCAACGTTTAAACACTTTCAGAAATTTACTATTTTTAGGCCCTGCCGTCTCCCTCAGCAGCCAAACATGATAAGAAGAATTGATTTTCTCTCTTTTTTAAAGATTTTATTTATTTCAGAGAGAGAGAGAAAGACAGGCCAGGGGGAGGAGCAGAGAGAGAGGGAAAGACTTTTAAGCAGACTCCACATTGAGTACAGAGCCCACTGGAGATTTGATCTCACCACCTTGAGATCATGACTTAAGCTGAAACCACAAGTTGGGTGCTTAACCAACTGAGCCAACCATAAGCCCCAAGAATTGATTCTAAATGTGATAACTACAAATATATTCAGTATACAGGTGAAAAAGTTACTTGTGTTTCTATCGTTTGGAGGAAATGAAAAATCCTTTCTACTTTACCTCTGGTCACATTCTCCTAGCTTAATCCACAAATTAGGAATATCATCTTCCAAATGTCTCCCTTAAACTAGTATATACTAAAAAAGAAACAGGTATTTAGTTAGAGTGATATCTGACCTTTTAGTCATTTCTGATCAGTATCAATTACTTCAGGTATTGTGCTTTTGGAAGTCATAGAGGAAAAAAAAAATTAGTTACAGGGAAGAAGTGGAACAGCAAAATTTTATAAGCCCCCCCCCCCCCGCAAAGTTTACTAGAATAAGGCGGGAATTGCTGTGATAATGGCATGCACAAAATTGGGACCCAGGGAGTAAAGAGATTCTAGAAATCATGAGAATAATATTTAAATCTCCTTTAAAATTTTTTTAAAAATAAGAACCAACTCACAGGAATTTGTTTTTTATTGTATCTGCTCAAGGGCCCTATAAACAGAAGGATTCCCATATTCAATATTTAGTTCAAGTCCTGTTCTCTATAGTTAAGAGACTGTATACCATTATGTTCTATAAATTTTGATGTTGTGTGAAGTGCAGATTTTGGAGAATAATCTTGGTTTCTAATAGTACCAAAGTGTATAACCTCATATCTTTGATTTTCTGTAAGTGTTCTAAATTGGGGATATGAATTACTAACATCCAAAGCTAAAATTAATAAAGATATGAAAACTTTTTGGTTTTTCTGGTTAGGCATTCAAAAGATAACAATCCAGTGCTATTATTTTTCAAATTGATAGAATGCCTTGTAAAAATTAATAATTTAAATAAGTACTTAAAAGCACTTAAACACTGTAGCAGTGAATTCTAATATAATTTCATTTTAGTCTTTTATATTTCTAACATATTAATATTTCTAATATTAGTCTAATGTATGTTTCCAAGTTAAAGCTAATGGTTTTGGTTTTCCACAGGTCAATTTTTGTCCATTATGGTGTTATTTCATGTATACCAAATGTTGGAACTCTCAGGATTTATTCCAATCCTATACTCAGATACTAAATTGAAAACATTTTTTGTAGAAGTTCTATCTGTGCTTAATTTCACCCTTTGAATTTGTGTGTATCTTCAATCTTCTATCTTCCATTTCCATTTTGAAAAAAATAGCTAAAGGATAGCGACCACCAATTTTAATTTCCCACACTTATCTGCATAATCACATCACATAATCAATTCATAGTTTGGATGTTAAATCTCATAAAATACTTTTGGTGAATTAATGTTTTTATCTAGTTTTTATTTATACTTCCAATGAATTGAAGCATTGAGCACTAGCCAATCAAGCCAAATATATACTTTGGAAAGGAGTATACTTTGTGTGGTGTGTGTTACTTAATGCGCTGAGGTGAAAAAAATGTGTGTGTGTGTGTGTGTGTGTGTGTTTAATAAACTACACTTACCCATCTAAATAAGTTTGGAGGACGATCTTGTTATTCATGTTCTTAACAGGCCAGTAGTTCAAATTCTAAGCTTTTAATTCTTTTAGCATCCTGTTCTTTCCATCTTATCTGATGAGAATTTACGATATTCATTTATGTGTATATATGCATGTGAGTGTGTGAGTGTGAGTGCATAGGATGGTAACTAGACTGTAGAATGTCCTCCAGGGCATTAGTTTGAATAAATATTTATTAAGGGTAAACTACTTCAACTGATACTTACTTGCATAAGTTGTTCCTTAGGGGTTAGGTGCTTAGAGTCCCCTTCAGGGATATTGCTTTGCAAAAGCTGTTTGCATTTAGATTCCCTTTAGGAGATGTTAATTGCTTGAACTGTCATTAGAATGTGGAGATTTAGATCCTGTTAAAGTAATACCCTAGAGTGTGACTGAGAGGAACTGCTGAGATGAATGTGAATAGGTCTGAATCCTGGAGGTGTTTGCTCTAGGGTGGATAAACCCAGAAATGAACTGTCTCACAGCATTACTAGAAGGTAAGCTCCCTGCAAGCAGGCATTTTTCTCATTATTAATTTATGTGTACAACTTAGGGAATATACATAGTTTATGGAAGGCAATTTAATAATCTGTTAGATGACTGAATGAATAAATGGATTTTTGGTAAGAACTATTTATCTCCTGGCAGCTATCTATCATGAAATAAAAAATTCTTATTAACAGATTTTATACTTTCAATATTCTTTACACCATGAGAGACATGTTGGATCTACTTCTGATGCCTTCATCATTCTGTGCTATGATGAATATACTCATCTTTTATCCCTTAGTATCCTTTACTGTGCTAATTAATACTGCGTATCAAATTGGTTAGGTTATAATACCCATAGAACCCCTTTGGACTCAAAGCTGCAGTGTCAACTCTTGATAGTCTGCCCTGCTAATTTCAGACTTGCAAATGTTCAAGACTATGTAAGTTAATTCTTTACTCCTCCAACCACTGATTCTTTTTTACTGGACAATCTGACTAAAACACTTACCTTAAGTGATTTTTTTGGCAGTCAGATTCTGCTACACAGGAAAGATGAACATACTGAAATATTTCGTCTTCATTTTTTAAAAAGTGGTAATCTAATCTGTATGTAGTCTAAGTGTGACAAGTCCTAGGGTGGTGACAGGACAAATTTCTATTTCCCCATGACAGTTTCCCCAATCCTTCTGTCCCAAATTACTGGATAGAACATAATAACTGTGATGAAATCTGGGACTAGATCAGTGTGAGGTGGTTTTATCTCTACCACTTACTTCAATAATATGGCCAGGTTTCCTTCTTAAAGTTCCTTAGTATCCTAGCAATATATTGAGACCAAAATATATTAAAATTTTAAAATGTGAAAATTGAGAATTATTTTTGTATAACTGCAATAAACTAAATAACGTCCCCCATTGATGTCCATGTTTTAATCCCTGAACCTGTGAATGTTACTTTACATGGAAAGTGGAATTAAATTTCCAGATAGATTAAGATTGCTTATCTGATATGATGAAGATCTTTAAAAAAGAACTTTCTCCTGAATTATCCCTGTAGACTGAATGTAATCACAAGAGTCCTTGAAAGCTTAAGAGGGAGGCAGAAGTGAAGGTGAAAATGATAAGATTCAGCCTGCCATTGCAGCTTTGAAAATGAAGAGACCATAAATCTAGGAATCAGATCCATAGAAATTTTGTGTTGTGTTGACCCACTCAATTTGTGAAAATTTGTTATAGAAGTAATAGAAAATAAATACAACTATGACTTAAAACATAATGATTCCAATAAAATAAATATCTGCAATAATTTTTACTGTATACTATGTGTGAAGCGTATTTTAATATTGTAATAGTGTCTTAAAATTTACTAATACCTAAAGTATTTATACAGGCACATTCTGGATGATCAGCCAGAATAATGAGAACATTTCCCAGTTTCCCCTACATCCTATGTGGCCCTGTGATTAAATTTTTGCCAATGGGATTTAAGTAGAAGTACTGTATGCAATACCTAGAAAATGTTGTTAAAAAGAAAAACAAAAGCTTCTTCTCCAACTTTTTCTTCCTGCTTTCTGGAATGTGGTCAAGATATCTGGAGCTTGAGGACCCACCATGGACCATAGGGTCAATGATATGTGTTAGGGAAGGCAAAACAAAAAGATGGAAGGAATTTTTGCCTCTGATAATTGTAAAGGTGCTTTACCAGTTTGTACTTGGTTTTTATGAAATTGGATTCAGATCACATTAAGCAGCATATAATTGAGAACCTTAATATTGCAGTCAAACAGGGTTTCTGTATTATACACCTCTAAGAACACTATTAGATAGCTGGAGAGAGAATATCAAGGTATGGAAAATTCAGCCTTAGTTTTATAGTGGATAGAGTTTACATGCATTCCAGTGTGATGGCATTCCCTGGAGTTGTTACATTGCAGAGACCTCATTGCCAAATCAAATTTTAAAACAATTAAATTATTATAATCCATTTTTACCTTGTCATGTGGTGACATACTGGACATAAACAAGATTTGTTAGACTCTAAGAATGCATCAATCCATGATAAAAATGACTTTGAAACTCTCCACATTATGTTCAGTATTTCCCTGTCATTACTGACCTGTAATTCTTATTAAGATACAATTTGCTTTTCTTCAACTGCCCTGGGACCTAGAATAGCCATTAGTGAATACTTCAGCAGTGATATCCATCCCCAGTATTGATCTGCTGTTGGCAGCTTCACTTTACTAACAGAACACATCATCAGGGTTTTGTGTTCTATTCACCATAAGGAAAAGCACCAACATATTGCACACATATTGCTTTGACAGAAACTCTTTTCCAGTATATTTAATGGCATGAGTGTCAATGATATTTTGATGACTGTTTTCTACTCCAGTGGTATGAAAGTTACTGAAGTAAAATAATTTTAAAAAGAAAAATAATCTAAATCTTCATCACACCCCTATGAATATAAAATCATCCAACCTGTTCACTGAGGACATTTAGAGATTATTCAAATACACATTCATTTCCTAGCCACTGTTTGTAATTTCTGCTCACTAGTGATTTTAATTCCATGCAATCACTGGTTATTGTGAAATGATATTTCAGTAATGTGACCTTTGATGTTTTCTTTTAATGCAAACATGTTTTTAACAAAGATTAGATAGGGAAAAAACATAATAATCAGAATTTATGAGGAAAAATGCACTAATATCTTGCTCCTTTAGAATATAAAATAGGTGTTTGGAAGTTGGTATCTTGAAGACTCTTCCTCCTAAACATTCTTCAGTTTTCAAATCATTCATATCAGAAAAAATCCTGGCATCATTTCAATTCTTCACTTTCAGAAAGATTTTTCTCATACTCTTTAATGTCTCTGCACTCTTGTGAATAACACGTTAAGGTCCTTATTCCCTAAGGAAGCTAGAGAAGCTAGTATCTCTACAAAGACAATAGTTTATGTTAATGAAGTGCCTATTATTTCCTGAATTCTGATTTTAGCACTTCCTACTACTTAAAATAGTATGCGATACATATTTTTATTGTCATCATTGGGTAGATGAAGATAATTGTGGTTTAAAACATACAAACATAAGCCTCACATCATATTCTTGATAAAGCTATAGTGCTGGGACTTGAATCCAGACTGTTTATCTCCAGGTTCTTCTTATAAACCACTGCACCAAGAATCAAGAGCAGCCTGGAAACTCAGCAGAATAGTTAGTAGAAAAATTATCATAATTTTTTATCTAGTTAAATAGCTTAGTGGTTTTGTTGACTATGCAAGTAATGTATATGTTTTATAAAATAGATTACCATAGAGAACTAATTAATATATATCAGCAGTTAGCAAAATATGGCCCCAGGGAAAAATCTGGCCTCTTGCCTGTTTTTATAAATAAAATTTTAGTGGAACACAGCCGCATTCATTAATTTAAGTATTGTCTATGACCATATTTGTGCCACAAGGACAGAATTTAGTAGTTGTAACAGAGACCATATGGACCACAAAGTCTAAAATATCTACTAACTGCCCCTTTACAAAAAAATATTAGCAAACATCTGATGTAGATTATTTTCATCATATGAGGCTTCAAAGAAGTAATTTGACTTCTATAATAAGTTGTAAAACTAAAGATACCATTCTAAACTAATCAATAATTTTTAAATGTTGAACAATCTAATTAAAGGAGTGAATTATCTTTCTTATCTTCATGTAGAAGATATCACAAAATTTCTGTCAAATAGAGATAAAAGAAGATGTAGTCAGAGTGTAAGAAACATACAGATATATCTAGAAGTTTATTTTTAAAATATATCTACCACTGTTTAGATGAACACTTGTCATATAATAGATGCTAATTAAAATACTTGATGAACGAATACATTTGTTTAAAGGCAACAGATTCCACTGCATTGATATGTAGAATAAATTAAAAGAATTAATTATCTAGAAAGGATTAGATTATTACCAATACACTTACTATAAAAAAATTCTGAATCACTGAATAAATTAAGAAAGGCAATTTCTAGTGTTATAAAAAATTGAAGCTACATAAAATTATAAGAGAAGAAAAGGAATCCCTTTAAAGAGGGCTTCTTTGAAGGAATAAATTAGAGATAAATGTAAGGCAAAGCATAATAGCCAGAAGAAAGCTCAGATAAGAAAGCCATTGAAGGATAAGAAATTTCATTTGAAATCTAAGAAAAAACTCGTATCTCTATTTTCCATATAAAATGTAAAGATTTAACAGTTGTCAAGGAATTCACAGAGCTATCTTAAATAATTATGCATGGTATCTTTGCAAAAACAAAAAAATGGTTTTCTCTAAATCATAAACCATTAGGGGAATACTAAGGAATCCTCTATAATGTTATGCCTTATGGAACAAACAAATTGTAAAAGTCACTGATTAAATTTAAATCAAGAGTATAGATTTTAGGTTTTAGGACTGTGAGACCACAAGTAGGCAGAGAGGCAGAAGGAGAGGGGGAAGCAGTCTCCCCACTGAACAGAGAGCCCAATGTGGGGCTTGATCCCAGGACCCTGAGACTGTGACTTGAGCTGAAGGCAGAGGCTTAACCCACTGAGCCACCCAGGCACCCCTTATTACAGCTTTTTTTTTTTTTTTTATTAAATCCTGATAACTAAGGAAAAAATAAATAGGAATGCAAATCATCACATAATATTTATTTTAAGGACATGTCATTCTGATTTAGACAAAATTTACCCCAATTTATTAGCTCCCTTAAGCAACTCATCACATCAATCACCAGCATTAATATTTGAATTTGGAAAATTTGAAATATTTAGTCTATCCTATAGATTCATATATTCATAAGGAAGGCTTTTATACAGTTTTTTCCAATTATTACTATAAGTAAATTTAACACTTATCAAGCAATACATAAATTCTGGACAGTATTCTAGAGCTTTACTCCCTCTATAATCTGTTAGCTATTGGCTCTGGTTACATTACCAGGTATTACCTGTTGAAAGAAATGTTGATTGTCTTACATAATGGAAAAGAGAAGGTGTTCTAGTTTTTGATGAGTCCATACAGAAGTACCAGGCTTTCCTACTTCACTAAATTTCCTTGGGGCCTTTGGGGACACATCTATGTGGTTAAGGAGAAGTTAGTGTTCCTTGACTGTTTATTGAAAGGGTGCATCCCTGAAGAGTGGATAAGCACAGAAGCTTTCAGATGAGACTGACTCAAGTAAGATTCTAGGTTATGCCACTGATTAATTTCGGTTTACATTACTTACCAATTTTAAACCTCACATTTCTCATTTATTAAATAAAGTGAATGTATATATTACTCAGCCATCAGAAAGGATGAATACTTGCCATTTACATTGACATGGATGGAACTGGAGGGTATTATGTGGGGTGAAATAAGTCAGTCAGAGAAAGACAATTATACGGTTTCACTCATATGTGGAATATAAGAAACAACACAGAGGATCATTGGGGAAGGGAGAGAAAACTGAATGGAAAGTCATCAGAGAGGGAGAAAAACCATGAGAGACTCTTAGCAATTGGAAACTAATAGGGTTGCTTCAGGGGAGGATGGTGGGGGATGGAGTGGCTGGGTGATGTGCAATAAGGAGGGCGCGTGGTATGATGAGCACGGAGTGTTACGCACAACTGATGGATTGTTGAAGATGGCATCAGAAACTAGTGAGATACAATAGGTTGGCTAATTGAATTTAAATTAAAAAACATTAAAAAAAGATGTTAGTTTAAAAAATGAGTATATAGATGAAATAAAGTATATAAAGCTCAATACATTTATGACACCATTATGTAATAAAATAATGTTATGTATTCTTACTTAGGACACTTGGTCTACTATTCGTTAACCCTCAAATCCACATAAACTTAAATTTTATTTTTTAAAAATTAAGCAACAAACCATTTCTAATTAGCCTTCACTTTTCTCTGTGGACTTAACTCAGAGTAAGTTGGGGTAATACTTCCAGATATTACTATAATCTAGATTTAAGAGTTAATCACTAAATTCTACACCTGAAACTAATATTACACTGTATATTAACTAACAACTTTAAATAAAAACTTATAAGAAAGAAGTTAATACAGTAAAAAGGTAATAATTCAGCACTGTTTTACTTGTTTTTACTTGTTGAGTGTAGGGATAATAATTTATTTACTTCTATATTATTTTTGTTAGAATTGCACAGAGCTGGGCACATTTTAGGTTACTCGATAGGCATATGAGTCCTGAACAAATAAATGGAAACTTTAAATAAACGAGGTCCAGATTTCATTTTTACTGATACTAGAAACAAAAACTCACTGCATTTTCAAGCAGTGGCTCTTGAAGTCAAACAGCCAGAGGTCAAATTTTTACTCACTAGTTCTGTAACTGGTTGGGTTGCCCACTACTGTATCCATCAACTTTTTCTCCTTCAATAAATGACCCCCAAATCTCAGTGGCTCACAAACACAATTCTTGGTTTACAGGTTGACTGTGGATATGGCCCTGCTCTGCTTAGTAGGGTTCAGCTGTTCTAGCACCAATATTCCATGCAGGTCCACTTAATATACCTTTCTTTCTGGAACTCAGTCTGAGTATTGCAGTTCAAGAGGATCAAGAAGATCAAGAAAAAAATATGTGATGCTGCTTAATATCTCTGCTCAGAATTGGCACAATATTGCTCCTTCCATATACTGCTGGTTAAAAGAAATCATATTTATGATTTAAAAGAAGTTTAAATTATGACTTAAAAGAAATCATAAAACAGCCCCAAATCAGTGGGTGTGGAAATATAATTCAACTCTCTATTGGGAGGCTTTGAAAAGTGACAAGTCAAGGAGTATGGTATATATTTATATTATAAAAAAGGGGCAGAGTGGTCCAGTCCACCAACTGTTTTGGGGTATTTCTCTCCCTAATTATGTTAAGTTATTGAATTAATGTTATTGAATTATTGTTATTTAATTAATCATTTAATTAATGTTATTGAATTAATGGGATTATTTTGAGAATTAAGTAAGATAATATACTTAAGTATATAACACAGCGACTAGCAAAATTCAAATGCAGTATCAATACTTCCTATTAATCTCAACGCTTTTATTCGATGGCCTCAGTAATATCATGTTCTTTCTTATTTAGCTAACATAATTACTAAACAGTTTTTAAATTTATGAGTATGTGATATCTAGTATCTAAAATGGCCCCCATGATTCCTGTCTTCTGATAGTCATGCCCTTATGTAATATCTTCCTTTCATTGATGGATGGGTAGTATACATGTTAAGAGGAGTTATGAAATGGAATATATTGACAGCTCTTCACCAACCAGATAAAAAAGGTGTATCTAATTTTCTAATAATGTAACAAAATGAAATATGCATTCACTTAATCTTTATTAACTCCCTTTATAAATATTTTCCACACAAATTTCATTATTATTTCATATAATGTTTCATAGTTACATGCTATTTCAAATATCATTTAATATACTATATTCTATACCGTTTTTGCAAATTTAGGAATGCCAAAAATTCTCAGTTCTAAGAGGTTTTAACAAGACCAATGATAATGAAATATATGCATAAACAAGTGTTCCTTTCCATCCACACTGGGAAAACTGCCCTCCATTCCACCATTATATTTTGTATGAATTTCTATATTTTATATAAATGTTCAGTGTTTATTGGGACCTTAAAATTCACCTTGTCCTAACTTGCAGAAGGATGCTTAAATCTAACTTCTAACTTCTGCTTGAATACTGAAAGACCCAAAGTTCAGCATACTATCAAGAATGACTGGTTCGTGTACTGGAGCCCCACTTAAGATTTGTCTAGACTAAGAATCAGAGTACATTTATACATTAAAACTTTCTTGACAATCTTGTACTCCATTGTGGGGGCATTTCTAAGTTTGTCCTTCGACCTCTGAAATGGATTCTTTCCTACAATAGCTATAATGATCCCTCTGTGTTCTGAGGAGTTAAGTCTCTTTTGCATAATTCTTGGTTTTGATTTTTGAGGGCATTTTGTTTTCACATTCTTTGTCCAAGTTTTGAGAGAGCAAAAATAGTATCTTTTATAGTTTCACTTGCCTTAGAGAACAGAACGACTTCCTTAAAACTCTTTTTTTTTTTAATTTTTTAGTTGTGTTCTAATGGTTGCATTTGCTCCTACTACCAACAGTGAAATGACCTTTTTTTTTTCTAAATGGCCTTCTGAACAGGGGAAGGAGTAACATTTTACTTGGTTTCCCATGACTTCCTCCATAAATTTCTACATGCAGGTGGAAGAATGAGCTCCGAGATGAAGAGCACCCTATATTCAGATTACCTGGCTTCCAGTAGAGCTGGACGAGGAAGAGGGGAAACTGTGTTTATGAAGAGGTTTTGAATATTAATCCATAAAATAAAGTATGCAAAAAATGTTAGATTTCTTTCTTTCTTTTTTTTTTCCTGAGTCAATCTAATTTGATATCTGAGTCCTTATTCTATGGAGGACTGATAAGTTTCTCCTTTAAATTTCTATTTTTCAGTCCCAACTTCACCCTCCTGTGTGCAGTATCATGCTCCAGGAACATTATTTCATGTCAACAATGTGGAAAGCATATGCACCTCTGTCCATACATGCCAATGTGGTTCTCTTTGTAGCTTTGTAGATGGTGATCCTTCCATACATTCTAAAACTATAGGTATTGTATCTTTCTTGTGTTCCCATGTACCTTAACTCATCACCTTGCATCCTGTTACTTTACTAGCACAAAATCCTGATCTGCCTGAAGAAATCACTTTTAGTCTTTCATACAGAATATCTACCTTTATCCTTGAATTTTCTCTTTCTAAACTCCCCAACAAATATTCAATCTTAGGTCTTTAACTTTTAATAATGAAAGTCAGGAAACCTTGAAGACTACTTTATTTTCCACTCTGACACCTTGCCCCCAGCCAATTGATGCGAAATGCTTCCTTACTTAAGTTGTGGGAGTGAAAATTAGCAGGTTAGGAAAAAATGGAAAGTTCAGCACAAAAATTGACCTAAATGCATATTTTAAAATAATATCCAGAACACTTGCTTTCAAAAGAATTTACTATTCCCTTTCTTTTGAGTTCTTTACTGAAACTTACTTTCAAAAACCTCTCCCACTGATGTACACTTCCACGTTAGTGCCCTGTGAATACCCCTGCCTTAAATATTAGACCTCATTAAGATATTTTATTCAGTGGCTTTCTCTTGTACATAATTTTTTTTTTGCTTAGTTTTTTTCTTTTTTTGCTTAGTTTCAAAATTCATTTTTGTAATCACTCATTCAAAAATAATCTCAGCATCTTTGATTCTTCTTCTTCCACTGAATACAACTGACAATTCTAATCTTTACTGAACTGAACTATCCTTTGGCAAATACTTAAAACTTCTTCTTTATTTTTTTTTAATCACCACCCTCAAATGATTATAATACCGCATCTTTTTGCTATCTTATTATAAACTAATATATTCTCACTTATCTTTTTTTTTCCCATTCTTAGCTGTTAAAAAGGATTAGGTCAGTTTGTCCCATAATTTCCTTTATATATTCTGTTGTTTCTCTGTGTATTTTCCTAAATTGTTAGTCATTGCTAGAACATACATCTCGGCATGCAAACATGATATCCCTCCTTAGAAGTAAATAAATATATCAAATGCATAAATCAATAAACCCTCCTTGACCCCACATTTCCTTCCACATATAGCCCCATGTCATTTTCTATTCACAACAAGCGTTCCTGGAAGAATTTTCTACTCTTAAGTGTCTAAGTTTTCTTCTTCCTGTTAGTCTTCAATCTTCTGCAACAGACTTTCATCACGAACATTTCTCTTTACTCTCTTTCGAGTTACAAATAGTCCTCATATTTCCAAATGTAAAGGTCAAAACTACCCAAATTTGGCAAAATCTTTCCAAGAATTCTTAACACCTCCCCTTTATTTTTCTTCTTAGAACTTAACAGTATCTAACATGCCATATGTTTTACATACTCCATATTTTTCTTATTTCTTATCTGCCTCCCTTCTCCAGAATATAATCTCCATAATTGCAGAAATGTTTGCCCACTGTTATATTACTTCACTACTGTTTCTCTGGTGACTGAAGAATCCTTACCACAAAGTAGATTTTAAGTTCATTATTCTCTGTGGAATGATTGAATGAGGCACACTATTCCACTCCACTCTTTTCAACTAACAAGATTCTTTAGATTTAGTGACTACTATTGAAATATTGTTCTCTGTCCTGGCTTCCAAGACAATATCCCATTCAACTTCCTAACTCACAGACTTCAACATTTTAGTGTCCTTTGCTGAATTCTTGCTCTTCTATCTTTTTTCAAGGTTTAAGGATATATCCTGGGTACTATATCTTTCTAGATCTTTCATCCCTTAGTAACATTATTTGTATCTATGATTATAAAAATTATGTGCTGATGATTTTTTTCTAATTTTTTCAGCTCTAGTGAGATATAATTGATAGATTAAACTGTGAGATATTTAAGGTTTAATATTAATGGTTTTAAATGAATAATTCTATCCCAGACCATTTCTGGATTATCTAAACTCACTATCTGCCTACTTGACAACTCCACATTGGTGCTTTCTAGGTACCTGTAGCCCATGCTAGAATTTTTAATTTTTCTTTTTCTAATCTATTCCTCATCCAGCATTCCCTATTAGAGTAAATGATATTACCAGTCACCTAGTAGCAAAACCCACAACTCTTGGGTGACTCATAAACTCTCTAATTTACCTGATTCATCATGAGGCACATAGTGTAATATGTGATTATAAGCTTAAACATTAAAACCTCACTTCTTCTACACCAAAATTATTTCAAATGTATTCACTCTTCTCCATCTTAACTATCCTTTCACTAATGCAAACTACATTACCTTTAATCCTGAATCATTAATATCACTTTATGATAGTTCTTTTTTCTTCTTCTTTCCTCTCTTCACTGAGCAGCTGAAGAATATTTTAAAACATAAAAAAAGATTATGTGATCTTCATGTTTAAATAGATTCTCACTGAACTTGAAAAAAAATAAAAATTCTTTATGAAAGTTTGCAAGCTCTTCCTTGATCTCGTCTGTGTGCTCATACCCAACTTCATCTTGCGCTCCCCTTACTGTTTTTGCTTCAGTGCACTATTTTTCCACCAGTTCCTAGAAGAGAAACTTTTGGGGGTGGGGGAGGATCTCAGTGAACTTGAACTTGCTTTTCATATGCATACAACCTTTTGTCCTTTACTCTTTACCTCGCTAATTCTTCATTTTAAAAATCTGGGAGTAAATATATCCTCCCTGAGAATCCTTCTCTGAGGAAATATTCAAAAACAGGCTCAGCCTTGTTCTTCCTAGGCAATGGCATACTTCTTTCTTTCTTTTTTTTTTAAAGATTTTATTTATTTATTTGACAGAGATCACAAGCAGGCAGAGAGGCAGACAGAGAGAGAGTGGGAAGCAGGCTCCCCACCAAGCAGAGAGCCCTATGTGGGGCTCAATCCTAGGATCCTGGTATCATGATCTGAGCTGAAGGCAGAGGCTTTAAGCCAGGCACCCCAGCATACTTATTTCTTAGCATATCAAAAACCGTAAATTTTTAGTTGATTTTCTGTATTGCTTGAGGCCAAATATAATGTCAGCTCCATTTTAGCCAGAAAATGCCTTTCCCATTTACAGTGGAATCCCTAGCACCTAGCTTTATACTTGGCATAAGTCAAGGATCACTAACTAGTAGTTAAATGAAAAAAGAAAATATTTTTTATAATAATGTCTTACAATGATGATAATTTAGAAACCATTTAATAGCCTCTGCCAAGGTAATTTATATTCATGAAATATTTAACAATTCTAGAGAGTAGACCTGTTTAGCCACATTTTTACACAATGGAACTAAGGCTCAGAGAGATTCAGTTAATGGCATTCAGGAAGAAAATGGTCCAGGCATGGTATGAATTCAAAGGCTTATGGTGTGGTGTATGATTATAAGCTTCAAAACTTCTACCTCTACAACAGTCAATAATATTGAAAGAACTTTTGCCCTTCATTCCACCTCACATCTTTTTCTTTCTTTTTTATATTCACAGTTAAAGCAAGCACTTTTATGCCTTGATATTCATTGATATGTGAGAATTGTTATAAATATTTAAAAATGTTAAATTAGGACTTTGAAAAACACTCCATGGCAAAACCTTACATACTGCTTATATCAAAGTACTGTCACAACTTGATTATCCAGCATGTTGGATGAAACTGAAATGGTAGTTAATCAAATGTTCTGGTTAAATTAAAGTTTATTCTTGTTGCTGTAAATGGTTCTGTTGCCCACTGTTCTAAAGCCTTTAACATGAAAGAATCTACTTGGAAAAATGCAAATCATTTTTTTGTACATTACTAAGGCTTTTGCAACAGGCATTTCTCCTACTCCTCAGCATGTATGAATACACAACAAAATGTCCTGAGAGTTTAGGTATCCAAAGCCCTCTCTAGAAATATGTCTTCTCTCTTCTGATAAGCTACACAATCAGTGCCAGAGTTTGCAATAAAGATCTGCATTGTGACACATCACAGAACAGTTTCTATAAAAGTAGAGACATCATGAAATAGAAGGGATCACAGGAGTTTGGTTCATCCCTACCTCTAGCATAGGTTCTACCTCTGAAATAAACCTTACAAAGAACTATTCAATTTCTACTTGAAATCCTTCAGTGTACAGATATTTTACAGTTGAAAGATTAGTAATGGTAGCTTTAGGTTAACACTATGTTTTGCTAAATAGCATACCAGATAAGTTACCATACACATTGTATCAGTTAATTTTCGTAGCATTCCAACAAGATAAATATGGTTAACTATATTTTGCATGTTTGGAAGCTTATTTCCCATTATTTTCCTTTATGTTGTTCGCTGGAACTTGGAATTCATGCTCAGTGCAGTTTTTTTTAAATATGGTTATGTAATCCAAACTACTCTAAAAGTCCATACAATGAAAGTTTCTTAGATACAACATAATGGGATTGTGATCAATTATGTTATTAGTGAATACAGATTTATGATTGATATTATTCATGTTTTCTGAGTTTACTAATATAAATCTAGAGAAGAAATTAGAAGATACTGGTGTTGTCCTGTAAGATTGAAAGACAACATTTATACTTTTTCTCATTCTCTTAAAGGTCCTTAGCCAAAGAATACAAGGACTGAAGGAATTTGGAAGTAGTGATATCAGTAGATAACAGATTTCATCAACTGTTGACAGTGACTAATGAAGCAGGAAAGGAAAGACGTTGCCTACACTATAGGTCAGAGGGATGAGGACCCATATGGAAGCATGTCGGCCTATAGAGTACCAGGTCAGCTCATATCTTAGAAACTAAACTGTAAGTGTGTGAAATGGGAAGAATAAAAGAAGATTCACTGACATCCCCCATACACGCATTTCCATATGAAATATACTTACTTCAATCATTTATCACTGTAAGGACCTGTTTTATATTTTTATTTTAGCCAGAGGCTTCCATTGAGGTTAAACAATAACTTTGTTGTTTAACCCTTAAACCGGCCCTGCTCCCCTTCCCCCAGGGGACTTAAAAACAAGTCCCGGGAACCAGCTCCAGGTGTGGAGGCCAAGAAAAACAAGGCTGCCCACCTCGAGTCTAGCCCTGACATAAGTACAGCCATCTTGGCAAAGCAAAAGCTGGCACCTTGTACTGTAAGAGTGGGTTAGCATAAGAATGGCCATCCTGAAGGCCCAGAAGCCATATTACTGAGTGTTCCTAACAGGCCAACACTGCATAGGAGACTTGAGATAAGAGGAACTAGCTAAAACCTGAAAAAACAACTTAATCATATACCACCAGGGCGGTTAGGTGCTGGCACCACAGGGACCAAATGTTAAAGAAAAACAAATAGTTAACTTGCAGAGATCATAATCCTGCAAGACAGGAGTCTCCCTTGGTTTGCAGATGTCCTGGTGATTTACAACAAAAAGGCCATCTTTTCAATGGCCCAATTTCCAGAGACAAATGGCTCAGTACCTAAGGTCGCCTAAGGTTGCCCTCCCCACCATAAAACTGAAGGAGGCTGAGGCAGAAGGAAATGTAAATAAAGTTTAATTTCTTCCAAACCTAAATCTCACTTACTGGCCAGGATGGCGCCAGGGTGACGCCAGGATGGCAAAAGTTTAAATAAAGTTAAACTGTCAAAGTGGGGCACAAGATATGTATGTAGCTATGAAAAAGTGCCTTGAAAATGCTATCTAAACCCTTGGCTTTGAGTGCTCGGGGTCCTTGTTGAAACCCACTGCGCCGGGTGGATACTTGGACCCCAGCTAGCTGGAAATAAACCTCGCTGTGTGACTTGCATTATCGAGAGTGTTCTCTGTCTAATTGAGGGGGGGTCGACTCCGTACCCTAACAATCACCTTCCTAAAGATGAGTTGGTAAGAGAGGGTTATATTCTGAAAGTTATAAAAAAATTAGCTAAAAAAAACTCAGCAGCCAGTGTCCTAGGACAAAGACCTTGCATTTAAGCATTTAGGCTTTCCAAAGTTTAACTGTTGATTCTCTGCTTTTTCACCAAAGGAGCAAAGCCTCCCAGTTAAAACACCCAATCACATGACTTAGGCTCCTAATTGGCTAAGTAACTCATCTAAATAAATAAGTTATGCTCCTCATATATTTGAATCAGAACATATAAATCTATATAAACAAAGAAAAAAAAGAAGAAAAATGCAACATATGACTCCCAAGAAAACAAAATTCATGGAATGGAGCCAATTTAATAATAAACAAAAAACAACTCTAACAGAATGTTTCATCAATAATATCAAAATAGAAAGTTACATAAAAAAGAAATATTCAGAGACTAGTTACAGAATTTTGAAAATATAAAAATCAATGTAAATTTGAAAGAAAAGTAAATTAAAATATCTCAAAATGAGGAAATAATACAAAGAAGACAAAACACAAGAGAAAAATTATAAACAGAGGACTAATTCATGCATGGTAATAAATTAGAAGATAATTTACAAAATAAGCATAAAATTCTTCAATACCAGATTAAAAGTTTCACTTATCACATGCATTGGGGGGGGGGAAGAAAAACCACTTCAAGATATACCATTTTGAAATTGAAAGAAAGCAAGAATAAAGAAATGTTTCCCCAAATCCAGAAAATATATCATCACTTATATAATAACAAGAACAATAAAGATTTTCTGATAAAGGAGTTAAACTCAGGCTGATCTCACTTTTCTAATGAGCTGTGTGCTAGAAACCCTGACTGGAGCAATATTATTCTCAACAAGTTACTTTGGACTTGTTCTCATAAAATAAATAAGGAATAAAATAAAATAAGGAAATAAGCCTGATAGAGGGAGGACAAAGAAACTAGAAAATGTCAATCAAAGAAAATAATGTAAGTACTTGTTTAGTAGCCCCAAAAATAATCAGTAAAGGATGGGAGTAACAAGGTGGAGTTTTCTGAATAAAGATTTAGAAACACAAGAACAATTGCAGAGATCTGGATAGGTCTTTGGGTAAATATTGGGAAAATAAACAAGAAACAAATGGAATAAGAAAATTAATTAATTATAGTGCATTACTTGGCTTTCAAGTGAAAATAGGTAGCTGATAGTAATAGTAAAAGAAACTAGAATATGTACCCTAAATATGTCACTTTAGAATAAAAATTATTTTGATATAAAGGCACTTAAAGAAACAGCAATTACAAGAGGAATTCTCTGACTCTCCCCTTTCTACCTTAAAAGCCAAGAGAAAACCCCATTTAGATGTCCTTATACCAGAAGAAAAATAACATTCTTATCATCCAAGACCAGAAGTTGAAACTGGCTTTGTTAAAATAATTCTTATCTTCCTTTAGTCTTCCATGTAGTTTAGTTACTTTTCCACAATTGCCTCTTTGTTCAGTCTAGCATAAAAAACATTTAGTCTGCCACTTCTTCAGGTCTTCATGTCCTTATGAGGGTTCCTATCTTGTATAAAATCTGAATTAAATAAATTTGTATGTCTTTCTCCTATTGATCTATGTCAATTTAATTCTCAGGCTCAGCCAAACCTCTAAGAAAGCAGAGTGATATCTTGCCTCCCTTATAATACTATACAGCATCTTTTTATTCTCAAATTTTGAAGTCACACAATATATCTGAGGCTATAAACTAGTTGTCTAAGTCAAAATGTAGCTGAAAATAAGGATTTTCATTATTAGTGTCATTTAAAGGCATAATTATTAGGGCATTTCATATAAAATATATTGTTTCCAAACTCTCTCAAAAAATTCAGACAGTATGGATTCTTATTTCTATATGGCAAAAATACTATCATTAAAAAAGTTGCTGTTTTTAGATGAAATTTGCCTTCCCTAATTTTCCATAATACCCACACTATCTGCCCCATAACAAAATGAAAAATTTTATTAATATTGGGTCTAGTTTTATATTTTCAATAAAATAGTATAAAATTAATTTCACACAAATGTATTAGTGTTCTAGGGCTGCTGTACAAATTATAACAAACCTGGTGGCTTAAAACAGTGGAAATTTTTTTGTCTCACAGTTATGGAGGTTAGAAGTCTAAAATCAAAGTGTTGACAGGACCAACCTCCCTCCAAAGGCTCTAGGGAGAATTCTTTCTTGCCATTTCCAGCTTCTGATGGCTCCAGGAGTTCCTTGCCTTAGGAACTCCAATCTCTGCTTTTTTCTTCACAGTGTTTTCCCTCCAGTGTATTAAGTCCCAAATTTCCCCAGACCTCTTTCTCTTCTAAGTATATCTGCCATTGAATCTAGGTCCTGTACTAAATTTGGGAAAGATTGTTTTTCCCAAATAAAATCACATTCAGAAATTCTGGTGTGAAAATATGGGTTTACCTTTGGGAGGCTACCATTGAAACCATGCTATTATTACAAAAGAATTATCATTAGAGCAATATGTTTCAAGAAAAATCGGAGACATCACATTCTTGGAAGGAAAGTGGTAAATTTTTCATGTTTAATTTTTAAAGGGATATAGGCACCAAGTGACTACAGTTTGTGTCACCATGGGAAAAAAATATAACTCAGGTACAGAAATAGACATGTACAAAATTGAATGCCCTGATAGAGAATTAAAATTATAAAAATAAGGTATGGGCTACTATAAGATAAGTCAATAGTATATTTGTAGTGGCCAAGTTTTTGTGTCAGAGAGACCACCAAGGAGCCAACACCAATGCAATCACAGGAGGGTTTATTTGACAAGCTTAAGCTTGGGCCCAAGTATACCCGACACAGTGGAGTAGGAACTTGGACCCCGAGCTTAGTTAAGGCAGGGGTATTTATGGGTCATTACAAGAGGTTTGGCGGTGGGGGGGGTGGTGAAATTTCGGACCTTCCTGCAGTAAGCTGATTAGCTGTTGCCGGGCTGTTTACAGGCTTAGGTAGTTTCTTGGAACTAAAGGCAGGGTCGGTATAGCGGTTTTTCCTGTAAGTGTTTACAGGGTTAGGTATTCCTGTTACTAAAGCAGGTTGGGGGTTCCTGGAACTAAAGTAAAGTAGGGAAAAGTTCAGCCCTTGGTCACAGGGGCCTGAGATGGCTGCTGAAGCTAAGATGGCTGTATTAACGCTAAACCTGAGGTGGGATGGCCTTAATTTTCTTGGCCTCCACATTTCCCCCTCTAAGAGGAACCTAAGGAAGGATCCAATCATGGGTCCAGGCTGGTATCAACAAAAAAGGTCCAGGCGTTGGTGGGGATTGGTTCTGGCATGAAGAGGAAATAGGATAAGCAACATTAGTGGGGTAAGTGAGAACAGCACAGCCTTAGCTTTAGGGGATTGTCCTTGTCTGGTTGGCTTTTCCATTCTGGAACAATGTCCTTGAGTACAGCGTGTGGGTCAGCTGGCCGGATGTGGATGTAGTGGACCCAGGGAGTAATCCTGTCAACCTTGAGAGCAGTGGGAGTGGTCAGGATCACGATGTAGGGTCCCTTCCAGAGGGGTTGAAATGTCTGGTATTTGTATCTCCGGATGTACACCCAGTCACCCAGCCGGTATCGATGGGGGTCCAGGGGTGGCCCAGTCTCGTAGAGGGCCTTCAGCTTAGGTCATACCTTGGTAAGATGTCTTGCCTTAGTCAGTTCATAGGGAGGTCAGGCCATCTCCACGAACTGGGATATCCACAGCCTACAGTAGCCCATCATCCCAAGAAACTCAAAGCCTAAATAAGTGGTGTGGCTCTGACAAAGCTGTGCTTTCATTGCTGATACCTGATATACTTTTCCTGCAGAGTCTGAAAGATACCTCTTGTCCCCTGCAAGCATGACTCAGCCCTCAGCGGCTATTTCCACTCAGATTCTTCCCTTCAAATCCTTTAATTTTCTGAATTTTCCTCCTTATATTTGGGGCTGACTGACTGGCAAAAGTAAGATTGTCTAAACAAGCTATCGTGCAACTTCTCTGAAGTTTACCTCAAGTTGTCTAGCTTAGGCAAACAAACATTTAAGAACAATCAAATTTAGAATTTAACACCCATAAAGGTGTGTTATTAAAGCATAATTTTTCTCTCTAAAATAACCCTCATTTCCAGAGATAGCCAAATCAGGACTAATTCATTTGAAAAACAAGTCCAGTTTTAACAAACTTGGCCTAATTATTTATATAAGCTCAGCAAGAACAGTAAGTGATCATATAGATCTTTCAGAATCTGCTTTGCTGGAACTTCTTATAAGGAATCTCTAGATTGGACTTTTAGTAGCCTCTCTGGGCCAGAAGCCAAGCCACATAGTTGCTATCAGACATGCCTGCAATACCTGTCGATTTGGGCGAACTCCTCTTCCTGAGGTGCCCAAAGTATCCTGAGATTCCTGCTCCTGCCAGGAAGTGACATTCTTTACTCACCCGATGAGGCTGCTGGAAACTCTGTAAGCAAGGTATCAGGCCAACAGTTCCAAAGGGCTTTACGGCTCCAGGTTTTATAAAGTCAACCTTAGTTCCTTTAAGCTGTCTGGTCATATCTGAGTCTATGTATGTCTTTCTCATATATGACATTCCAGTCAAAGTCTTGGAAAAATAACCAATTTTTCCCATAGTGTCCTGTTACAAGGAGAACAGATTCTTATTGAACTTATGCAAATGACTGATTGATAGAAGAAAGAATACTTACTGAGACCTTAGGAGCTTCAGAGGGTTCAGATAGAAAAGTTGAATGCTTTGATTTGTTTGCAGATAAATATTTTTACATTTCTGTAAGTTACAGATAACTTAAGAAAAAGTTTTCCTAGTCTGGAAGAGCAAACATTACAGAACCAGTCATGTTTAAAATAAGACAAAACATTAAGAGACACAACATTGCAATTTTTTAGCTCATTTAGTCCCATGTTGCTAATTCTGGTTTAGTCCAAATGCAGCTTTAACTTCTGGAAATTCTTACCCATTTCAGTTCCAGGATTTTAACATATGAAAGACCTGTATTTGTCCTGAAAGTCTCCCACATGAATTTCCTTTAGGGTGGAATTCATCTTACAAGAGAATTAAAACAATTACAAATGACAAAAACTCAGAATAGATATAGTTAAATATCAAGTGATGACCCTGATCAAAACATTAAAACTTTAGGAAATGTATAGAACCTCTAGAGTAGTTACAGCATTTACCCAAATGTAACCCAAGGTTTATCATTGGTTTAGCAGTACTCTCTGAGTAACTTAGCCATATCAAGGAAAAGTCTTATGAGTCAAAGAGATCTCATTTACAATTTTGGGCAGGCAAAGAGAAAACCATTTACATTTTTTTAACAGATCAATTAACCTAAGGAAACTTTGCCCTTTTAAACAGAGAGAAAACCAGCTTTTTTTTTTAATACCAGTGTCTTTCCTTTTTATTTTTAAGTACGCAGTCTTAAGAGAGTGGGTTTTCTGGGTTTCCCTCCCATTGTGAATGATGTGGCAGACAAAAGGGAGGGGACTCTTTCAGATGCTATCCTGCTTGCGTCCCTCGCAGGAACTTAGGAGCGTCTTAGCTAAGGTCTGTCCATATAAACCCTGGAGCAGGCTACTCCGTGGAGTAGATAACTGTTATGCCATATGACGCCCCGTGAGACTCAGGGTGCAGCCCACTCAGACTCTGTAGCCGAAGCGGTGGAGCCATACAGCTTATTCAAATAGGATCAGGCATCTGGTCTTTCTCTCTCTCTCTGTCTCTCTTTCTCTCTCTCTCTTTTTTTTTTTTTTTTACATAACTCCTACTTTCCTACATACAGAGCTGCTTCCCTTATTTCCATCAGTCTTAGTTACACTTAGCAGAATTTTGTACTCTTAGAAATACCTTAACCTCTACTGAAGACTAAGTATAAACCAATTGTGAACTGTTACAACAGAATTCTTTAGATGGCAAATTTATCAATCAGTTAAGCACAAAACATGTTTACCAACAGATTTAAAATCACAAACCTAGTTCCAGCAACCAGCACTCTAGCATTTTATCCATTTGGTTTAAAGTTTCAGGTTACCAAAGACTTTGAAAGCTACTTTAACAATTACCCATTAAAACTTTGAGACAGACAATTAACTATCAGTTTAGTCATCTCTTTGCTAACAAATTTTAATAAATAACACGAGCTTATTTGACCTTCAGTAAACTTTGACTGAAGTTTCACTTTTACTGCTAATAGCTTAAAAGACATGTATATCTTAATTAAACCAACAAACTTAACTTAGTTCAAATACTGATTTTTGTTCCATCTGGGCCCACTCCACTTTGAATGTTTACCTGAGACACGGGTGGGAAGATCTGGAGTGGGGGGGTGTTAGGTCCAGGGGGTGCTCTTCTTATTTCCTGACAGTGAAAAACAGAACAAAGTGCCAACAGAATGCAGAGAAAGGGTTCCCAGTCCCAGGGCTCATCAGCTTCAAGAGAGGAGCAGATGCCATGCTTTCCTGCCAGCAAGGGGGAGGGGCTAGACAGTCTCTCTTGGGCCAGAGAGGGCAAGGAATGTCCCCAAAACAAAGTTGTTTCAGCAGCTGCTTGGGAATATTCCTTAAAGTCTCTGTCTCGAGTTAGACCAACCACAGTTGGCTCTAGTCATAGCCATTAACACAAGAAATGAGTAAGGGAGAAGCCCCACATCTATTAGGAGGAACATAGAGAGATAAAGTCAGAGTCCCCTTTTCAAGGGATGGCCCAGCAACCTGGGTTTACTAGAAGGCTTATTCTGCAAAAGGCCCTTAGATTGGGGTCCTAGTGTAGAGCAATAAAGGCCTAGGTATGAGCAATGAAGGTATAGCTTTAAGTAGGTAGTAGAAGACACTGACAAGAAACAGTAAAGACTGAAATCCATCATGGTCTATGTGACATTCCAACACATGTGGTCCTTACAGCCAACTTCCCCAGGAAACGGTCCCCGGTTGTTTTTCAATTCAATTGGGTACTTGTTTCGGCCAGCTCCCAATGGAGATCCCGTGGCCAGAAGCGGCTAGACTAGAGATGTGGAGGGGATCACATTAGATCAGTCAGGAGGAAACCTCACACAGGAGTCTTAAGATTGGCAGCTGTCCTGGTGACTTAGGTGGCCTTCCCATGTCCAAGAGAGACAACTTTATATAAGAACAGGAACAGAGAGAGGGCATCAAGTTTCTGGGTTTTATTACCATTCTCGGCCCCCTAGAGACACTCGCCAGTGGGGATTATCTCGGTCCCCTAGGGAGGAGCAACACAACAGGCAACAAAAAGACAAGACAAAGACAACCAATGACAATTAACAAGAACACACTCACACAGCCTCAGTCCATACCAAGACAAAGACACCAATGACAATTAACAAGAACACACACAGACAAACGATCCAGCGCAGCTGGGAAGACAAAACTGAAAGGAAGTTAAGGGAGAATCCGACTGCAATGGCAGCCATCTCTCCTCACAGATGAGGATCTTGTCCTCCAGACGGGGGTAAGGGACGTCTCTTCCAAAGGGGCAAGGGATGTCTCTTCCAAAAATTCCCATAAACTTAACAAACAGCACAACAGACAACAAAAACAAGAAGACTGACTGCCTAGGGGGACTCGAACTCCCTGGCTGCCTTGGGGGACCATGAACCCCCTGGTGACTGCTTAGGGGGACTCCATCCCCCTGAAACAGCGGGGACTCAAACCCCCTGGTGACAGCTTAGGGGACTCTAACCCCCTGAAACGGCCGGGGACTTGAACCCCTTGCAGGGGTAAGGGACGTCTCCCAAGACCCCTGGTCGGCAGCCTGTCACACGTCCACTTGAGCCAATGTCAATCCAGATACAAGTTGGAATTCCTATGGGTAAAAATGCAGATTGGAGCTCCCAAAGTATGCACACAAATAGATAAAAATGAGTGCAAAAGATCCTCCGGGTTGGGGTCCTGGGAAATCTCCCAGATCTCGGTGGAACCTCCAAATGTAATGGCAAAGTTTTAGTGTCCAACAGACCACCAAGGAGCCAGCACTGATGCAATTACACAGGGGTTTATTTGACAAGCTTAAGCTTGGGCCCAAGTATACCCAACACAGTGGAGTAGGGACTTGGACCCTGAGCTTAGTTAAGGCAGGGGTATTTATGGGTCATTACAAGAGGTTTGGCGGTGGGGGGGGTGAAATTTCGGACCTTCCCGCAGTAAGCTGATTAGCTGTTGCTGGGCTGTTTACAGGGTTAGGTACTTTCTTGGAACTAAAGGCAGGGTCGGGTATAGAGGTTTTTCCTAGAAGTGTTTACAGGGTTAGGTATTCCAGTTACTAAAGCAGGGTGGGGGGCCCTGGAACTAAAGCAGGGTGGGGGCTCCTGGAACTAAAGAAAAGTAGGGGAAAGTTCAGCCCTTGGTCACAGGGGCCTGAGATGGCTGCCGAAGCTAAGATGGCTGTACTAATGCTAAACCTGAGGTGGGATGGCCTTAATTTTCTTGGCTTCCACATATTAAATAAAAACTTTTTAGCAGATGGAGAGTATATGAGTGTCTTTTGAGTGTAGTAAAAGCCAGTTGTCTTAAATACATTCACAAATTTGTTCATGTAAATTTAACTACAAGTTCTCTAATCATTGTCCTTGGAAAATATGGATAAAAACTTCCTACTGAAATTCTGTGGAAAAGAGAAAATGAAATTGAAGCATATCCTATTGCAGCTGATGACTACACAGATATTAAAAATACAATGATTGCAATATTTAATTATTAACAATTTTATGCAGTAAAAACCTGTTGGACATTATGTTCAAAATAATCAATTTTATGATACAAATCATATGTATTTGGAAAAGTACCTAAATCCTTATGTATATTGGCCAAAATAAATGTTAATATAGATCAAGAGTAAGAAAAAATAGCCCATAGGTCAAATCTAGCTAAATCTATTTTTGTAAATAAAGTTTTATCTGAACACAGCCACACTTCTTTATCTATTGCCTGTGGCTATTTTCCCACTCCAGCAGTAGAATTTAGTAATTCTATCAGAGAACCTCTAGCCCACAAAGCCTAAAATATTTAGTAACTTGCCCTCTACAGAAAACAGTTACCTTCCTCTTTTATGAATCAGCACTTTACAATACAACTTTCTGAGATAATGGAAATATTCTATGTTTGTGCTCTCCAGTAGGGTTGCTACTAACCACATGTAGCTATTGAACGTTTTGAAATGTGGCTAGGGTGACTGAGGAACTGAAATGTTCATTTAACTCACGTTAATTTAAATTTAAATAGCTACATGTGGTTAGTGACTATGTTACCAGACAGTGCAGCTATGGTATTCCAGCTGTGGAAAATAATGTAATATTAGTGAAAAATACTTAAATATAGTGTGGCAGCATTTTTTTTCAAGAATTCAGGTTTAAATACATTAATTGCACCATGTACAAGTAATTCTTTAATGATAGAAAATTAAAATTTCAATGAAAAGTCTTTGAATTAATAATTAACATAGTGTTGCAGACCTTTAAAGTGTCCTAGAAATATTAACAGTTTTCTAGGTATGGTTAAATACACAACATGGTTGATTATTACAAAGAGAATGGTGGTTTGAAATGAGTTGAAGACATTTTTGGACTACTGAAAGAAATAAAGTTGTTCCTGTCATCTAATGAAAGCACATGCTTTTGTTAACAGATAAGGTGGCATCCAAAATTAGCTTTTTGGGTTTTTTTTTTTTTTAACATTAAATCTATCTGAACATTTTGAACATTTCCTGGTAATTACTTCCAAGCATATATACAAAAGTATATAATTTAATTTGCTCCTTCTTAATAAAATGGTGTCTTTGGGAAATTCATTTGATAAGAAATAATCTGACCCAATTTCCAATGCAGATATAAATTTTCAGAAATGAAAGTAACATTCTGTACTACATTCTTATAAACTGTGGAATTAAAGATTGGATTTTAGAAAATGTTTTCTGATTTGCTACTTTATGAAAATGAACGAACATTGTTCAATTCACCTCTCTAAATGAATATTGATAGTGTGAATGAAGAGCTTCAAGTAGAAGTTATTGAACTACAATAAAGTGTGATACTGAAAGTTAAATATGTTAATGCTGGTATATTAGAACATTACAAATACCTTGGGACATGTTACCATAAATATAAAAACCATTGTGAGAAGATTATATCCATCTTTGAAAGCACTTACAATGGTGAACAGCTGTATTCTACTAAAACTGAATATAATTCAATATTTTTCCATGTTAAATGATTCAAAGCAGACTTCTTACTACACAATAGGACCCAAAGTATAAGAATGACATGGATATTTCTTGGTATAGAAGGAAAGGTGCCAGGTATCTGGAACCAAGTAAAAAGGAAAATAGTAAAAATAGTATATGCTATCTTTAGATGTATTTATTTCTAAAATGAAATGTAGAATGTAACATTCAATATCATATATACCATAGATTTAGTATTTTTAAATTATATAAGAAAAATTATACAACTTTTATATATAATAGTATGTCAATAATAATAATGATGAGGAAACAAAAAGTTGAGTTTTATTTCTCATAGTTAATTTTTTCTTATTTCTGTCCTGAATCAGTTCTGTATGTTTACTACATTGCCTTTGTAGAAAGTTGAGTTTCTGACTTTCACAACACACAAAACAAAGGGGACTTCATTTATATGTACAGAAAGAAAATTATCAAACATATATATGTAAACGTACAAATAATAGCAGTTGGGAGATTATAGGATGTAGAGCTATGCTGAGAAGTGTAGGCATGCAAATATGGCCGACCCTTGAACAATGTGGCTTTCAACTATGTGGGTCCACTGATAAGCAGACTTTTTACAGTACATTACTATTAATGTATTTTCTCTTCGTTATTATTTTCTTGTAACATTCTTTTCTCCATCTTATTTTATTATAAGAAGACAATATGTAACACATATAATATGCAAACTATGTGTTAATCAATTGTTGATGTTATCAGAAACACCTCTGATCAACAGTAGGCTATTAGAAAAGTTTTGGGGAAGTCATAAGTTATGTATGCATGGACTTCCAACTGTGAAGGAGATTGGCGCTCTGATCCCTGCATTGTTCAAGGGTCAATTATATTTCATTACTTATATTGGACAGGAGGTGATATCTAGAGTTCTTAGAACAATAAATAAGTACAGTAATATTGTTTACACTTATAATGGTAAAAAATGGAGGAACTGAAAACAGTATCATTAAAATTGAAGGGCGTCTATATCTGTGTAACATAAAGTGTGATAATATCTTATAATGAGAGCAGGAAATTAATTGATAGATCAAGGAAAAAGTAGAATAAATATATTATTTTTTAAAATGGAGAAAAACAAATATAGAAACTTTATACAGCTTTTTTTATATAGATTTTATTTATTTGACAGACAGACAAATAATATCAATATTATTTATTTCACAGGTAGGCAGAGAGGCAGGCAGAGAGAGAGGAAGCAGGCTCCCCGCTGAGCAGAGAGCCCCATGTGGGGCTCAATCCCAGGACCCTGGGATCATGACCTGAACCGAAGGCAGGCTTTAACCCACCGAGCCATCCAGGCACCCCAAACCACTGCTATTCATTCAGAAGAATATAACTGTTTAATTGCCTTGGTAAAAACTATTTAGAATATATTTAAAATTCTGAAAAAGAAACCACACCAAAATAACAAAACACATGTCTTGCAATCTGACAAATTTGATAATCTCTCCTCTTCTTGGGAAGAATAAAAAATGGGGGAGCAAGAAGTGAGTGTAGACTTCTTTACTCCTATACTAGCCATTTGCCTTTATTTTTAATAACTATACATATATTTTGAAATATACATAATAAAACATCTACTGAAATATTGTCCATCAATCATTCAATACTCCAAACTCATGAAACTAACATTTTATTTAGGGACACAATTGAAAAGTAATTATTTTAAAATTTCATAAACATGTTAGGCAAATTACAAAATAGTGTGGATATACCTAGCTATATGTCTCACCTAACCAGTGCTAGGTCAGGGAATATTTATTAGAGAAAGCCACACTAAATGATGCCCTATATGTGTAAGACAGAATAGTATATCTAGAAGATATCATGTAATTCTAGAAATACAAAGCCTCCAAGTAACCCTCTTGAAAGGTATTTGGTAACTTCAGTAGAACTAATCTGCTCGTCAATGTCTTTTAAATGTTATTATTTGTACATTTGTAGGATCATGGTTAATAAAAGCTACCACTGTGGTAATTTCTAGAAAATAAAACAAAAAAATTCATATTGATTGCAAATCTATCTTTTTAACACAAAATTACAGAGAAGTGAGGAAAACATAAGGAACTTTTTTTTTTCCTTGAACCATTTAACAGGAAGTTGTAGACTTGATGCTATTTCAGCCCCTGTTGTTAGTACTTTTACTATAAACAAGAATATTCTTCAATGCAACTTTCAATATCAGTGAATTAGTTACTAATACATTACTACCATCTAACCCTCAGGCTACATTAAAGTTTTGCCAAGTGGTATTCTAATGTTTCTTAGAGGAAAATAATCTTGTTCAGAATCATACACAGTAACAGTAAATAATTCTCTTGTGTCTATAATCTCCTTCAAGATGGAACAGTCTTCAGTCTTTCTTTGTCTTAGTGAATTTGACACTTTTGAAGATTAGAGGCTAGTATTCTTATAGAACAGCCTTCACTCCAGGATTAGCAAATGTTTCTTTGTGATTTTATTCAGGCCTTCCATCTTTGATAAGAATATCACAGAAATAACAATGTGTTCTTTTTATTGCACCTGATCAAGTATCATATGATTTTAATTTGTCCAGTTACTGATGGTGTTCACCTTAATCACTTGCTTGTGGTGGTGTTTGTCAGGCTTCTCTATCATGTCATTGATATTTTCCACTTTTAAATTAATATGTATTCAGGAAGAGGTTACTTTCATACCTTATACATTTTCCATTCCTCGTCATACTTTCATCTTACTTATTCATCTGTTGATATCTGTATAAAACCCATGGTTTTCTATTTTATTAAATGTATTGGGATCTTGTAATATCATTACTTAGTTTGATATTAAAATTATTCCCGGATTTGTCAGTGAGAGAAACTCTTCCAAGTTGGTTTCTATGTTCTTTTGACAGGTCCCAATAATTCTTTGACTACTTTATTTTCATGGACAACATGATGTTTTAGATCATTTTTTACTTAGCATGAGCCAAGATTAGAATCAACCGTTTCTATAAGAAGTCTTGGCTTCTTTTAGAGGGAAATAATACATGCATATCTCAGATACATTGTAGATTTGGTTCAATACCACCACAATAAAGCAAGTATTTCAATAAAGCAAGTCAAATGAATTTTTTGGTCTCCCAAACTTTTGCTTATAAAAGTTATATTTACAATATAGTATAGTCTATTAGGGGTGCAATAGCATTATGTCTTAGAAACCCAACATACACATCTTAATTTAAAAATAATTTATTGCTAACAAATGTTATCATCTGAGCTTTCAGGAATCTGTGATATTTTTGCTGGTGGAGGGTCCTCCTTCAATGTTGACAGCTGCTGAGAGATCAGGGTGGTGGTTGCTAAAGGCTGGGGTAGTTGTGGCAATTTCTTAAAATGAAACAATGAAATTTGCCATATCAATTGAGTCATCCTTTCCTGAATGATTTATCTGTAGTGTGTGATACTGTTTGATGGCATTTTACCCACAATAGAACTTCTTTCAAAACTGGAGTCAATCCTCTCAAATCCTACTGCTGCTTTATCAACTAAGTTTATATAATATTCTAAATTCTTTGTTGTCATTTCAACAATCCTCACAGCATTGTCACCAAGAGCAGATTCCATTTAAAAAAACCACTTCTTTTTCTAATCTATAAGAAGCAACTCCTCATTCATTAAAGTTTCATTATGAGATTGCAGCAATTCAAATATAGTAATAATGAGAAAGTTTGAAATCTTGTGAGAGTTACCAAAATGTGGCACAGAAATACAAAGTGAGAAAATTCCACTGGAAAATTGACACCAATAGACTTGCTTGGCCACAAACCCTCAATTTGGGGAAAAAAAAATGGTATCTGCAAAGTACAATAAAGCAGAGTGCAACAAAATGAGGTATGCCTTTATTTAGAAGTCAAGAACACGTTCTGGTTATGTTCCTGGTGAATGAGGAGTCAGTACTAATAGCCCTTCTCAGTGAATAGATTTAGAGAATATACATAGGAACGTACATACAGTCATATACACACAAAAATTAAGTCTCTATCTAATCTAATCATCTAATCTAACTATTTCTTGGAAATCATGTCTTTACCCTGATATATCCAATGTAACACCATAGGATTAATTCTAGTTTTCTCATTTTTCATATTTGTAACTTCCTTCTCCACTCAAGAAAACAGCTTTTATTATTTTAAATGTCTTTTTTTTTTAAGATTTTATTTTTAAGTAATCTCTGTTCCCAAAGTGCATCCTGACCTCACACCCCTGAGACCAAAAGTCACATGCTCTACTGACTGAGTCAGCCAGGCACCCCTATGCTTCTCTGTTTTCCTAATCATGTGTATCTAACCAATCTACCATGTCTACTGCCACATGCCTCCTGCATGTGTTCTGACTTCCACAGCTCCCTGCATGTGTTCTGACTTCCACTGTGGTTCCCTCCTCACCATATTTGATAATTCGATTTTAGGATGTTTAAATGTATGAATCTCACCTTTGTGCAAAATTACTTGATTTTCTATTTCAGTTAACACTAATATGCATGAAAATATATTGGTGAATGTATATAATGCATAGTCAATACATTATAGCCATCACTGTCTTTGTGTTACACTATAGTGACACTATTTCAGGACTGCATTCCGCATGGGGGCACCCTTTACAACATATTTTTCATATTATGATAGCATTTTCCCATTGAAGAGAGCACTAAAATACTGTGCAGCAATATCTAAAAGATACCTATGTATGTATATGTATTTTAAAAATTAGTATGATTATTGGTGCTTAATCAGGGCACACATGTCATTTAAATGCTATTGATATTATGATTAGTTTGGACTTAGAGTAGAACCTTAAACTGTCCTCAGGTATATGAACAAATACATGACACTATATTCATCCGTGTGTGTGTGTGTGTGTGTGTGTGTGTGTACAATTAAAATTAGAGCAAGTAAGAGAATTACTAAGACTCTGTTTTTTGTTTTGTTTTGTTTTGTTTTAGGACTAGGTTTTGTGAGGCTGTACCTGATTGTAGAAATCCACTGAACAGAAAATGAGCATAACGTGTTGGGAAAGAGCATAGATTTTTGATCAAGGCATCCTGATTTAAAATTCCTGTTATCCTCTTACTCTTCATTCATTTTGGGAAAAAAATACTCGACCAATTTGGTTCACTCCCTCTTCTCCAAAATGATGATTAAAGAGTATCTACCTCCCTGAGTTATGGTGAAGACTAAATGTGTTACTATATACAAAATAACCATAGTGTACACTGTGTGTTAACTATTATAAATGCAATATTAAAATATTCTTCCCTCAAGATGATATTAATACAGTGTGTTCTCAGGGAAGCTAAAATGTAAAGCTTTATTAAATTTAACCTTTCATTAAATGTCTCTGGTTATGTCAAGGAATATTTGGAAACCAAACTGGTCAATCCCAACTAAAGGGCTTATATGTGTTAGAATATGGGATTGTTATCTATCTGATTTCTCTGTTTCATGTCACCTGACTCTTTTTAATGAACATCCCTCCAGCCAAATTGAATAAAGAAATTGTTAAGTGGCAAATACTTCAGTGAGTTTAGTAAAAGAAACACATAACTGTGGATATCTGGGGAGAACAGCTTGTATTTGCCAGCAAACTAGCCAGAAGACACTTTTAACAATTTTTTCAATCCTTTCACATTTGACAAGTAAAGAATACCCACTGTTCCATGTTTTTCCAAAGGAGGGTTGTCCACTTTTATTCACTCTTTCCCATAGCTATCTAAACACCTCAGCAATAACTATTTTTTCATCTTTCTGCCCTGCTTGAGCTACTCATCAATATCTATTTTTTGTTCTCTCCTGTTTTGGAGGACAGATGTCCTTGATTTGAGTAGACTAGTGCTGATTCCTGGTATCAAAGGCTATTTCACTATCTATGGTCTTCAAAGACAATTCAAAGTAACCTTTCATCCCTCTTCCTTGTGGACCATCATTAATGAAACTTGCATTTTTAATGTTACAGTCCTGCTGACCACCACAGCTGAAACTACAAGAATGACAGTGCATGCAAAACTCTATCCTACTGTGCCTTTGCTCAGTGCCTTGTGAAATTGAGATCTAGTGCAAAAGTCATGGAGTTTTGATGCTTCACTTTGAATAGAAGCTTTGTTGTTTTGGCACCAGAAATGAAAAACCTAAGGAGAATTGTTAGTTTACAAAGTTGGATAGTATCGAACTGTTGAAAGAAAGAAAGAAAGAAAGAAAGAAAGAAAGGGAGGAAAGTAAAAGTAAAGTGGAAAATACATGCAGTGAAATGCTGCAAATGAGGAATCATGGAGCTGTACCTTGTTTGGAGTACATGATGGAAGTTTTCATGTACTACATTTGGTTAACCTCAGAAATTTAGATGTTTTATTCTCAAATTACATCATTCAGGTTATTCTTTATAAGATCATCTTAATGACCAATTAATTGATTGCAAAGCATTGGTAAAACTGTTGTGCATGGTCTTTCTAGAAGTCATTAGAATTGGTTAGGTTTATGTTTTCATAAAGACCTTTCCAAAACCCTTGACAAAGATTAACTCATTCAGATGAGTACAGGTGTTGCTGGTTCTATAACCAACAAATAAGAATTCATCTGTGAATTCATCTATGTTTTGAATATTTAGAGAACTAATATCAGAAATGGGATGAATTTTCAAAATTGAGTACTTAGTAATGGTAGACAATAGCATAGAAAACCACCTTAAAAGACTATCATAATTGCTTTCTATAAAAGAGGATGACAGAATCATTCAAAGGATGGATGAAAAGAGACATACAATTTTCTACCTATGGTGGATTTTCAAGGCATACCAATCCCAGAAATATACTTCCAAATAAACATAAACAAATCCATACGTGGGTTAAGCTAGTCTTTTATGGTAATGAGAAGCAGTATATCACATGAGTTAAGAGCAAAATTAAAGTAAAACAAACAAAATAACATTTAGTAGCAATAGTGCCATGTTTTGTGTTTGTTCAATCAATAAATTCTGTTATGAGTCTACCATGTTCAGACACTATGCTAGGCATTTATGATGCAACAGTGAATTTTAAAAAAATCTTCTGCACCTTAAGAACATACATTCCATTATGATACTGGGATAATTACCTAAACACTGAAAGTCAGTAATCTACTATATAAAATAGAAGTAATAAGAATACCCCATCTGGTGGTTGAAAATAAAATAGATTATTCCCTTGCCCATAGTCAATGATCAATGTTACCAATCATAATTGTTGTTGCTACCATCATCAGCATCATTGGAATCCTAGATAAAAAATAATTATTACAGTTGTCCTCTATTATCATAAACAGCACCAATGCTAATGATTACATTTGTACAAAATGATTGAAAAAGATTTACATATTGTTACAAAATGATTCTAAAGGATAAATATTATTAATTTTTTCTAGCATAGCACACATGAGACCATTTCTAAACATGATTTCTGGATGACTAATATAAAAGCTGACCCACATAAATATATTATTGTTCTTTTGGAGTAGATGATACCAATAAAATTGTTTAAGAAGATAAATATGTAGGGAAATTTTTGAGATCACAACTTTTTAGGTTGGTCAATAATTCTATGCAATTTGTCCCTTATTTTCCCAAAAGTAATTGTGTACTTTCAGAATTGAAACCCACCCATCACCCCCATCCATTCAATTGTATATTTAAATCCTTCAAGATACTTCCATTTTTAAATGTTCTATACTATCTTAGTAGAAGAATAGAAAAGTCATTAAAACACAGTTTTGTCCTTGAAATACAAACAGTATAGTTGGGAATAAAGGTATGTGCATGTACTTATATTGATTCAATTATATGACAGAAATTATTATTTCAAAAGCATCTATTCTGCCACCAAATCTAGATCTCCTTTGATGTACCCATGTCATCTACCTCAAGAGCCAGATAAATCACCCAAACAGCTTCCTGAATTTCAAGTTCTAGGCTGAGGCTAGTTTGCTTTTCCATAACTACTTTGAGTCCTCTTCCTTATTGCTTCCTTTATGACTTCTCTTATATGGCTTAATATCGTAAGTCTTTCTTTTGTTTAAGTGTGATGGTTTTCAATTTATTTTGGGTTCTAAGGCCTGGGTCTGTTTTGTACATTTTTATTTAACTCTGTGAGAGACTGGCTTTTTACCATACAGTAGGCCTGAGTATTTGAGCACATTGTGTCATATATTCCAAGTATGCAAGGAAATGGAGAGTAAACAACAAAAATATGAAGGCCTAGGGACTTACAGGGAATAGTTGATTCACATCTTGCATGAAAGTTAGGTTTTTCGACAGCACATGAAAAAAAAAGTTATATTTAATATGAGGCTAAAAGGAGATAGGCATTATATCAGAATGAGTTAAATACTGCAGATGTTTCCTACAGCACTGGAACAGATTTAACAATAGATGAAAGAATTGGCTAGTAGTAATATTAATTGTGATAAAAAAATGACACCATCAATATCCCTGTGCCACACATTACTTAAGCATATATTAATCCACATAATTTTCCAATAATCTTATGCAATAGTTACTCCACCAATTTTATAAATGAGGCAGTTTAGGCAAGAGTTATTATACAGAAGAGTGATAGTATGCATGCAGGACATTATCCAGGTATATGGAGGCTTTAAATAAAAGCAAGGAAATTGCTACTTATAGAATATTACCATATTCATCTAAATCTCCCATAACTGGGACAGAGTTAAGTCTTGTGACTCTGTTAGTTAAGTGCAAGTGTTCTGGAGTAAGCTTTCCTAGTTACCCACTTTAATTCTGCCAGTTGCTCTGGGGGTCTTAAGTTACTTGATCTTTCCTGGATGCTTTTCTCATCTGAAAGCATTATAAGAAATCAATTCATATAAAGTGGTTAAAATTATGCTTGGCAGTTAATAAGCATTCAGTAAATGATAACTGCCCTTGTTAACTAATATTTATTACAAGTACTTTTCCTATCTTCAAATGGTATGTTATTCTACTCTTTTTATGTCTCAAACTAAGATATTCCCACTTATTCCCTTCTCAAAAGAATGAAGATTCATTTCTGTCACAATGCACATCTCTTGCCTATTTTGTACTCCTAATTTATTTATTAATTTATTTATTATTTAAATAGTATCAGTTACCTTTAAATTAGGAGTCAAAAACTCACTTGTGTCCATGGAACAGGCAATTAATTAGCCCCTTTGGTCTTTCTTTGAGCTCCTGTCCTCTCTCATGCCTTCTGGCCCTGAGCTTGAAGGTGTGTGGATTTATGCTTGTCAGATTGGCTCTCATTTTTAACTGGACAATCTTGTATTTGTTCCACAGAAGCCTCCATTAAACAGATCTCCACAGCCTTCCTACCTTCTAGGAAATTGTTGAACACTTTTATTTGCTATGTTCCTTCTTCTATATTTTAGCTTATATACCTAAAAACTTAGTTACATTTTAATTTTAATTTTTAATTGTTTTACTATAATTTACATTGATTCTGAAGAGGACATAAAGAAATATGTGTGCTCACCTCTTATTCACACCAGTTTATCCTGGTCTTTCTACAATTCGTAGTGATACAAGAAAATGATCTATTAATTAGGGTAACATCAAAGCAGTGTTTAGAAGTAAATTCTGAGTTTTAAAATTTTTAAACTTTATTTCAAGGATTTTTTTCATATTTTCTATTTTACATACATAAAGGGAAGTTTATAGGGTCTTATTTGAGGGAAGTCTTGGTTGTCAGGGGATATAGGTATATTTTATTGTAAGCAAGGGATAATATTACCATGGAGATGTACTTTAATATTTTTTACTCACTTAAAAATGGCTTATACTATTCTAAGTGTGTGTATATGTGTACACATATTTATGAATATGTAGGAATGCATATTTTTGTATCTCTTAGTACATTTTATGATTCTATCACAGAAAACAAATATTCTAACAGAAAAAAAAACAAAACTTTCGGATTTCTCATGTCAATTGCATGGGCTTTTTTGTATTTTATAGAAAACATCTTTATCTTTAATGCTTTGGACTATAAATGTCAGCTTATAATAAGACAACTATAAACAACCAAAGAAATCTGTATGTGTTTATACCAATGCATAGGTGATTTCAATCAGAAATAAATGCCACAGTAAGAGATGGAGTTGGAAATATACCAGGTGGAGGAGAGGCAGAGTAAGTCAGTATGATCTTATTCTGTTGATATTTTACAATTAGAATTGCCAATGATTTCCAACATTAAAATTAAGACTCATTTAAAATATAGTAATTTTAATATGATATTCCTTTGAAAATACTATGCTAATCCCAAACTGTATGCAGGGGAAAAAAATAGGAGTTAAGCACCTTAGTGTGAGAAGTATGTTTTGTCATTTTTAATTGTAGGAAATAGAGAAGTACTTTAATCAGCCGACTTCTAAACAGTGAGAGCAGGTCCATCGGTCAAAACAAAACAGCCATGTCTCTAAAAGCAAAAGAGATCCTTTAATAAACTACTTCTCAAAATGAACGTGGCTTATTTAATTCTAGAGAATAGAAGTATTAAACACAAACATTCCCATCTGTGTACGTTTCCAACTATATCACAAAATAGATGGCTTTTATGTCTATTCTTCAGTTTCCATTCTTTGGAGCAGTTTGCCTCCTGTTCTTAAGCAGCCCAGAGTTAGCTGTTAAATTCTAGAGAGCAGTCTGTGTTTGAAAGATCTAAGAATTCTGAAGTTCACTCTTGGTATGGCTGAGAATTTTCCCTCACTGATCTCTCTCTTGCATATCACATTATGTTCCCCTGCTCATTTGGGATTGGATATAAAGAAGTGTAAAAGAGAAGAATCGTTACTGAACTGGTAGCCATTTGCAGCAACGCAGGGCACTTGTTTTTAGCTGTCATCTTCCTTGTCTTTACACATCAACACATTTCTAAACTTTTAAAAATCACATAATTCTTATTTATCCTTGATAAATGGTAAATAATTGAGTTTAGTCATTAGCTTCGATTTCCTTTTATTTATTTATTTATTTGAGAGGGGTATAGAGAGTGAGTAAGTGAGGGCTGAGGGTGGAGAGGTAGAGCGGCAGAGGGAGAGAATCTTCAAGCAGACTCCCCACTGAGTGGGGAGCTGGGTGGGGGGGCTTAATTTCAAGACCCATGAGATCAGGACCTGAGTCAAACCAACAGTTGGAGGCTTAACAGACTAAGCTATCCAGGCACCCCAGCTTCTATTTCCTTTAATGACAGATTTGTGAAGCTTAAGGAAATAGCATCTCAAAGGTGTCCTTATTTCCGAATAGTAGTAGAAAAGAAAGCTGTGTATTAACTATTCTTGTAAATGGCATTTAGTTAGAAAAGAAAGCTGTGTATTAACTTTAACTAGGTCCATAATCATAAATTCCATGCTATTGGCATTTTGTAAAAATTCAGGACAAATTTCTAGACCCTGGGAACTTCTGGGCTGCTGAAGTATAGGATTCATGGTCAGTAGGACACCAAAAAGCTGAGCTTAGTTTGGGCGACTTATACTTTGAGTTATTATACACTCTAACAACTCCACTTTAAAAATATATATTGTTAAATTAAAAATTAGGGAAAACAAGTGATGAAATGGTAAAGGATCTTCCCCGAAGGCAAATGCTCAACTGACAGCCATGCAGGCCCCCCTGGAAACACATTTTTTAAAAAATCATTTGGTAGCAATTGAAGAATGAATAAATGCAGAGGAACAATGGGAAAGCAAACACAATATTAAAAAAGGGAATTGCAATGAGTAATCCTTTGTGTTCACGAAGGTTCATTTTCCTTCTGAAGGCACTTCCCAAGCCACAAACAGACATGATGTTGGTAGAACACAATAGGAAAATTTCAATTTCACCAGCTTTAGGAGTCAGAGGATAGACTCCAAGACCACCATAGTGTCTGGAAAATGAGATGAAGTCTTATAAAGGAGGCAGCTATGCAATGGGGAATCCCCAAAATCTGAAACTCCATCCCAAAGTTTGGCTAGTTTCTGAACTGTATATGTGTGGGGAAGACTTCAGCAAGTCCAGTGGAAAGCGAGATCTGGGAAGTTGGAAACAGTGTGGACTGGAGATTTCATCTGCTGCCTAGTATAGAGGAAACTGTTTGGAATTTGAGACCAGTCAAGGAGTCTACTTGTTAAAAGAAACATTAACATTCTTCAAGGTATTTATTGAGGGGATCCTGTAATTTTTAAACTTTATTCTATTAATATGGTATATCACATTTATTGATTTACACGTGTTGAACGATTTTTGCAAACCAGGGATAACTCCCAGTTAATCATGATGTATGGTACTTTTTTTTTTTTTAAGATCATTTATTTATTAGAGTGAGAGCAAGAGAGAGAGAAAGCACAAGCAAGGAGAGCGGCAGGCAGAAGGAGGGAGAGAAGCAGGCTCTCCACTGAGCAGGGAGCCCAATGCGGGGCTCCATCTCAGGACTCTGGGATCATAACTTGAGCTGCAGACATATGCTTAAAGGACTGCGCCACCAAGTCAACTGATGTATGATCCTTTTAATGTTCTGTTGAAAAGCAGGCTTACTAATATTTTGTTGATAATTTTTGCACTTATATTCACCAGGGATACTGGTGTGTAGTTTTCTATTCTTGCAGCATCCTTATCTGGCTTTGGAATAAGGGTAATGCTGGCCCTGTAAAATAAGTGTGGAGTGTTCCCTCCTCTTCATATTTTGAAAGATTTTGAGATGGGTTGGCATTGATTTTTCCTTAACTGTATTGTAGAAATCATCAGTGAAACCATCTGGTCCTGGGCTTTTTTGTTGTTAATGGGAGGTTTTTTGGTTATTGTTTCAGTCTCCTAACTCATTAGTGATCTGTTCAGATTTCCTATTTCTTAATTATTTTTCTTGGTAGGTTTGCGTTTCTAGTATTTACTCATTTCTTCCATGTTATCTGATTTGTTGATGCTCCTAGTGGCCTCTTATGTTCCTTTGTATATCTGTGATGTGAGTTATTGTCTTTTTCATTTCTAATTTTCCTTATTTGAGTTTTTTTGTTCCTTATTTAATGTAGCTAAAGTTTTGTCTTATACATTTATCTTTTAAAAACCAAATCTTAGCTTTAATGATTTTTCTTCTATTATGTTTCTAGTCTCTATTTTATTTACTTCTGCTCTAATCTTTATTATATTTTTCCTGTTAACTTTGAACTTTTTCCTAATTTTCTAAATCCTTTATATATAAACTTAAGCTGCTTATCTGATATATTCTTTTATTAGTGTATACATAAATTTTGCTACAAATTTTCCTCTTAGAATTGCTTTTACTGCATCCTATAATGTTTGGAATGTTGTTTTAATTTCAGTAGTCTCAAGATTCCTTCTGAGTTTCCCTTTTATTTCTTCTTTGACCTACTGGTTGTTGAGGAATATGTTAATTTCATTGCATTTCTGGATACTTCTATTTTCTTCCTGTTATTGATTTCTAGTTTTGTACCTTTATATTTAGAAAAGACACCAATATTCTTTCAATCTTGTATCTGTTAAGGCTTGTTTTGTGGCCCAACATTTGATCTCTCCAGGAGAATGTTCCCTGTGTGCTTGAGAAGAGTGTGTTTTCTGCTGGTGTTAGATTAAATATTCTGTATATGTCTGTTAGGTCCATTTGGTCCATAGTGTTATTCAGATCTGTTGTTTCCTTATTAATTTTGTCCGGGTGTTACATTACATGTTGAAAGTGGGTTACTGAAGTCTCCTAATATTACTGTATTGTCCAATTTTCCCCTCATTTCTGTTACTATTTGCTTTAGATATCTAGATGTTCTAATGTTAATTAACTACATATGTTTTTACAATTGTTATATCTTCTCTTTTTTATTTTTTTTAAAGATTATATTTATTTATTTATTTGACAGAAAGAGAGAGAGAGAGAGAGTGCACAAGTAGGCAGAGAGGCAGGCAGAGAAAGAGGGGGAAGCAGGCTCCCTGTTAAGCAGAGAGCCTGATTTGGGGCTGGATCCCAGGATGCTGAGATCATGACCTGAGCCAAAGGCAGAGGCTTAACCCACTGAGCCACCCAGGTGCCCCTACAATTGTTATATCTTCTTGATGAACTCACCCCTTTGTTACTATATGGTGACTTTGTCTTTTGTGACCAGTTTCGACTAAACGTCTATTTTATTTAATATATGTGTAGCCATTCTTGTTCTTTTTATTTTCATTTGTGTGGAATATCTCTCCATATCTTCACTTTTTGTCTATGTGTCCCTTAAGCTTAAGTGAGTCTCTTGTAAATGGCATTTAGTTTGATCTTGTTTTTTTGTTTAATTTTGGTTTTTTCCATTATTGATAGGTAAAGACATACTATTGACATTTTATTAATTGTTTATTTGTGGGTTTTTTGTTTTGTTTTGTTTTGTATATGTGCTGCCAAAGTGAGCCTTTTTATTTGTGTTTTCTAAGTTTCTTTCTTCCCTTCATCCTCTGTTGCTGTCTTTGTGATTTTGTTTTTTTTAGTATACAGTGTGTTTTAATTCTTTTCTCTTGGCTGTTGTATATCCACCATAGGTTTTTTCTTGTAATTACCATGAGGCTTTCATGAAATATTTTATAACATAGCAGTCTATTTTAAGCTTCTGACAATTTATTTTTGATTGCATACAAAAATTCTAGACTTTAACTTTTCCAACCCCCATATTTTATGCTATTGATATCAGACTTCACATAATTTTGTGTTATGCATCTATTATCAAATCATTTTACCTAGTTATTATTAATACTATTGTTTAACTTTCACAAAACCTTTACAGCATTAGCATATTCTGCAATGACCGAATATTTACCTTTACCTTATAGATTTATGCTTTTATATGTTTTCCTCTTATTACTAGTGTCCTTCCTTTTCAATTTCAAGAAGTACCTTTAACATTTCTTATAAGGCAAGTCTAATGATGATGATCTCCCTTAGGCCAGTTTACCTGAGAATGTCTCTCTCCTTCATTTCTGAAAGACAGGGTGATATATATATATTTTTTAATATTTTATTTATTTATTTGACAGAGAGAGATCACAAGTAGACAGAGAGGCATGCAGAGAAAGAGAGAGAGAGAGAGAGGGAAGCAGGCTCCCTGCTGAGAAGAGAGCCCGATGCGGGACTCGATCCCAGGACCCTGAGATCATGACCTGAGCCGAAGGCAGTGGCTTAACCCACTGAGCCACCCAGGCGCCCCCAGGGTGATATATTTTTTTAAGATTTATTTATTTATTTATTTATTTGGAAGAGAGAGAGGGAGAGTTTGAGCAGGAGGGGCTGAAGGAGAGGGAGAGAGAATCTTCAGCAGACTCTTAGCTGAGTGCAGAGCCTGATATGGGGCTCGATCTCACAACCCTGAGATCATGACCTGAACCAAAATCAAGAGTTGAATGCTTAACCAATTGAGCCAACCAGGCACCATCAGGGTGGAATTTTTTTAAAGCACTTTTATTACATTATCTATTCCCTCTGTGCCTGAAATGTTTTGCAAAAAAAAAAAAAAAAAAAAAAAAAAAAAATAGCCAAATGGAAGTTCCTTATATATGATAAGTATTTTTTCTCTTGCTGTTTAAAAAGTTCTTTGTTTTTGATTTCTAATTGTATTGATCTTGCTCAGGGTCCTTTTAGTGTCCTGTATCTGGATGTGCATGTTTCTCTCAAGACTTAAGAAGTTTTCAGCTATTATTACCTTAAATAACCTTTTGGACCTTTTCTCTCTTTCTTCTCCATCTGGAAATTTATGAAATGAATGGAAATTTATGATATGAATTGTTTACTTGATGTTGTCCCATAATTCATTTAGCCCTTTTTCACTTTTTCATTCTCTTTTTTCTCCAGAATTATAGTCATGCTGAGTTAGAGTCAGCTTTGGTGCTGCCCTGGGTCTGCAATATGGTCTACAATTGGCATACTTGCTACTAGAAGCTGGAGCAGGTATATATTCTGTCTGGTCCCTGGGTGGCTGGAACTATCTCCAGTACCTTGTTTAATAGAATTGCAATGGGACAATGGTCTATTTAGGGTCCACAGTTGAATCCCCAACCAACAGGTTTATTGCCAGGTATGCAGATGTTGTGGTTTCTGCCAGGTCCCTGGGAAAGCTTCTTCCTGGTCACCGTACAGGCTTCTAGGTGAATAGGACTTGCCCTGTACTGTGGCTAAGAGGGGCCTAAAACCAAGCCCTCGTACTATTTCAGGTTCCAATGCCACTACTGAGATCTGCAGACCTAGTTCTGAAGGTATAAATGCCCACGTCTTCTACTAGATCCCTTAGATGATTAGACTGCTTCCTAAAACTGGTTAGAGGGGCTGGAGCCAAGTCTAGCACCCTTTTTAGATCTCCTAGTGTGCAGATGTGAGCATTTCTCTGTGACAGCAGAGCTGCTTGCGGACTATGGCTGGTCAGGGCTGGTCTGAATACAGGGCTCTTTCAGAATTTGGGGGGATGTAGACAGAAGTGTTCCCTGCTAGGTCCTTTGGCCCGCAGTACTGCTATAGGCTGTGTCTGAGAGTGTCTGGCATGGGGTAAAAGCTCTTAGAGGATCTCTGGGCATGAGAGTGTCTTCTGGGATTTTCTGAGATTTTCAGCCCTCAGGATTCCTGACATATTGTGGTCATTAGAGGGCTGGAACAAAGTATAGGTCATTTTTAGGATCTCCAGGGATACAGATGGAAGTGTCTCCTTTTAGGTCACTGTGCCAGCAGGATTGTTTTCCAGCTATGGCTGGGGTGGGCTGCAGTTTTGTTACAGGGTCCTGTCAGGATTTATAGTTTGACTGAGCTTGGTAGGGCTCCTGAACCAAGGGCTCCTGAACCATGGCAGAGAGTCCTGGCCTGCTCCAGGGTTCCACTTTCTTCCTTGTGTCTCATAGTTCCTCCAAAGACACTTTTGTCTGTGGATGGATGCCAAATTTTTGTTGAGAGGGGATATGAGAGGGGAATGGATTATTCTTCATCTTGTTGATGTCATTCAAGAGATTTACTTTAGATTTAAGACATAAATAGGCTTAATAAAATGAAGGTAGGGCTGTATATGGGGGGGTAGTAAGATATTCCATTCAAATTATTTCAGATGAAATAGACTTTAAGTCAACAACTGTCACAAGAGACAAAAAGGTCATTATATAATGAAAAAATAATCAATTCAACAGGGAGATATAAATTATAAATATATATGAACTCATCATCAAAGCACCTAAATATAAAAAAAAAAAATTGGCAGATCTTAAGGGAGAAATAGACAGCAATACAGTAGTAGAACTTCAATACTCTGTTCTCTATAATGGATAAATCATCCAGATAGAAAATCAGTAAGGGAAGAGCAGTCTTGAATAACACTATAGAACAAATGAACCCAACAGATATATACATAAAAGTCCATATAATAGCAGCAGAATACTTGCTGTTTTCAAGGGCACACAAAATAGTCTCCAGGATATGCCACATCTGGGGTTGCAAAATACCTTAACAAAGTCTTAATGAAATTAACAAGACTGAAATCATTCCAAGTCTCTTTTCCAACACAGAAACTTAACACATACTCTTAACAACTATTGGGTCAGATAATATTAAGTTGGAAATCAGAAAATAATTTGTGACAAATGAAAATGAAAACACAACATACTAAAACTTATGGAATGTGACAAAAGCAGTACAAGAAGGGAAAATTTTAAAATTATTGAGATAAGAAGGGTTTTTTTGGAAAAAATAGACAAACTTGAGCTAGACTAAGAAAAAAGAGAGAAAACTCAAATAAATAAAATCAGAAATGAAGGAGGAGATATTGCAACTGATCCATAGAAATAAAAAGAATATAAAGGACTCTTATAAACAAATATACACCAACAAATGGGACAACTTAGAAGTGAATAAACTCCTAGAAGCATACAACCTACCAATTAGGAAAAAGAAAAGAAATTGAAAACCTGAACAAAGCAGTAAAACATAAGGAGATTGAATCAGTAATGAAAAAAATTCCCAATGAAGAAAAGCCCAGGACTACATGGTTTCATGGTTAAATTATAACAGAAGAAGAATTAATAAAAATTCTTAAACTCTTCCAAAAATATAAGATAGAATACCTCAAATTCATCTATGAGGTCAACAACACCCTAATATCAAGGCCAAACAAAATAACCACAATAAAAGACTACAGACTGATATTTGTGATGAACATAGATGCAAAAGTTATCAACAAAAGACTAGAAAACAGAATTCAAAATCACATTGAAAGAATCATATACCATGACTAAATAGGTTTATTCCTAGATACAAGGGTGGCTTAATATGTACAAATCAATCAATGTGATACCACAGAATGAAGAATAAAAATCATATGGTTATCTCAATAAATGTAGAAAATTTTGACAAAATTCCACTTACTATTTCATGATGAAAATGTTCAATAAATTAGCTATATTCAGAACTTACCTCATATAAGAAAGTAAAAAACCCATAACTAAGTCAATGGCAAAAACTGAAAAATTTCCTTTAAGATCCAGAACAAGACAAGATATCCACTCTTGCCTGTCCTATTTGGTAAAGTACTAGAAATATCAGACAAATTAAGGGGAAAAAAGGTACTTAAATTAAAAAAAGAATGAAAACTATTGTCTTTTGTCAGATGAGATGATCTGATACATAGAAAATACTAGAGACTACACACACACACACACACACACACAAACACACACTCTCTTAATGTGTGAATTAGTGAAGTTGCAAGATGTAGGATCGGCAAAAAAAATCGATTACATTTCTATACTTTTCCATATTCTAACCTATCCATGAAGAAATAAGAGGAAAAAATCCATTCACAACGGCATCAAAGAAACTAAAATATTTAGGAATTAATTTAACCAGAGATGAAATCCTGTACATTGAAAAATACACACATTTAACAAAGATTTTAGAAAGACAGAAATAAATGGAAAGATATCCTGTGTTCATAGACTGGAAGAATTAATATTGTTAAAATGTCCATATTCCCCAAAGCAATCTATAGATTCAGTACAATCTCTATCAAAATTCAATTAGTATTTTCTATAGAAATAGAAAAAAATAATTCTAAAATTCATTTGAAACCAAAAAACAAACAAACACCTGACCAGCCGAAGCAACTTTGAGCAAGAACAAAGCTGGAGCTATCACACTCTCTGATTTCAAAACATACTGCAAACATACAGTAAACAAAATAGCATGGTGCTGGCATAAAATTAGATATATAAATAATTGGAACAGATTAGAGAGCCCATAAATAACTCAAAGAATGATGGTAACATGAGAGTAGAATACAGGTGCTAGTTTAAAGTAACTCTCAGTTGCCAATTTTGGGAGAATTTGAGCATCAAAATAAATAATGATATTTGTTATTTATCACTGAATTAAGTAAGAACATATAAGATCACTTATATAAATAAATAAAGGAATAAATAAGTGGAGAAAAAAGAATGTTTCTCCTTGTAGTAAAACACTAAACACTGACCATAGGAGGTTCAATGAAGTTATAAAAATATCAATGGATGCTGTGAAATTATAGTGCGAAACACAATATTTAAGATTCTCAAAATACCTTCCCCCAAGTATTTATTAACTAAATACTAAATTATTAACTTAAATACTAAAAATGCAGCACTGCAATAAACTCCTACTGTATAACTCTTAATCTGATACACTGAGAAGCACATATCCTTTTCATGATATTCCTAATAAAAATGCATGTTACCTGGTTCTATCAAGATGAAACTTAGATTGAGAGATAAATACAAAACAGCTGGCCTATACTCCAAAAAACTTACAATGCAAGGTTAATGAGCTGTTCTAGATTAAGACAAAGCAAACAACTAAATGTAAAAAGTGATCTTCAAGAAAATTTTTTTTATCTGAGTGTAGTTGACACACAATGGTACATTAGTTGCATGTGTATGACATAATGATTCAGCAAGTTTAAACATTATGCTGTGCTCACCTGAAGTGTACAATGCTCTCATAATATTACTAACCATATTTTTTTATGCCGTGCCTTCTAAAAAGTGATCTTGAATTCAATCCATGACTGGAGGGAATAAGTTACTTTTAATAGTAATTATTAATCCCAATAAAAGTCATTATTGGGATATGTGATGGCTATTTGAACATGGATTGCAAATTAAATAATCATATTATTTCAATATTGTTTTGTGATTTTGGTAACTGCTCAGGATGTAAGAAAATGCCCTTCTTCTCAAATAAGACACACTGAGCATTTATGGTTACAGGCCATACATAATATCTCTACCTTATTCTTAAATGATTTATTTAGAATGATATGCACACATGTGTAAATATCTATGGATAGATAGACCCATAGAGCAAAAAGGGAGAAAATACAGGGCACCTGGGTGGCTCAGAGGGTTAAGCCTCTGCTTTCGGCTCAGGTCATGGTCCCAGGGTCCTGGGATCGAGTCCCACATCGGGCTTTCTGCTCCACGGGAGCCTGCTTCTTTCTCTCCCTCTGCCTGTCATATCTCTCTGGCAAATAAATAAATAAAATCTTTAAAAAAAAAAAAAAGGGAGAAAATACAAATAACGGATGGATCTGGTCCAGGAGTATATGAGAATTCCTGTAAGCTTCTGTGAAATATTCTGTAAGTTTGAAATTACATCAAACTGAAAATTTCAAAATAGAAGTAAAGAACTGCTAAAGACAAAATTTATAAAAGAGGCGGGTTGATGAGATAAGAGAGAAACACACAAGCAAGATCATGGAGATACCTCGTTCTCAGATGTCATGGTGATTCACAAGTGTGCATTTGACCACATTTCACAACTTTCATATGTGTATCTTACACTTTTTAATGAATGACATACATATCATACACCAAAAAAATAAGGTCTGAGAAAAATTTTAGATGAAACACCTGCTAGATCCGTAATTTGAAGCTTCATTTTAATGAACTGTTTACCACAGCAAAGAGCCACAGTAGCATAAGATAAATTTAAAGATTAACATAACATAATAAAAAATAAAATAAATAAAAAATAAATAATTAAAAAGAGAGAAAATAAGTAAGTAATTTCAAATTACAGATTGTAGAAAAAAGTGACACTTCTGGCCAGATGCAGCAATATTCTGAGACCAGAAAAATTTGTTCTCAGCCCCCACAGATAGGAAGTTTCTTTCCTGGGACATTAGTCTCTGGATGACATGGTTTTACATATTCAAAATTTGTAATATTGTTTCATTAGCTTACATTTTGTTTTCTGGTGCCTCTGTTTTGTTTTTAATCAGTAAAAAAATTCGTATTTGATTTTACATTCCTAGTTCATTAGGACTAGCTTCACTGAGCAGCTCACAGTAGTAGTGAAAGAGACTTTCACTCTATAACTCACCTAAATAAACTGATAAAGATCTGAGAAGTTATTGGCTACTTTATATTACTGAAAATACTAGAGCAACAGCAGGTTGTTGCAAACTAGACACAAACCTGGAACTAATCTACTAATATCAAGATTTGAAACTGCTCATTTTTGAAATTTTGTGGGGAGCTCTTTTGGACATTGGCTCTATCGGGGGAAAGGTTTTCAGCAGTGACTCCCTGAGGAAACTTCATGGTTTTAGATGTCAGCCTTGTTTGTAGTTTATGAAGAAGTATTAATTTTCCAAAGTTTTGTGCTATGAGATTTACAGTAAACTTTTTTTCATAATCTTGACTTTATTAACTGATATAATCAAAATAAAACAAGTCATTTTCCTTCCTTGCTGGTGAGATGATGATTTGAATATAAGACATATAATCCATATATTGATGGTTGGTTATTTTTCTAATAATTAAATCTAAATTGTAAAATATTATCTTAGAACTAATTTGACTTTAGTGAAGATTAAAATATATTTTTCTCAAGATGCTTAACTCTTTTTTTTTTTAAGATTTTACTTATTTATTTGACAGACAGAGATCACAAGTAAGCAGAGAGGCAGGCAGAGAGAGAGGAAGATGCAGGCTCCCCACTGAGCAGAGAGCCAGACACAGGGCTCAATCCCAGCACCCTGAGACCATGACCCAAGCCAAAGACAGAGGCTTAACCCACTGAGCCACCCAGGTGCCCCTCTTAACTCTTTTTAAATAGAGAGCTTTATCTGAAGGTAGTGGTGAGGAAGAAAGCAGACCTACCTTCCATATATAGGTACACAAAATAGTTGAAAGCAATTTTTTTTCCATTCTGATTCCTATCATAATCAGGTTATTCCACCTGAATTAACATAGGTATACATTTGGGGCCCCATATAACTAAAAAAGAAGTTGGAAACTTACTATTGCCAGTAAGTGGCAATTTTCATACAATGAACATTAAGCAAAATAATATAGCTATATAAAAGTAAAATATACAGGGTTGAAAGTTTATTTCAAATGTCCCATTAAATATTTCAGTGTTAAAATGTGAGCAGTTATCTTAAATAGTATTTTTAGACGATCTTTGCTAAGTATATTGTTCTTCCTTACAAACTGATACCTCTATACAAGGTAATGCATCCAACTTAAATTGCCAAGACAAAATTATTCATCAAACCCTATGCGATGTTTGCTTTTTATTCCTTTTTTTTTTTTCCTTTCTTTTTTAGGTCTGAACTGGGATAAGAGAGGATAGAAGAAACTTTAGATCTCTTCTCACTTTTTATTTAAGAAAAATTATTAACTGTTGTAACTTTCATTTTAGAATTAACTAATAGAATCAACAGTTATCTTTTCTTCATTATTATTTCAATAATAATTGGTTGAAAAATTATGTCCCATTGAGATTTACCTTATGTTTCTTTCTTTTTTTTTTTTTAAGATTTTATTTATTTATTTGAGAGAGAGCATGAGAGAGAAGGTCAGAGGGAGAAGCAGACCCCCCAAAGAGCTGGGAGTCAGATGCGGAACTCAATCCTGGAAGTCTGGGATCATGACCTGAGCCGAAGGCAGCCACCCAACCAACTGAGCCACTCAGGTGCCCTTTATGTTTCTTCTTAATCTAGTACAACTAATAGTCCCATGATGTTATAAGCACATGCACCTCAAGTATCAGTTAATATAATGACAATGTAATCAGGCCACTGGTCATACTCAACAGCTGCACTGAGATTGCAACTAGGGCTCAAGAGATATATGTACTTTGGAATTATCCATGGGGCAAAACCTTACTGCTCTCCTCCCACCCTCCTTTTCCCCTTCTTCTCTCCTCACCCTTCCTTCCTTTTCACTTTCTATATGCATATAATGCCCAATACATAATGTGGAATTTACTCTCATTGCTGCTCACACTTGCCTTAATTATATGAATGAATAAAAAAAATCTTATTTAAATGAGGACATAAAGTTTTGGGGGTAAGACACTTCACAATTTATCAAAATCTTATTTTTAATTGATTCTGCAATTATTTTAGGAAATTCTTCTTAGAATAAAACCATCTTTATTTTGCACAAAATTTTACCCCCAGAAAAGGGCATGTCATCACTTTAATTTTATTAAAAGAAAACATACAAAAAATAAACAATAGTATTTGAGTAAATACATTATGGTATATTTACATAAATATGTTATCAAAATATAGAATAATATCTGATTATATGTGAAATGTCTACATTTATTGGTAAATGCAAAATAAAGAAAAAAAAGTCCAGATGCATTTGTGCATGTGCACACATTGTGTTCAACCAAACTTCTCCACTAGTATGTTAAATACATTAAATTCTTATAATATAATATAAATCATACATAGCTTTTTAAATTTATAGTCTAAATTCCAATAGCATGAGCTTCCATCAGCTTGAGTGGCAAATAGTCTAGAGTTTGCACAGTAGCCTCCTCCTTTATTATGCTCTGTAGCGGTACCTAAAAAATCAGGGAAAGATTCTCATATTTTCATTTATTATCAGAACTGCTTTTACAGTGGTGTATAATTTCCTTGTTCATTACTCTTCATGTCCTTCCTTGCTGATGCTGGTCCTGATGCATAAGGGTTGTCATCTTTGCAGGAACCAACCACCTTTTTCTAACTACTCACTACAATGACCTGTGGTCACTGCCAGTGCAATTATCATTTACCTCTAAAATACCTGGAGTTAACTGCTCTTCTCCCACTTGATGCGTTATTTCTCAGACAGTTTCCCATATCTTATCCCCTAGTACAAAACACATTTTTCCCCCAGAATGCTGCTTTATAAATCATGGGTTATGAGACATTAATATGTGTGGAATACATTCTGTTGCTTATCATTAGAAAACTTTAATTGAAATAAAAAGGTATCAAATTGAAAATAACATACCATATCAGAGTGAACAAGAGTTAAGATTATTGGGGCACCTGGGTGGCTCAGTCATTAAGCGTCTGCCTTCGGCTCAGGTCGTGATCCCAGGATTCTGGGATCGAGCCCCACATCAGGATCCCAGCTTGGTGGGAAGCCTGCTTCTCCCTCTTTCACTCCCCCTGCTTGTGTTCCCTCTCTCGCTGTGTCTCTCTGTCAAATAAATAAATACAATATAAAAAAAAAAGAGTTAAGATTATTTTGTGCAGCTTTTGCATGTTAAACTGTTTTTTTCCTCTGAAGGAAAAAATCAAACCAGGGAATAAAAATAATAGTAATAATTTGCATTTACAGACCATTTTATATTGATGTTTTTGTGTAATCATGGCAAATCTATGTGTTAGGACTTTATTAGGACCATTTTGTCTTCTGAAGAAACAGAAATTAAGACATTTTAATTAATTTGCCCCAGGTCACAGTTGTAGTTGTTGACAGATCTGGGAATCAAGTCAGTTCCAAATCAATGTTTCTGGGCTCTACCAGCAGCCTCATTGTCCCCAAATTCTATGTGACAGTAAAAAATTTTGACAGGTGTCCAGCAACAGAGAATCAGTCTATCCCATGTACCTGGAAGACTGTAGCCACTTTCAGAAGTCAGCCTGAGTCCCATTTCTGATCTAGATAAGTTGTATTACACAAATGCACATGGATAATAAGTTGAATTATAATATGTTAACAATGTCTTTAAACTGTGGAATTTTCTTTTTCTTTTAAGTTTTTCATATTTTTTAACTTTCTTAAAATTAATATTTGTGAGCAATTAAAACATAAATGAAGGAATCACAGTGCTCAGAAGTGTGGTGTTTTTTACTACTCAGAATATAACCGCAACAAAAGGACTTGATATTTACTCTATTATAGTAAGGGAAAACCTGCAAACAGAGTGGCAATCATTTTGGTTAGTAAGATCCCTTCCAGTCATCCTAGACTAGTTTCCAACACATTATGAAAAAAAAGAAAAAAAAAAACTTATTTGAAGTAGTGCTGTATAAATTTCAGATCTAGGCAGATCCCATAATGATGCTGATTGACATCAGAGTATCAGATAGCTTTGTCATTTCAAGTCATTGTTGTGTCAGAAACAGTCTACCACTAAAATGACTGCACTGAGTGACAAATGACAAAACCTCCTCCTTAGGTTGTGACATGGAAAATATGTAGTTAATAATTTGAGAAACATTTATTAGTACCTCCTGTCTGTCAGGTATAGCTTTAAATGCAGAAAAGTTTTGCCTAATTTACCTCTCAATGGTTAATAGACAATCTTGTTGTTGCTCAAGATGAAGCCATATTTTAAATAATTAAAAAATCTATAAGAATAGCTGAATAATATTTTGCCAATAGACATCGTACTAAAATGTCTAAAATATTCCAACTATAAATAACAAGGAAAAAAAGAACAAATATAGAAACATCAAAATAGTAAAAACAACCAACAAAATGAGAAATATAAGTTATCAATGATTATATTATGAAGAAAATGGAATAAAGTACTGAGAGTAGGGACAATAAAAAAGCATACCAGTTGCATTCTACTCCCACTTATTCATTCACTATCCCTTATTTTATCTAAATGTGTGGTAACTGCCATTATTACTCTATGCTCTTATTTTTATCATATTTTCATCATATATCACATATGATATCTTATATCATAACATATAGAGGTATAGGCACTTCTTTAATAATAATACTATATATTTATCTACTTCTTTTTAGGAGCTGGTATAGCCACTTCATAAAAAATAATATTTTTCTACTTAATAATAATCCTGAGACTATTTTTTTGAAGTTCAGAGTAAATTTGTGCCCTGTGATTGGGGACAACCATTAACTTGGGAGTCTGGTTAAAAGCACTCAAAAAGAGCAAAACATCTTAAGGAGCAACTGGTAGAATCGGGTGGTCACAGGCACAGGCCTAAGCCCACAGACCCAGGACAGCCACCTCCAGCAACCACCTGTGCCAGAGAGAGTATGACAGTGGAGCCTCCAGTTCCCGGTCCCAGAGGCCCTAGGGTTGCTCGGCCTGCACTGCTGCTCAGCCAGGAGCATTCCCAACCCTGCATGAGGGAGTCTGGGGGAAGCTATCTAGAACCACAGCCTTTTACACTCTATGCTCACTGCATGACTCCCACTGTGCTGGTGGGGAGCGTGGTCTGAACCACACTCCCCATCAGCGCCTGAGAGTGATCCGTGCAGGTGCTAGGTGGCAGTCTCTAGGATGGGCCAAGACCCTGGACACTCCCAGACCAGACTTGAAGGAACTCAGTGAGATGTCTAGCCAGGATCTCTCGGCAGGCAGCAACCTGCAAAACCCTAAGGTCTGAACCACAGACAGCAGTCCTGGCAAAGGCAGCCACTGGAAGTGGGCTCCCTGGACCTATATCACTCATAGTTTTAGTAGCATGGGGGTGCAGAGACAAGCAGGCGTTTCAGGCACCCCCTGAGGTGGTGGCAGGGGATGGGCACTGCCTGTGGCAGTTTGCATGGCTTAGTGGAGTTTATAGAGAAGGAGTCTGTGTGTTCTGGACCAACCAGAGGGGAGCAGACTGAGTCTTCTCTCTGAGAGGGAGGTCTGGGTGCAGTTTGCTTTCCACTAAACCTCCAAAAAACAAAAAGCCACAAAAAGGCACCAAAGAACAAAAACCTCCAGAGAACAAAAGCCTGAAAAACCGGTTTCCACAGAGCCCAGTCACTTGATAGGGAGCAGGAGGACTCAACCCAAGCAAGACTGATTGAAAAACAATGCAGCAGTCCCCTCCCCCAGAAAGCCAGCCAAAAGAATGAGAGGACAACCACCACAGGGTCCCCATAAAACTATAAAACCCCAATATCAGGGGAAAACAATATATTAAGCTCCCAGTATTGGCCTAAAACCTGTATATTTCATAGATAAACTTTTATTTTTAATTCTTTCTCACTATTCTTATTCTTTTTAATGTTTTTAACCTATTTAATATTACAACTAGAGGTTTAATACAACATATTCCATAATAACCTTTTAAGTTGAACTTTTTTCATATACCTATATATATATAAATACAGGTATATATACATATACCTGCACTTTTCTTTTTCTTTTCTATTTTTTTAATATACATATAGGTATTAGCTTCAAGGTAATCCTCTTTTCCTAATCAATACTACCCTGATATATATAAACCAGTTTTAATCTCCCTTTATCTCTGGAAAGTTGAGTCCTTTAACAAAGATATCAAGACACACCCAGGAAGAATCAAAATAAACTTTTTCACCCACATCAAGGATTTATAACCACCCTCTCATCTTTTTCCTCTGTCAATGTTTCTGTGTATTTGTTTTTGTTCTGGTATTATATAAATCTTATTCTTGGGGTTCATTTTGGCTGGGTTCTTTTTTTCTTGTCATTTACTTCTGTCCATCTTTTTGTTTGTCTATTTTTGTTTGAATACCTTATAATCTTACCTTTGGGGGTCATTCTGGCTGGGTCTTCTCTTTTTTTTTTTTTTTTTTTTTTTTCCTGTCTTTCTCTTTCTCTCTCCCTTTTTTTTTTTCTTTTTTTTTTCTTTTTGGTGGGGACATCCGATTGCTCAGAAGCATTCCATGGTTGACCTTGCATAGATCGTGATTGATATATTCAGCTACACATCCCTTCAACCACCTCTCACCAAAATGACTAGGAGGAGGAAGACCCAACAGAGGAAAAATTCAGAGACTGTGTCCTCTCCATCAGAGCTATTGGATATGGACATAAACAGTATGTCAGAAAGGGAATTCAGGCTAACAATTATCCAGGCAATGGCTAGGTTGGAGAAAACCATTAGTGACAACATAGGATCGATTAGGGCAGAAGTGAAAGCCACCCAGGAAAAAGTTAAAAATGCTACCAATGAGATCCAATCTAATCTAAATACTCTAACAGCTAGGGTAACCTAGGCAGAAGATAGAATTAGTGATCTAGAGGACAAACTGATAGAGAAAAAGGATCAGGAGGAGGCATGGAAGAAACAGCTTAGAAGCCATGAAAACAGAATTAGGGAAATAAAAGATGCCATGAAACATTCCAAAGTCAGAATTATTGGGGTCTCTGAGGGGGAGGAGAAAGAAAGATTAGAAGATATAGTTGAACAAATTCTCCATGAAAATTTTACCAATCTGGGGAATGGAATCAGCATTTGTGTCCTAGAGGTAGAAGAATACCTCCCAAGATCAATGAATCTAGAAGGACCTCAAAGCACTTGATTGCAAGATTGACAAATCATAATTTTAGACAAGAGCTCTTGAGAGCATTAGGGGAGGAGATTCCTTACCTACAAAGGAAGGTCCATTAGAATAACGTCAGACCTGTCCACAGAAACCTGGAAAGCCAGAAAGGGCAGGCAAGACGTATTCAGGGCACTAAATGGGAAGAACATGCAGCCAAGAATAATTTATCCAGCAAGTTTGACATTCAAAATGGATGGAGAGATAAAGATCTTCCAAGACTGGCAAGGTTTAAAAGAGTATGTGACCACCAAGCCGACACTACAAGAAATATTAAGGGGGGGTTCCATAAAACAAGGAAGAACCCAAGAGTGTTATAGAACAGAAATTTATAGAGACAATCTATAGAAACAAGGACTTCACAGGCAACATCATGTCAATAAAAATGTATCTTTCAATAATCATTCTCAATGTGAATGGCGTAAATGCTCCCATAAAATGGCACAGGGTTGCAGATTGGATAAAATGACAGGACCTGTCCATTTGTTATCTACAAAAGACCCATTTGGAACCTAAGGAAACATCCAGACTGAAATGAATGCATTCCTGGAAACCTATAAACTTCCAAAACTGAATCAGGAAGAAATTGACAACCTGAATAGACCAATATCTAGTAACAAGATTGAAACAGTGATCAAAAACCTTCCAAAAAACAAGAGCCCAGGACCTGACAGATTTGCTGGAGAATTCCACCGAACATTCAAAGAAGAAATAATACCTATTCTCCTGAAGCTGTTTCAAAAAATAGAAACAGAAGGAAAACTTCCAGACTCTTTTTATGAAGTCAGCATTACCCTGGTCCCCAAACCAGGCAAAGACCCCACCAAAAAGGAGAATTTCAGACCGATATCCCTGATAAATATGAATGCCAAGACTCTTAACAAATCCTAGCTAATAGGATCCAACAGTACATTAAAAGATTATCTACCATGCCAGATGGGATTTATCCCTGGGATGCAAGAGTGATTCAACATTCACAAATCAATCAATGTGATAGAACAAATCAATAAGAGAAGAGAGAAGAACCACATGGTCCTCTCAATTGATGCAGAAAAAGCATTTGACAAGATACAGCATCTGTTCCTGATTAAAATGATTCAAAGTATAGGGATAGAGGGAACATTTCTCAACTTCAAAAAATCTATCTATGAAAAACCCACAGAGAATATCATCCTCAATGGGAAAAAGCTGACAGCCTTCCCTTTGATATCAGGAACATGATAAGGATGTCCACTCTTGCCACTCTTGTTCAACATAGTACTAGAAGTCCTAGCAACAGCAATCAGACAACAAAAAGAAATAAAATGTATTTTAAATTAACAAAGAAGAAGTCAAACTCCTCTCTTCGCAGATGACATGATACTTTATATGGAAAACCCAAAAGACTCCACCCCCAGACTACTAGAACTCATACAGCAGTTGAGTAATGTGGCAGGATACAAAATCCATGTACAGAAATCTGTTGCTTTCTTATACACTAACAATGAAAATATAGAAAGGGAAATTAGAGAACTGATTCCTTTTACTATAGCACCAAGAGCCATAAGATACATGGGAATAAACCTAACCAAAAAGGTAAAGGATCTGTACTCAAAGAAATATAGAACCCTCATGAAAGAAACTGAAGAAGACCCAAAAAGATGGAAGAGCATTCCATCTTCCATCTGAAGAATGGATCTGAAGAATAAACATTGTTAAAATGTCTATACTGCCTAGAACAATCTGTACTTTCAACACCATCCTGATCAAAATTCCACCAGCATTTTTCAAAGAGCTAGAACAAACAATCCTAAAATTTATATGGAACCAGAAGAGATCCCAAATTGCTAAGGAAATGTTGAAAGAGAAAAACACAACTGGGGGCATCACATTGCCTGATTTCAAGCTTTACTACAAAATTGTGATCACCAAGACAGCATGGTACTGGCACAAAAACAGACACATAGACCAGTGGAATAGAGTAGAGAGCCCAGATATGGACCCTCAACTCTATGGTTAAATAATCTTCAACAAAGCAAGAAAAAATATACAGTGGAAAAAAGACTGTCTCTTCAATAAATGGTGCTGGGAAAATTGGACAGCTATCTGTAGAAGAATGAAACTTGAAATGGATGAAAACCTCAATGTTGGGCAAGGATCTATCAAAATCCTAGAGGAGAACATAGGAAGTAACCTCTTCGACATCAGCCACAGCAACTTCTTTAAAGACATGTCTCCAAAGGCAAAGGAAACAAAAGTGAAAATGAACTTTTGGGACTTCATCAGGATCAAAAGCTTCTGTACAGCAAAGGAAACAGTCAACAAAACAAAGAGGCAACCCACGGAATGGGAGAAGGTATTTGTAAATAACACTACAGACAAAAGACTGATATCCAAGACCTATAAGGAACTCCTGAAACTCAACACACATGAAACAGATAACCACGTCAAAAAATGGGCAGAAGACACAGACATTTCTCCAAAGAAGACATACAAATGGTTAACAGACACATGACAAAATGTTCATTGTCATTAGCCATCAGAGAGATTCAAATCAAAACCACATTGAGATACCATTTTACACCAGTTAGAATGGCCAAAATTAACAAGACAATAAGTGTTGGAGAGGATGTGGAGAAAGAGGAACTCTCTTACACTATTGCTGCACCAATGCAAGTTGGTGCAGCCACTTGGAAAACAGTATGGAGATTCCTTAAGAAATTAAAAATAGAGCTACCCTATGACCTTGCAATTGCAATACTGGTTATTTACCCCAAAGATACTGATGAGTGAAAAGGAGGACCATCTGTACCCCAGTGTTCATAGCAGCAATGGCCACAGTTGCTAAATTGTGGAAAGAACCAAGATGCCCTTCAACAGATGAATGGATAAAGAAGATATGGACCCTATATACAATAGAGTATTATGCCTCCATCAGAAAGGATGAATACCCAAATTTATATCAATATGGATTAACGCCTGATAGCTTTTATAAAGTCTATGAAAGCAAACCTACTGAGAGGCAACAGTAAAATAAACTTTGAAATAATATTAAAAATACTTTACAACTTTCGGGGAACCTGGGTGGCTCAGTGGGTTAAGCCTCTGACTTCGGTTCAGGTCATGATCTCGGGGTACTGGGATCGGGCCCCACATTGGGCTGTCTGCTCGGCGGGGAGTCTGCTTCCTCTTTCTCTGCCTGCCTGCCTACTTGATCTCTCTCTCTCTCTCTCTCTCTCTGTCAAATAAATACATAAAATCTTTTAAAAAAATACTTTACAACTTTCAAATGTTAGGAAAAAAATCATATGATGATTAAAATGATTTTCAAAAGCAGAGAAGTTTCATTTGAAATGATCATGAGTTTGTTTTGAAGTAGATCACCTCAGGAAGTTCTATAAAATTTTACTACAAGGTTCATAGAGCTCAAAAAACAATGCAGAAAAGATAGAACATCTGATCCAAAGTGTTTGTTTTTGTAAAGAAAGACTTAAAAAATAGATATTTGTATAGTATCTTGTGTTCTATAGAAAGCACTTTAGAAAAAAAAATTCTAAAAGCTAGTCTTTCAAAAAAGAAAAATGATTAACTGTATAAACATTAGTTTTAATAGTGAAACAAAACAGTATGTTTTGAATGATACATTTGTTAATGACAGAGAAATTTCACTAGCTAATCCATTATCCCTCTTGTCTGAATAGCCATTCATTGATGAATTAAATAAAATTGATGTTATAGTGAATTAATTTTTGTAGTGCAGATGTTTATAGTAAAATTTATGTGAATAGTGAATTACATGGAATTAAGGCTCTATTCTAGAAAACAACAGTATATTTACTAATCTTAAAGTAAACTCAGATCTTTTGCAATAAAGGTACGCAAGGAAAAAATTATGTAAACTATGCCTCAGAAAACAACATTCATGGAATGAATATATAAATGGACCATTCATATGTGCTGTACATACTCGGGAAGTATTTTATTTTTATTCAATTTAAAATGAAAAAGAAAGTTCTTGTCTTACCTACTCTATTGAAACTTATCCTTTGCCTGATTATAGTGGTGATGGATTATTTAACACCAGCCTCACAACTCTGGCACATTCTAGCCTTAGCTTAGCAACATTCATAATGAGGGATAATTAAGATAATATTGGAAAGTGCCTCCAACACGACAACCCACAGCTTTAAGTTATCTTAGTTAATCAATGCACCAGCAAGGGAACAGAGGCTGTATAATGTCACCTAACTGATTCAGAAATTTCCATGCAGTTGTGATAAATCATTCTTCTCTTTCTAAAACATTTCCTCATTAGTTAGCAGCTAAAATGGTCCCAAAGTTAATGTCTTACACTCAATTCTGTAGCCTTCCTTAGGGAATTCATTTCATTGACTTCAGTTATGATTGAGCAGAGGACTATTGATTCAGACCCTAAAGGCTTAAGGTAATAACTTTACAAAGACCTTATAACTAATTTCATTGTCCCAATTCATTACAATTCACTCAACCTTTGTAATAAAGACTTATTCATAGAATACAATACAATGGACATCGATTTTATGCTGACCAGTATTCAAAGCTATAGCTCTAGATGTGGTTTTGCATTTCTCTTTGAGGTCTCTATATTGATGTAAAGTCTGTGTCAAATCAACATTACACATTTATGGAGACTTTTGGCAAGCCATCTCAACCTTCGACAGTCTATATCTGAGATCAGTTAAGACAGAGATTTCAGTCTGTTTTATATAGAACAGCTATATATTGATTAAACAACCTGAACCAAAAATGTTTAGATATAAACCTAGAAACAATGTAAAACTCAAACAAATCTGAAGTAATTTATTCAATTTATTTTTTATTTTTATTTATTTTTTTAATTTAATTTTTTTCAGTGTTCCAAGATTCATTGTTCATGCACCGCATTCAGTGCTCCATGCAATACATGCCCTCCTTAATACCCACCACCAGGCTCAACCAACCCCCTAACCCCCTCCCCTCCAAAATCCTCAGTTTGTTTCTCAGAGTCTCATGGTTTGTCTCCCTCTCTGGTTTCCCCCAATTCACTTCAAGGCCTTTTAGATAAAACAAAATAAAATGCAAATGATAACAAGATATAACTTTACCCCAAATTTTGCTCATTCTGGTTAAGTCTAAGTCTCATTTACTAAATGTTTGGAAAATGTCCCATTTCAGCAATAAGAATGTTGCTGGGAAAAGAAATCCCAATCTTATTATTAATATCAACATCCAATAACTTTTTAAAAACTTTCTTATTATGCTAAAGTAGTAAATAAACCCCAAACTTCAGTGGCTTAACAAAACACATGCATATTTCTTGCTTTTGCTTCCTGCGTTCTGAGGCCTGCCTAGTAGCCTACCTCCAATGTTGTTTCCGTAAGAAAACAATACAATTAGATTATTTAAAATAATTTGAAACACTTGTACATGGGACTTCTTTTTTCAATCTTCCCAATAAACTTTCCATCACCTTAAAAACTTTCCCTTGTTTTCTTCTTCCAGACTATAATCGTTTACTTAGAATACATGCAGGTTGTGAATAAAATGAAATGGACCTATTTACCACTCATCTGCCATTAATTTCTTGCCACTGGAGAGTGGCCATTTATAAAGCTACAATTTTCTAAATAATCAGCACTATTCTTCCTGGAGTTGCCAAAAGCAGCCCTTTGAATTCAAAGACCATCTAACAAAATCTTGCTTAGCTGTGAAAATAAGCCTGAGGATGCTCCACCAAGCATATAGCCAACTAGCTAAATCATTTACTATAATCCATGACAAAGAAGCTTTTAAATAGAAAAGGAACTGAGTTGGAAACTTTTCCTTATGAGCGATAGTAGCAGCAAGGCAAGGGCAAATAAATGAAAGATGTATGTACACTAGTTCGTAGAACCAAAGCAATGAGGACATTGTGATGTGTTACATTGTACCAGTAGTGCTCAATTTTAATGGATGTATATTGGAATATTGCCTGAAAATACTATTATTATCCAAAAGCTACTTGTGTGCTACTTCACTAGTAATAAAAATTATTGATGTCATCGAAAATGACAGCATAAATAGTAACGTATGCACTGAAATGCCTAAGCATGAAGCTTTCTCACTTGAGCAAGCTTGCCATAAAATTGATACAAAACTGATTTTTCATAGTTGACAGATTATTTAAAGAAATAAAAGTACATTCCACTTTCAATAAATTTTGCATATAAAAATCATGATATACCCAGGAAGTACAAGTAATAATGATCACGTGGTTGGTAAAATAAACCCTATTGTAATACATCTATACTTACACACACACATATATAAGTTTTTAGTCACCTTTGCTACCTTGACAGCATTATTTGTGAATAAAAAGCAGAAAGTATGACAAGCAAAAGAACAAAAGATCATTAAAAGTGATACAGTCACTTCTGGAGTGGCAATATAAAACAGTAACTAAAAATTGTAATTAGAAAGGTTATGTTTGAAATCACAGGTTTTCCACTAACTAGGGAACTATTTCATGTAAATTATTCCACCTTTTCAAGCCTCAGAGGTTTCATCTGATAATGGGGTACTAATATTTTGTTCATTATGTGTGAATATTCAGTAAAATACTACAAATTTAAAGCCAGAACATTGTTTGATGAAAAGTCGGTGGTATTTATAATAGAATAGTATGGCAGAATGGCTACTCAACTGGAAGTCAATAAATGGTCTATCACAACTAGAACATTAAATCAATGTCTTGGCTTTTTCACTTATTTCCAAATCTTCCATTTTGCCTCTATATAAACTATGAGAAAAGAGAGATGGTGGATAAGAATATTCATTTATTCATTCATTCACTCATTCTTTCATTGTTTCATTTTTTTTATTCATTCAGACTCTCTTACTTAGTACTTCTTACAAGCTAAGCATAAGGCACAATGGATACAAAGGTAAATAAAGCAAAGCCTCCCTCTCCAGACATTGACTGTCTAGTGGGCAATCAGAGAGCAAACAGAACAAGTGTCAATACAGCAGGGTGACATTCTTTACAGAATGCAGCTGGTACATAGAGAAGAGCTAAACCCACCAGGAAAAGTCAGAGCTTGCTTGATCCATTTGTACTGATCATGAGAAACATTTTTAATATAGTTTCAGAAGAGAGAAATTGAATTACTTTTGAGAAGAAAGAATAAATACAAAGCCAGAGTGAATGAATGACTCTGTTGAATTAACAGGGCAATAATGAGCTCAGTACTACAATTGCTGATGTGAGCAAGTCCAATTTAGTTGAACGTTTTATCTAAGGAGGCAATGTGGGAAGTTTTATTACAGTTTCTGGATATGAGCTTCAAACTGAAGTTTGGATAACTGAATAAAATGTTTGAATGCATAATAAAATCACAGCTAAGACTTACGGGAACAAAGAAGAGGTGGTTATAGTGGGTGACAGTATTCTCCACCCCGTCAATCTTTTGGAAGGGTTCTGGGGTTTTTATCAAATAGTCAAAAAGACAAAATGGCCATTTGTTAAATGTTCGGAAGAGAAGCAATTCAAAAAAATAAGCACAAAGCAAGGAGGCTAAATTTACCTACCGTACCATCCACTGGGCAGATGAACAGCATTATGCTTCCAGGTTGTAGTGCATACCTGGAAAAGGGGAAATAAGAAAGACAGATGCATTCTATAAGTGCGGACATGGCTATTGATAACTGAGAACATCAAGGAAAATGATAAAGTCACAGCTCTCTTTTTTGAATTTCTTAACTCTAGAATTTCTTGTAGTCAACCACTAACTTTATCTCTTCCTCAAACAATCATGAACTAAAATAATTTACTTTATCTCAAAAATAATACATTTAAGATAAGAGGTGAACAAAGTAGTTGTATTATTCAGCTTTCCATCGTGTTAGGAATTTATAAGCTGTGACTTTATCAATCTCTTCTGAATAAGCTCTTGTTTAAAGTCCAGTTTGTCACTTTTTCTTTATTCACTTTATCAGCTACAAGTCAAAATCAAGGCAAAGATTCTCCCCATAGTCTGAGATCCCAATTACCACACATTCTCTCATCCGAATTGAACATGATTATGATGCTTAGCAATCTTAGTAATTATCATGCAAGAGGGAAGGTGAATTATTCTGAGATGATCCTTAGAAAGGATGAAAATTTGTAACACATTTGTCTTAAGACATTCTGAGAATTTTAAAATATCAGAACCATTTTTTTGAACCTTAGAGAAAGGAAGGTTATGATTTCAAAATACAAGAAATTGTCTCTTCTTTAAAGCATGTGATACTGCAGCATTATGGTGATTAAGCAAATCATTGGAAAACTATAAACCCCACATTTTAAATACCACACATCATAGGAGAGCACAGGCAGTGATTTCTCTGACATTGGCTGAGGCAAGATCTTTCTACATAAGTCTCCTGAGGCAAGGGAAATAAAAGCAAAAATAAACTATTGGGACTACATCAAAATAAAAAGCTTCTGCACAACAAAGGCAACAATCAACAAAACTAAAAGGCAACATACTGAATGGAGGAAGCTATTTGCAAATGACATATCTCATAAAGGTTTAGCATCTAAAATATATACAACTCAACACCAACACCCTCCCCCCACCAAAAAAAAAAAACAATTAAAAATGGGCAGAAGACTTGAAGAGACATTTTGCAAAAGAAGACATACAGATGGCCAACAGACACATGAAAAGATGCTCAACCTTAGTAATCAGGGACATGTAAATCAAAATCTCAATGAGATACCACCTCACACATGTCAGAATGGCTAAAATCAAAAACATAGGAAACAACAAATGTTGGCAAGGATGTGCAGAAAAAGGAACCCTCATGAACTGTTGATGGGAATGTAAACTGGTGCAGCCTCCTTGAAAAACAGTATGGAAGTTCCTCAAAAAAATTAAAAATGTAATTACCATATGATCCAGTAATTCCACTACTGGGAATTTATTTAAAGAATACGAAACTGCTAATTCAAAAAGATATATACACTTATATATATACTGTAGCATTATTGAAATAGCTTAGATATGGAAGCAACCCATGTGCCATTGATAGATGAATGGGTAAAGAAGTAATATGTGTGTGTGTGTGTGGTGTGTGTGTGTGTGTATTCCATATTTCATTATATGTATGGATGACATGGATAGAGTTAAAGACTATTATGCTAAGTAAAATAAGAATAAGTCAGTCAGAAAAAGATAAATACTGTATTATTTCACTCATATGTGGAATTTAAGAAGCAAAACAAAGAAGCATAGGAAAAAGAGAGAGAGAGAGAGAAACCAAGAAATAGACTCTTAATGAGAAAGAAGAAAGTAATGGTTACCAGAGGGCAGTAAGGTGGGTGAATGGGTAAAATAGATGATGGGTATTAAGAGTGCATTTGTGATGAGCACTCGGTGTTGCACCGATTGTTGAATCACTATATTGTGCATCTGAAACTAATATAACACTGTATGTTATATGTATTTCAAATCCCCTCCTATGGAGTCAATAGGAACAGGTGGAGAATGTATCTTTTGTGGAGGTAGAAATGTTATTTTCAAGGCATAGAAATATTAATTTAGATTAGGAATTTTTAAGGCATTGAAATTTTAATTTAGATTAAGAGTTAGGAATTTAGATTAGGAATTAATCTCCAGATGCAGGAAAAAAGGTGCAATGAAAACAAGAGAGACTATAAAAATAAATTTTCAAAAAGGAAACTACAAAGATCAGTTACCATGGTTCAGTATATATATTTTTAAAACTTACAGATGGAGGCAGTTAAAATACTATATATTCCTATTTTTCAATTATGTAACAAGAGATTATGGAGCTTTTATTTAAATGTGGGTAGACAGTGTATGTGTGATGACAAGAGTCTGAATTCTGGTGATGAAGACATAGGTTTTTAACCACAGCTCTGTATTACCCATGGTTTCTAATGTTTTATTCTATCTCATTCAACAACTTGGGAACATCAAATTCTCCTATCTTTAACATAAGACAATTATAATGACATAAGTAAATTATTTGTCTACAGAACAAAGATTTTAGGCTCCTATAAAAAAGATAGTATTGGAGGATATATAAAAATTGGTTTTCCAATGATAGAAAAGAAATTTTAAGTGTTGGCTCTAAGTTCACTTTAGGATTAGAAGTAGACAGCTCAGAAAGATTGTAGTTGTTTCCACATATCTGAGACTGGATAACATTAAGGGACTTTTCCATTCTCCAAAACAATGACCTATTTCCTTAGTTCCTTATGTCTCTGTACATATTGAATGACTTACTTCACAGAGATAGGCTCTTTTCTTTTCTTTTCTTTTTTTTCTTTTCTTCATTCTTTTCTTCTTTCCTTTCCTTTTATTTTCTCATTCCTTTTCTTTTTCCTTTTCCTTTTCCATTTCCATTTTCTTTTCTGGATTTAACCAGGGTTGTGGCTTTTTATTTTCCATTTCTAGGACATTGTTAACTAAGTCCAGATACCCGGACTCTCCTAACAAATTTCCGAAGGGAGAAATTCAGAAGTAGCAGCAACCTGAAAGAGTGTCAAGTCCCATTGCTCATTTATGTGAGCAAACTTCTGGCTGCAGCACACAACAAATGTAAAGCAAATGAGTAAATATACACAGAAAAGAAATAGCCACACCAAGCAAAGCATAGCCTCTTGCCCCCAATTTCAAGGGAAAAAGCTCCCCCTGATTTCATTTGGTAGCTTGGTTGTAATGCTATGCGGCTGCTGCACATGGCTAGCTGCTGCTTATAAATTGCTCTCTGCCTCCTGACTGTGGGTGCCACAGAAAGATGGTGCATGCTAGCTGATATTTGCTGTTTTAGGTTTTTGCTCAACTGTGTATCCCTGTAATGGAGCACTTTTGTTATGGGGTGAAAACACATTTTCAATGTGTTCTCTGTGCTTTTTAACTGAATTCCCACCACATGGTAAAATATATAATATACAGAGATATCATGTATTTTAAAAGAAATATATTGATACCCTAATATTCAGAGAATTTTTAAAACTGCACATTTCAATATTATCCATCAGTTAAAGTCATTTGGAAACATGAATCAATCTGGTTTGCTGGTCAGGGGGAAGTGGCAAGTTTTCTGGGTGAGTTAGTGATAAAGTCTGAGGAACTTTAAGGGTATGTTTGTAAAATGGTATTGAAAGGGTTTGAGATATATTTTTCCTGAATTCACCAGACCACCACTGAAATTACCAATGATTTACAAAATAAGGAATATTCTCTACAATATAGGCAAGAATAGTATTCAAAAATCAGAAACTGATTATTTTCTTATGGAAAACTGTGTATAATTGAGTGTCAAAATAAGAGCCCATTGACAATCTCTCTGTATTGGAAAAACAATAGTAAGCCAAGGATGAGAAGGGAGACTTTGGACAGAATTTCAGTAAGATTTCTTACCTTGGCACAAAAGAAAAGAAAGAATGTGTTGTATGAAATGTGTTAGCTAACATGCAACTAAATGTTATCTGACCTTCACACTATTTAGAGTCTCCAGACTTAGAAAATAAAAACAACAGAAGTCCAATTAATTGAATTTCCGATAAGCAGCCGTTAAAGTTTTTAGTATGTACTAAATATATGTGAGACATACTTATACTAAAAATGTTTGCCATTTATCTGAATTCAAGTTGAAGTGGAAGTTCTGTATTTCACCCAGCAACATTAAATTATGTAAAAGCCTATCCTGGGGGTTTTCCATTAAGTTAAAAGTTGGCTCAATATTTCTTAGAAAACCATGACTGGAGTTATTAGTTAGAAAATTCCTAGATTCCATCTCAGCACAATATTTCTTACTTTCTGAGGTGATATTCAGTACTGGGATTGCCTCTGGTGTCTTCTGCTTGGGCTGCTGGATCTCTGAGACATTCATGGAAATTCATAGGGAATAAAAAATTTCCCTTTGAATTTTATCCAGAATCAAAAGATTCAGGCAAGGACACAAAAGAGTCTCTGAATCCTGAACTAGCCTAATCATCATTCTCTAAGGATGAATTCAGAGAAAATACCAGACATTAACAGAAACTGTAGTTCAAAGGAATAAACTGCATTTAATTACTGCCAAAATGTCATCCCATGAAATAGATTTTCTTAAAAAATAGATCATAGATTCCAAAAAGGCTAAAATGTCTATCCAGTGAGATTTAAATTGATGTTAAATTTATAACATAGAATGAAGAAATCATTAGTGGATTCTAAATCCAAAAAAGAAGTCATGAAGACAACAAAATACTTTTAAAGCAATAAAAGCAGTAAATAATAGAGTAGATGTTGCAGAAAAGTAAATTAATGGAATAAAATTAACTTAAAACATCCTTGCATTATTCAGAAAAAAAAGTAAAGATTAAAAATGAAGAATGGAGATAGAGAAATAGAAAATACACTGAAGCAATTTAATCAATTATTAATGGGAATTCTACAGGGAGAAAACAAAACAGACAAAACATTTAGATAACAAGGAGAGGCACAAATATATCTTTAGGTAAAATGATATTACTATAAAACTAAAATGCCTAAGTGAATCCACAGATTAAAATACATAATATTTCTGTGCACAATTTTAATATTCTTTATAAAAGTGGAAAAGTAATGAGTAAATATTTATATTTTAGTTTAAAATAAAATATTTGACATTGTAAAAAATACATGACTACATAATAATGAGTTTATACTTATAATTAGTTCATATTAACTTAAATATATAAGAACTCAAAATGTAGTAAAAATCAGCTCATTTTTTTTTTTTAGCCCTAAACATCACTTTTTTTTTTTAATTTAAATTTCAGTTAGTTAACATACAGGGTAACATTAGGCTCAGGCATAAAATATAGTGATTTATCATTTTCATACAATTACCAGGGCTCAACTTTCACTCAATATAAAATTTTTTTAAAAAAAGAACATTAAATAATTCATAAGAGAATAAATATAAATGACCATTTAATCAAGTATAAACTAGACTTAGCTCACTCATATTTACTCACTTTTTTTTAAGATTTTTATTCATTTATTTGACAGACAGAGATCACAAGTAGGCAGAGAGGCAGGCATAGAGAGAGAGAGGAGGAAGCAGGCCACGTGCTGAGCAGAGAGCCGGACCCAGGGCTCAATCCCAGAACCCTGAGATCATGACCCAAGCCAAAGGCAGAGGCTTAACCCAATGAGTCACCCAGGCACCCCTTTACTCATTCTTTATATAATTATTTCTTATATTTTACTCACTTTTCATACATTTATTTATCTCAACAACCTAATGATTAGTTAATATTATCCACTTTTAACAGTTGAAGAAACTGATCAAGCTAAGGTATACAGAAGTTAACAAACTTACAGAACCAATTTGTGAAGGAACTGGGTTTCAATTTCTATCAGTGCTTCTCAGTGTCCTTTCTCTTACTAATGTGTACACTACTTCCTGTACATTTACTTTCACTATTAACTAAGTGAACAATATTTTTTCCTGTTTTTTACATAAATGGTCCATAATGTAATGGGTAGAACTTGGAGTATACCAGAAACAACAAAACTAAAAAGTATTTTTTTCACTGTAGTATAAAGGGAGTGATTTACTAATTCATATCATGATCTTTTAATGCTTATAATTTTTGATCAGGTAATTTCCTTTCTACAACTGATAATAAAGTAATAATAATAGTAGACTCCTCAGATATTTACACAGTTTTTAATTACACTTATTAATGACATTGAAATTTGAGATAGTTAATAAATGTTCAATAATAAGATAGAGCTTAAATAAATGGTGATACATTAGTAGAATGGTCAAGTACCCAGATATTATTGTGGTAGGCAGAATTATGAAACCTCCCCCAAGATTTCCTGCCCTAAGCCCCAGGACTGTGAATAAGATAAAATATTGCACCCATGATTATGTTAGGTTACTTTGCAAAGGAGTGTTACACCTATTATTAACATCATAAATCATACAGCCTCTAGTTAATTAAATGGGAGATTATGCAGGCTTGATGTAATCACAGGAGTCCTGTAAAGCAAAGTATTTTTTTTGTTGTTTTTTGTTTTGTTTTGTTTTGTTTTTAGCTGGTTGTCCAGGGGAAATACAAAGCAAGAGAAAGGTCTGTGGTACCATTACTGGCTTTGAATATGGAGATGGGCAAGAGCAAAGACAGAAGAATGTTCTCTAAAAGCTGAGAACAAACCCAGACAGTCAGCAAGAAAACAAGTACTTTTCCTATGTCTGCAAAGAGTGAATTCTGTGCAACACTGGAATAACTTCATAAGTGGATTCTTACACAAGACCCCAGATCAGAGCCTCACCTGACAAACACTTTGATTTCAGTCTTGTGAAACTCTCAACGAACAGCACAGTTGAATCTGCTCAGACTTCTAATCTATAAAACTGTGAGCTAATAAGTGGGTGCTGTTTTAAGCTGTTAAATTTGTGGTAATTTGTTATGTAGTGACAGAAAACTACTACAATTAATAATTATGATTTTAATGAAACTTAATATAGTAGTTTGATATGTCATATATCATGAAAAAATAAAAATGCAAAAATAAATACATAACTCAAACTAGCCCAAACATTAATAGGAAACATTAATGTTGCTTAACTATGAGAAATAGAACTTAACAGTTAATTAATTTAAATATACATTTCATTATAATCGTATTCATTGTTCCTGTTTTCAGTAATGCATATGGATACACTCATAATTAGAAAAAATACTTCACACAGGAACAAGATAACTAATCTTACATATTGTTCACATTAAGCAATTAATTCAGGCATAGATACACATACAAAAGACTATAAGGACATATTTTGAAATATTCACATGGATAATAACTGGTTCTTAAGATTAAGAGTACATCTCTGTTTCATCATTATAAGTACATGTAGCTCCCTCTTTTTCATAAGGGACATTACCCTCTAATAATACCGGAAATTTTAGAGACTTTATTTGTTACTAAGGATAAAATAGTTACATGGTCTCTGAAAATTGAGAATGCTCTTTCCTTTTTTTCAGCAAGTCACTTCCTTCCTTCTTCCCTCCCTCTCTTCCTTCCTTCTCTTTCATTACATTAAACTGGAGATTTCAGTTTGTTGAGGTAGAAAGATCAAACTATTTCTGTCTTTGCTTTATGATCTGAAATTGAATATATCTGCTGCTTTATGCTCTCTGCATATAGGTGGATTCCTTCAACTATCTGAACAATCTCAGAGTCTTATTATAGTTCACTCAGTTGTGGCAGCAAAAGACAGGAGGGTTTTATCAGGTTATAGTTAAGCGTGAACAGGTAACCATTCCAGAGAAGACATGTCCCCAAAATTATATTACCCCAAAAAGACTGACAGACATTGACATCCAATAAAAACATTTCTTTGCACTATTTGTATGTTAATAGATGTGTTTTTACATTTTTACTCAAATTATGCAGAAAACTATTTAACAAACAAGCAAGCAGTCATAATTTCTGAAGTGAGGTTTGTGTAGAAACTACAATGTGTCCTTGTATACTGCAGACACACAGCCTCTCACTCAAAAGGGAATGCACTGTGATAGGTCAGTATTTAAGAGTATAGGTTCTGGAGCAAAAATGACTGTTTTCAAATCCTGGCTCTGCCACTTATGGGCTTGTAGCTACATTCTTTCTCAGTTTTTTCATCTTGAAAATGGGACTAATGGTAGTATCTACCTCATAAGTTTGGTTTCAGGTTTAAATGAAATAATCCATGTATAATATTAAAGACAGTCTCTGCCAAATTGCAAGTACTCAATAAACATTAGCAATATGATAACTGCTTACTAATATTGGTCAAGGAGTTTAATGTCATCAGTTACCACAAGAGGGAAAATATTGCATTGGGGCTCTCCATCCTCAGATATGAATTATTCACATATGAAATTATTATTGTTATACTCCTGTTAATTATCTTATATGTAGTATTTAATTAAATTTTTAAAGTAAAATTAAAAAGTTATTACTCTTTATTTTGTCATTTACCTTCAAGTCACCTTATTTGGTTAAAGTTATTTTATTAGGAAAAAGGCAAATTATTAATTTAGATAACTCCACACTTTTCTGGTGTGGAAGCTTCCTTTTCCCAGTCATTATTTTCCATTGATGTTGCAAACAAACAGTGGAATATTTTCACTCTGTAGGAAACATCCTGGTAAAAATACTTGTGATTAAGACTTATTTTAGATTAGGATTTCAGGGAAGCTTTCTCTGAGAATGTGACTTTTGAGCTAAAGGCCAAATGAACATTATTGGTGAAAAGAATGAGAAGGTGGAGACGGGTAAAGGAAGGGATTTTTTATTTCATTTCTTTTCATTAGTTATTTAACAATGTTGGTGTATGGATATCTCAAAGTTCTTTTATTTCTTTTCAAACACATTTATAGACAGCAATAATTGCTGTTTGTCATCTAATGAAGAATTCCATCTAAATTGGATTACAAAAGGTGGCGTCACATCAAACTCTCCTTGTGAGAATGTGTTATCTGTCTTTATTTCCTATCACATTGCTGCTAATTTACAGGAATTATTTTCGCCCCTGCTCTCTTGCATATCACCAGTTGCTATAATCTAAGCGGGGTTGTTATTTATTTGCCCAATTAATGATGCAGAAGACAGTTCCTTAACACTTTGTCTATTTCAGGAGACAGATGAACTATTTACACTTTGCTATGTAGTTCTTATTTTTTTTTGAGGGGGTATAATTACTTTTTTAATTAGTAGATTACATGAAACCAATTTTAAATGTCAATTGCTATAACTCGAAAAGTTTATTTTCTATTTTTATAACTATTATTAGTACATAAAGTACAGTTTGTTGAATATTGCCTTTATTCATAATTCATGGAAATGTGTATTGGTGAGGTATGCAAGAATATACCACACAAAATTTTTTGAAAATGTGTCCCTTCAATTACTTTATACCATATTCATGCTAATAATATTATCACCAGAGAATTTTGCCATATAATAAACATTTTTATTTTATATATGTGATTACTATATATTTGTCTGAAATAGGTTTACCAACATTTGTAATCATGTTCAAATATTTGGAAGAGTTTTCTAATCAAACATGGTTATGTATTTAGAGGAGGAATAATACAGACTTTAGTCCTGATTTCCAGATATGTAAATCCAACTGTCTAACTGACATTTTTACCCGGATGTCCCATAACTCAAACTCAACGTATCCAAAAATAAGATCTTAATTTCCTATGCCAAATCTGTTTCTCATTTAATATTAACACTATGATGATTTACATAAACTACCTCCATGTCAGCCAACTAGAAAGCCCTTTTCTCCTTACATCATATTGAACAGTGACCCAGTTTCCCTGATGTCACCACTGTAACTTATCTCTTACTCAGTCTCAATTAGTTCCAGCATCCACTGTTTTTTAAAAGGAATATTACACTAGCTATCTAACTAACTTCTAAAGATTTCTAATTTATTATGTTCCACAGGATTGCAAGTAACCTTTCTGTAATGTACCTTGTCAGGTTTTTTTTTTCTGTGAAGGACTTCCGTATCCCCCCATTTAAACTATAGGCTATAAAGTTAACCTTCTTTAACATTTATTCAATCTTCCGAGGTCTGGAACTTGACTGTTTCTCAAGGTTTCTCTTTTACCTCATTCCTATTGTGACCCTATGAATGCAGCCATATTGAACAAAATTCTCTGAAAATATCCCAGATCCCTGCTTCTGCTTGTTTACCTAAATATCCTCCAGCTCTCCTTTTCATTTTCCTAAAAATACCTTTTTATCTCTCAGACTGTGCTTAAAAAAAAGTTTTCCTGCTTACTCCTAACACCCTATTAGCTACCAGAAAGAAAGGTACTCTTTTCTCTTTTGTACTCAGATGCACACTGGTCATTCTGTAAGCTTGAGTACTTTAGTAAATTCACTCTGGGTGGTGAAGACATAAACCACTCCAGCCCTCTAGAGATTGTTCCTTCTGTTCCTTTCATGGAGTTCCCTCCCTAGCCTCAGTGGTTTCTACACACAGATGTGCTAATCAGCACTGAGCTGGAACAGGAAAGGACCCTCTGCAGGCATCTCTAACTTCTCCTTGTTCAGCTTTCTCCCTCTTGGCACTCTGCCTTGATAATTCTACTCTCTTTAATTTCCCCAGAAAAATTAAGTAATGAATCTGTCTCTGTTCAGGTAGTTCACCAGTCTTTTGTGTTTTCTTAGTCCTGACAACCTCCCACATACTCCCTGACCCAGTGTGCAGCTTGAAAAATCTGCAAGTAGGAAGATGGGACAGTTGTGAGGCTCATTTCATTTATTTACTACCCTTCTTTCAGGGATCATTGTCCTGTACTGCCTGTTGTCCAATGAAAACAATTTTTCATTTACCTATTTTGCTGTTGTTTGGGGCACCTAAATTTGACCCCCATTACTAGAAGATCTCCCTGGAAGCAGATGTCCACTTGGTGTTTGTTCCTTTTAAGCGCTTTCTGAGTTCTTTAACTACCCAGGGCAAGACTCTAAGAAGTGAAGTAGAATAATTTTTGTAAAGCAAAACAAAGTTCAGCCATCTTAGGGCTCTGAGAAGCCACAAAACAAAACAAAATAGTAGTTCAGTATTCACTTGTGAAAAAGGGTCCTGGTAAATGATTTATGCTCCAAGTTGGAAGTCCGTCAAGGGCTATATGTCAGGAGTGAGGCAACCAACCCAGATGTAGAAAAGGTCTTATTAAAAATACAGCCCAGGAGAGGGTCAGTCCATCTGATTGGTTATTTTGATTTGTTCCACTGTATCTACTTTCCAGAGCAAAAAGTGAATCTTGTCTAGGAGAAGATAGCCTCATCCAGAGGCTCTACGATGTTTCTTACACAATGTACAGAATCCAATAAAATATTATCAAGTGTACAAAGAAAGAGGACAAAGAAAATATTATTTTTAAAAAAATGATACACATACAGACAAACACAAAAAATTATATGGGGTTATTTGCATTTTCAGACATGAGTTCTAAAATAGTTATGATTGATATATTCAAGGAAATAGATAAGAAGTTACAGAATTTAACCAGAGAGTTGAAATAAACATCAAATGGAAATTATAGAAGTACAAATTCAAAAATTAAAATTAAAAACTCAATAGATTAATTCAACCACATATGGAACAGAGAAGAAAGAGCACTAGTAAGCTGGGAAATGTTCAAGTTGGAACACTGAGAGCTAAAAAAAAAAAAAAGCATAAAATAGAGAATAAGAAACTTTGAGATAGTAAAAATGTCTAACGAACAAGTAACTGAAATCTTAGAGATGAAGAGAGTATATAGCACAAAAGCAACCGAAGGGGTGATATATCTGGCCACCTAACCATCCGTGTTTTTATTTACTTAAGTATATCTAGTATATGCACTTTTTGTCATATGTTCATATATTGTCCATTAAAAATTAGTTATATAAAGTAAAAAATTTAAGAATAAAGATGTGAGTCCTCAGATAAACAGTATATTCTGAGAAATGAGCTGGATAGAGAAAAATAAATGCATATCCAGAATATTCTAGTTGTGTGGGATAGAGTTATTTTATGGTTGGGCTGGGAATGCTCTATCTTTATCTCTGGGGACCTCAGGACTTCTGACTTAGACTCTTGGCCAAGATAAGAGCAGTGGGGTTTATGACTTGCTGTTTAAAGTCTGAAACTCCCCTGGCAACCTCCAGGGCCAGTTTGTTTACTGATGATTTTCACCCAGCATAATCGGTTAGACAGCCTGGCTTGACCAGAGAGGCATAAAAGACTCCACTGGGAACTTCTGCCCTGAGCTTTCCTGAAGCCAAGATTCATTGAACAGATTTTGGTGATTCAAACTGGAGAAGTGTGTCCATGTGTGAATAAGTACCCTATTAAGCTTACATCTGGATATTTCTAAAACCTCTGATGATGGTCTGCACTCTATTGCTGTGTCTTACCGTTTGTCTTTAATCGAAGACCTTAGGTTTGTACTTTCTATGGATTCTTATGAGTCCTTTCAAATACCTGAACTTGTGAAATTTTTGTAAATGTATAAAACATTAAAAAGAAAGAAAAAAAAATCATCAGAACTACCAGTGAGAAGAGGGACCAAATTTGACTGAGAGCTATCCCAGAAACTGTAGAAATTAGAAGTTGAATATTGTTTTTAATATGATGAAAATTATTTTTTCAGAGAATTTTATAGAAGCAAATTGTTTTTTAGTATCAAGTAAAATGAAGACCTTCAAATGCAGAGAAAAAAGTAATTTTCTCCACATTTAGTATAATAAATATTATAGACTTTTCAGAAAAAATAAATCCAGGAAAACACATCAATTAGAGGAAAAAATGGCAAATATACTCTATTGTTTATATCAACACACCCAACTATCAACTGTAAAAATGATTATTTTTACTTTGGAATATGAAAACTGTCATGATGAAAGCAAAGCTATACACAATACTAAAGTTCACTATTAGAAAACAGTAAAAAAAAAACACTTTAAAAAGTCTTTAAAAATAATATGTAAACATATTTGTTAAAAATGTAATGTAAATTGGGGCACCTGGGTGGCTCAGTCAGGTAGGAAGCTGCCTTAGCCTCAGGTCATGATCCCAGGCCCCACAAAATGCTCCCTGCTCTGTGGAGAGCCTGTTTCTCCCTCTCCCTCTGCCTGCTGCTCTGCTACTTGTGCTCTCTCTTTCTCTCTGTCAAATAAATAAAATCCTTAAAATAAAAGTAATGTCATTATTAATCTAATTTATAAAATGTTTTGCTCTTTTTATAAAACTTACAAAATAGGTAAATGATGACTAGATGAATTGATCCAAGTATAGTAAAAATACTTATATTTATAAAATATAGTATACTTATTCATTAGTATACATATGCAAAATTTTTGTTTCATTTGTGTTTGCCTGCTACCTTTATTTCTTTATATTTCAATCTTTCTTCTTATAATCTAAGCATGTCTTTAATAAGAAATATATGTTTGATTCTGTTTCTTATCCAGAATGATAATATTTTATTTTAATTGGAATATTTAGTCCATTTACAGTTACTACTACTGTTTATATATTTATATAACTCTAGTTTCTATCTATAGATAGGCAAATGTTAGCTATTAAATAGAGGTAAATTTTTGAGAAAGAATTCCCTTACCCTGGCCATTGGTGTATGAATTGATACAAAACTTTTAGAGGCAATTTGATATTTTGTAGAAAATTCATAGACTTTCACACCAAATAAGCCAGAAATTCCTTTTAAGAATAACATCTTAGCAAAATGTTAACACATATACACGGGAAAAAAGTATGGAATATATTTGTTTCAGCATTGCTTCTTTAGAAAAAAGTGTAAATAATGTTAATAACCATTAAATCAGAAGGAATAAATAGATTATGCTATATTTTGGAATACCTCTGTTCTTCTGGAAACAATTTTCAACCACAGCAGAACTGAATAAGGATCCTGTTAATTCTATTTGTAATACACCAACCTTTCTCCAAAACTTTTTGCCATACTTATACACAAATTTTGTAGGACGCCAGTCTAAAGTGTGTGGCTGCAATTAGAAATTGCTATTGCTTTTTCCCTATGTGCCTGCTCGTCTCTCTAAACCAGAAAAATGCTATGTAGGTCATGATCTTCACTTAAGTGCCTATCTTCCATATTGCCCTGGACATCCACTAACCCACTAAGGGTAGTCTTGTGCACCCATATTTTCCTATTAGTAATGCTGAATCCCCCTTATTTTATTTAAAAAAAGAACTAGACAAGATAAATGAGCATCATGAAACCAGAGAGACAGAATTAGTACTGCTCATATTTTAAGTCTGTGGTATGTAGAAGTAGGGGTTAAAGAAATACAGAACATAATGGAGTTTACTCTCTTTTGACCTCAATTTTCCCTTTCCTAGGAAATTCTCATGGATGATTATATTCTCCTTCCCTTTTCCATCCTTGGGTTCATTTTACTGGTATCTAGGGTTTGAAGACAGCTGAAACTAAATATCAAGGGTGAGGAGTAACAGGAAAAAGTTGGCCCTTTTCCTCCATTTTTACCCTGTAAACCTTATTTTGCTAACACAGAAACAGACATTTACCAAAGGTGGAGATTAAAAAAAAAAAAAAAAAAGGAAAAGAAAAAGAAAAGAAAAAGGTAGAAGAAGAAGAAGAAGATAGGGAGGGGAATGGAGGTGAGTGTGCACAGTAAACAGCTGTATTTTGACATAGAGAAGGAACATGACATGGAAAAAAGGTAGGAATTTACAAGTGCAAGGGAAGATAAAGAATTCTGATTGCCTTTGTTTGTTCTGATCCAGTTTTTTTGTGTTTCTTTCTTCAGAGTCATTTCTATACTCACCACTTGCTAATTTGTGATGAATTTTTGCTATTTTCAATCTTTTCTGAATCACCTTCTGATAATAGAGGTCCTTCTTTTCTACTAACATATATTATAAAATATCATCCATAAAAATATTTCTCAACAGAGGGAAAAAAAAACTGAAATGATTTTGTTTGGAAGAAGATTGTGGTGAAAATAGGATGATGTGATTTCTGGTCCTATTTCATTTATGAATTAAGTACTTTACCAATGATGTACTTGTAAGGCATAGAAAGTCTGCCAAACAGTCTTTTTTGTTCATCTGGGTCACTTCCTGATACTGAATGCTATCTCTAAACTCTAAAGCAAGAAAAAATGCAGACATGTCTGGACCACAGATCAGTTATATCGATTTGAAAACAGTTGTTATTTTTAGATATAATTCTCCATTTTTCATTTTTTCCTGGGAGTTCACAGTGTATAGTATTTTTTTTTTTTTTATTAGAAGTGATGCTGAAAATACTTCCGAGTTCTGGTTCTGGTATTGGTGGTTTAGATCCAGCTGCATTACTTAAGACAAGTTATTTAATCTTTTTATACTTTGGTATCATTTATTTTAAAATGGAAAGTTTGGACTTGACTATTATAAAGTTACTTCAAAACCACTCTGCCTTTTCTTGTTTCATCTAACATGGTTTCGTGCTTGAACCCACCTTCATTTTAGATATTTGAGGTTATATTAAATTTAGTAATTCTTTATGTTGTACTTCAATATTTGAGTTTAAAAATAATTGATCGCATGAACACATTATTTAAATAGTAAAACCATTTTCAACTCATAAATATTTATTTTTATAGAAGTATAGGTCTGAAAAGATTCCATTATTTTCTTCAGTAATGTATTCCATGAGTTCCAAGCATCCAAGAAGTAAAAATACTAACTTGTCTTAAAAGATCAGAATGTAGGCAGAGAACCATTCTGAAAATCAAATTTTGTAACCCTAGCGTGTTGTACTACCAATTTGATCATCTATTAAGCAATGTATTTGGAATTAAACACAGGAATTTCTAGGAGTAAGATGAATAAAATGTGATATTCAAGAAACAGAAGAGAAGTTTTCATTGTCTAAATGATTTGGACACAGACCTCTAGTTTAATAGCTTTGGATTTCTTTCATTGCAAAATGATGTCGCATCTCTTTAATTTTCCTTTCTGGCACAGAGGACAGGTGCTCTACAGTTGGAGAAACAGTTGTGGTTTTATGGGACCTCCTCTCCTAAGCACATTAATATTTGTCACTCACAGGGGTCCCTTTTCTAAGAATGACAAATGCCTTCATGTACACTTACTGTTAAAAAAGACCTTTGCGTCTGGGAAGGAGAGAAGACTTGTTTACCTTTATTGAATGTGGGATAAGGAGTGAAGGGAGTTTCCTGGCACAGTCTAGATATTGATTATGTAACAAAGTGGTTTCTTGATCTCATATGTTTATAGGAAAGAGGCTATGGTTGCAACATATAATAGTTTTGAGTCGGGAAAAAGCACTCCCATTTCTACCCACTCTACCTCAATACACACAAACAAAAGGAGAGAATTATGCCACATCAACACATGAGAGGTCTCTGGTGATAATAAAAAAAGTAATAAGATGTTTTTGAAAATGATGAGAAATATTGAAATGAAATACACAGTTCCATTTATCTGTCTACAAGACCACTTTGCAGAACAAGCTTTGTTATATTTCAATGAACTAGGTCAATAACAGTGTATAAAAGCCCATGGGTAGCAGTAGGTGTAGAATAATTATAACAATGCACTCCTCAGTGGTACAGTTGCTTGGGTACCATAGATTAATGAAAGGATTTGATTAGTGCCTTTTGTGTTCATCACCCATAACCCTCTCTGGGTCACTGAAACTTTTTATAAATCCCTTTGGTAAAGCCTATGCTACCGATGGTAGGATTATCAGAATGATAACATCTTGCTAACAAAGTTTTCATTTGGATCTCATATTTTGCATTACATTCTGTATATAACAATTTTGTTTGCAAATGGGAGATAAATTTAAAGTATTAGATATTAGTAGCATTTTAAAAATTATGATGTGCTAACTGGTACTCTAAAACTCTGGTTATCCTACAGGAAAATCATGCTGAAGCAAAACCTGCCTCTTAGAAAAGAGCAAACACTAATACTTTTGATTAAACATTTTACAAAGCACCTTTGTTTTCATGGTAATATCTTTCATCTTTAAAAAAAAAACAGTGAATTTAAGTTTTTGCAGAAGAAATTTAGAAAAAAATTGTGCTCATATTAGTTATGAAATTAAAGAATTAGTACTAGATCTAAATATCCATTAGAAAAAGCAAACAAATATATAAAAAGATGACCAAAAACATTAAGAGTATCCTCCTAATCATATCCCACAATACACTTAGTCTTTATTCCTGCTGAATAGTAAATAGCTGTTAAGAATTTTTCCTGGTCACTAGAAAGGGATCTGGAGGCAAGAACGTAATTACAATCTAATTTAAAAAGAAAAATAAAACCTCACTAATAAGAACAACAGTAATTCTTCAATAGTCTCTAAAATATAAGCAGTCTAAAAATTTCGTACCATGAAATTACTAAAGAAAAACAATAGTTAAAGAAATAATCATCACCAAATTCAATTAATTCTTTCCTTACAGTTTTTAATTCATAGGTAACATATATGATTATAAATTGTAATTTAGAGAATTTTAAGTTAAAATGCATATTAAATGCTTCTAGGTAAAGCATTAAAGAATAGATAAGTAAATTAATAATCTAAATCAAGCAATACATAACCTTTTGTTGTAGATCTATTTTATATGACGGGGAACACAGGTAGAAAAGCTGTAGTCTGTAATGTAATGTAAGTATTCATTATGAGGTTAAATACAAATGTAGTTCTCAAAATATGCTACATTTTAAATAAATAATTTGCATTATAATCATATTAATAATAAAATATACTACAATTAATTTTCATTTTAATAGAATTTTCCATGTTCTATGTCTGGTCCTCTTCTCAATTGTTCAATATCTAATATTAAGAAATAATCACTGACTCCAATCTCTTGTGTCTGGTCCTCTATTCAATTGTTCAATATCTAATATTAAGAAATAATCTTTGACTCCATCTCCAGGTTTCCCTTGTAATTTCAGTGATAGGAAGCAACTTGTTAGTGTGATACTATGTACCTAGTTAAAGACAGTGCACCTAATCAGAATTAACATGGAAAAGGCATGTTTTTACGAATCTTCAGGTTAATCTTTCTGAATACTAATTAAAGTGTGAAGTACTGAACCCCAGTCCTAATTCTGAATAGATAGTCCATAAGCTTTACATTATTGGAATGTCTGTTTGATCTGAAATTTTATTTATAGGGGATGATATCAAAGGTCACACAATTTTTTGAAAACCAGTCTATATATACTTAATAAAACATCTCAAGTTTAATCACTAATCCTTTAAACATTAAAAAAATAGTGTTAGTAGGTGACAGCTATGATTGATGTTTAAATAATAGCAAGTATTTATTATTTGAGTATTCTATATAGCATGATCAACCCGATCTAAAATTATATGCTAAAAATTGTGTTAAATAAGAAGCAAGTCAATTAAAAAGGTTAAATTTGCTATGAATATTAAATAACAGAAAGAAAATATAGTCTCTGAAACCTAATTTAAATGTTTTTAAAGATGTTTGGTAGTGTCCAAAATAAATGCAAGGCACAGCACATTATTTTGAAGTTTTAAAAGTAGTTGAAATGATTCTTTATTCTGTAAAAAATATTTTGGAAATGGAAACCAAAAAATAACGCTCAAAAATCTTCACAATTAGTGTACAACAACACACACACGAATGAATTATGTCTTTGATTCACTCTGCCCGAAATCTAAAATAACTTTACTTTGGTCAGAGCTATTTTTAACATTAGAAAAATTAGTGTTTTTTATTTTTCTGAATAAATAAATTAAGATTATTGTTTCAAAAATATGGTACAAAGCAGCTCTAAAACTTCCATGAGGAAAGGATGCTTGTTCTGTACGGCAACATTCCTATGGGTATTCTCTCATCCAACAGACATACTTTTTGCTTCATTCTTTAATTGCAGGGTAAAATTGCCTATACATAATGCCTGGTAAGTTAAAGTAGTTATGACTGGATGTATTATCATTGTGGCACAATATTTCTGCCCAGGAGAAATGTATTAAAGAGATTAAAAAAATCAACCCTTTTAACTATAGAACTAGTGTAGCATTGAGGAAGTTAGGTTTCAGAACTATTCATATCTTTGAGATGAAATTCACCTCGTTAGCAGAGAAATGGGTAAGAGCTGTAATGTTGTTCAAAATGTCATGGGTAGAGAAAAATGTGAAGAGGAGTATTTCTTGACTGGCATCTGTGACTTGGTATCCTCAAACTTTCCTTAGCTAGATACTACATAAAGCAGAGAAGAAAGCCAACCTCTTTTTGGCAAGATTCTAAAACGGCCACAGCAAAACTCCTTTTAATTCAACTGTTTTAGAAAGAAGCTTACAAATAATTTATTTAAAGCCTGTATATATGTAGGATAGGATCTTAGGTTCTAATAAATGGGTTGCTTATGTAAAGTAAGCTGTCAGGCCAAATCCTAGGTTTCTTACTTTTTTTCTCTTTTCCATTGGATCATTTTACATTCGCATCAATTTCTTTGCCATTTAAATTTTTTCATACATGCCATGGTGCCTAGTATGATCTTCACAACCACCTGTTACATGAGAAAAACATTTTTTTGTACTTCTACTAGGTCAACACGGAAACTAAATCTCAGAAAAGTGCAGTATATTTTTCGCTGTAATTTAGGGTTTATTTTCAGATATCTCCAAATGTAGTTAACACTTCATAAAGTTTCCCCAAATGGCCAATTCACCTAGACAATACGACTCAGACTCTAAACTGAATTCTGAGAAAAACTTAAGCTTTTTATTTGTAAAAGCTTTAACCTTGCCAATAACAGTACAAGAAATGTCATTTTTCATCTGGCTATAGCCAGCTTCTTATGGATCTCCACAGAACTGCTCCAATTCTCTTTGTCATGGAACTGAGAAAATTGAAGCTATTCATCAATCCCAAAGAGTAGCATACTATGGTGTGAGACTTCAATGACTTTGTTTTGACCTTGTTTTCTCTGGTGATTCAACATAGGTGAAATAGACCTAGCTGGTAAAGATTTCAAGGTCACTCTCAGATTTTTTTAAAAGGTGTGAACTAATATTGATAGATCATCTTTATTTAAATTTGAAGAACTTTAGATCTAATGATAAATTAATTCTCTTTACTAGCACAAACTATTGTAGAGAAACAATGTAGGAAAAATGATAATATTTTATTTATTTGGCTACTTCTAATTACTGATCCTTTTATGTATTTAGTCAATTATAATGTACTCTGCCAAAGGAATTTGTGAGTATAAATATCTTTAAATCCATTAATACTGCTGGAAATTTATTCTGAAAATAAGTGAATAAAGTCACCTTTGTTTACGAAATCAACATATCATTATCTTTTGGCATAGTGATATTTCTGAACTCTACATCTTAAATTCTGAGAACCTTAGAACCAAACTTTCTATGACCTAATGAGATATGCTTGGGCAACAAATAAAATAACATCTGATATTTTATCAACCGGTAACATTATCTAAAATAATAAGCATATCAAATTAGTGACTTAACAAATAGTTGTTATGTTGAGATGTTGACCTGACAAGGAGGTTTTATTTTCTTTTGTTGAGAGAATACTGACCAATCATCGACATGATTATAGAGAAAAACTGCCTAACACTATTACATACCATAAATATTCTTTAACCTTGGAATAAGTTTCTTAGCACAAAATGATAAAAGTATTTTAATAGCTGATTAATGCCATTTCTCCACTTGTGTTTGAAGGTATTTTCTTTCGTGTTTCTTTCTTTATGTTTGAGCTTTGCAAAAAAAATCATTCACTATGTTCGCTACAAAAAGCACTTAGCATTTTAAAGTGTTATGGTTATACATTTGTTGAATATTTGGGGTCATATTTCTGTTTTACATAAATTTTAGCCAACAGAAAATGACCCTTAGACATAACAGAGCCAAGAGAATACAAAAGAAGTACATCGTTTCCAGGGTAGAAATTGTAAGTCACTTTTCAAGAAATATAACCACTGAAGATGAATTTTGAAAGGTGAATTTGAGTCTTATATGTTCTGAACAGGACTTGTTTCATTTTCCATGGTAAAAAAAGATATATTAAACATATAATATATGGATAGATGTTTGGATGGAATTACAGACAGATAAGTAGGTAGATGACAGATTTTCTTATTTTATTTGAATAGCTCCCTATTCTCTTTCTTTCTTCTCTCTCTTTTTTTTTTTTTTTAAAGATTTTATTTATTTGAGAGAGAAGGGGAGCTGGTGCACACAGAGGGAGAGTGAAAGGGAGAAGTAGACTCCCCGCTGATCAGAGAGACCAATGCTCATGCAGGGCTCCAGCCCAGGACCCTGAGATCATGATCTGAGCCAAAGGCAGATGCTTAACTTAGTGAATCACCCAGGCTCCCTTCAGAGTAATTACTGATACCTGCTTCACTGCACCTTTCTCAAATTGTTGCCAATCTAAAGGTGAGAAATTGAAACTCATTGTGTTTGATCATGTCTTCCCATATACTGTCATTTATAATTCTTTTCCTTTAAAGATTTTATTTATTTATCTGAGAGAAAGAAAGAGAGAGCACAAGTGGGGAGGGGGGTGGCAGGCAGAGGGAGAAGCAGGCCTCATCCCTATTCTCTTTCTAATCTGTATAAAACTATACCTAAGGGGAAGCAATAACCAATATATCACTTAGGTTTTATTTGAACAAGTGAGGTAATCTATTCTTTTAATTGATTTTTTGTAACGATATAAAATAGTTTTGAAACAAATTATTTTCAAATGTTGACACAATGACTTTTTTATAAATGAAAATGAATCGTTTCATTACAAATCTAATTTTCTAAATTAATACACTTAACAGGTAACATATTTGAACACTCTTTTTACCTCCTCTAAGATGAAACATGTTAAAAGTGTAAATACAAAAAATGACTAAAGTAAAATGTACAGTAAGATGTAACGAACCATTCCCTGTGCAATGTTACCACGATTGTATTCAAGGGATTTCTATGAAACACAAATCTTTGCTTTGAATTTCAGTGACTCAGATCGATAAACTTCATGGAATTTGTCAGCACATATTTTGCATTTTTCCCTTGAAACAAACACATTCCTAGTGTTTAAAGATTTTATCTGTACCCTTTTACTATGAATCAAATATGACAATTTTTCAGGCTTACAATAAAAACTTCAGTAACTTCAGTATGTTTTTTTATTTGACATAAGGGAATGATAGAAAAATAATTTGCATTCTCTAAATGTACCCAAATAATAATGTTATTTTTTTCTTCAATGCAAAATCACTTCACTATATTATTCACAAATCAAGTTTTATCTATGTAACAAATACTATTTACCCTACATATATGTATATGAGTAGAGTGATCTTTGTAGATATTTGCAAATACATGTCTATAAATGCTCAATATAAAGTCACTGATTGTACAAGCTATCACATTTGCTAAAATACAAAAGAACATATTCACATGATTAAAAAAAAGACATTTTAATGTTTTTTTTTTTTTCAAATAATTTTTACATCCCAGGTGGGGCTCAAATTTATAAGCCCAAGATCAAAAGTTGCATGCTCCATCGACTGAGTCAGCCAGGCACCCCAGAATAAAAGAACTTTTTAAAAATTAAAATTAATAACCATACAGAAGACAATGTAAGCAAAATCTACAATCATTTCTAAAGTTCACTTATCAAAATGGATAACGTGAATGTCCAAGTTGCTTAGGACTTGAATATAGTCTTCAAAATTATGAAATTTACAGGCCTATGAAATATGGCATTTTGCCTTCTAGAACAGGCACAGATTTTTATATTAAGAAGGTCTTAATGTCATTATTCTACTTCTGTGGTCCTTAACATCTTTTTAATCATTATACCTTGAAGAAAAACTTTTAAATTCAATTAAGAGTTACATGAAAATACAAAATATGAATGAGAAAATGGGGGAATTTGTAGGCTAGTGAAAATGAATTCAGTTTGAAAGAGCACTATATTTTGTATGCCTGTTTTCCAATATTCTACAGTACATTTGCTCTGTTTCAAGTAAATTGGTTATTGAGTTCAAAGGCTATTCCTAAGCAAAGTCCTTTCAGGATTAGAGAAAGATTTTAAAAGAAGCAACAGAAGAGCAAAAATAGCAAGAATGATGTTTGGAACCAGAAAAGTGCCTGCCTTGTTTTGGGGAGCAGCATGTGATTCTCATGCAGTTAGACTATATGGTTTACTGTAGAGATGGTGGGCAAGGCTGTGAAAGGTACCAGAAGGCAGGATAAAGAGGTTGGTGTTAATTTTGGTGGCAATGAAAAAGGAGACAATGGAGGTTTTTAAGCAGGAGAACAAATGACAAGAACAAATCTGAGTTGTTAAAGAACAGGATGACAGTATGGTGGACAGTATATTAGTGGAAGGGAAGCAGGGAGGTCAGTGAGAACACTGCATTGGTTCGGAGATAGGGTGAAAGTATCTGCGATCTAGAATAGAATTACAGGAGCTTGAGAGAAATGAATAGATTTTACACAATGTGATCTAAAGAGCTGAGGTAAGAATGTGTAAAAGTCAAATCACCAAAATTGCTTATTTATTATGATACTCATTTTAAAAAGATACAGATTTATTTTACACTTGTCATTACATTTTTTATAGTTGATTAAATTTTTACTTCTCTTAGTATGAGTAGTAAAAGAAGCTATAGAAAATTACCTAAATTTGGGGCACCTGGGTGGCTCAGTGGGTTAAACCTCTCCTAAGGCTCAGGGTCCTGGGATTGAGCCCTACATTGGGCTCTCTGCTCAGTGGGGAGTCTGCTTCCCCCTCTCTCTCTGCCTGCCTCTCTGCCTACTTGTGATATCTGTCAAATAAATAAATAAAATCTTGTAAAAAAAGAAAATTTCCTCAGATTATAATTTTGATTTAAATGTTTTATATATATATATATATATATATATATATATATATATAAAGCAGATATGCATGCATAACACACGCATACATGCACACACACACACGCTTATGCATATATTATGGGTAGAGTATCTAAACAGCAGATACTTAAGAGAACAAAGTCATCTCCTAATTTTTTTTTTTATTTTAAAGATTTTTATTTATTTGACAGACAGATCACAAGTAGGCAGAGAGGCAGGCAGAGAGAGAGAGGAGGAGGAGGCAGGCTCCCTGCTGAGCAGGGAGCCCGATGTGAGACTCTATCCCAGGACCCTGAGATCATGACCTGAGCCGAAGGCAGAGGCTTTAACCACTGAGTCACCCAGGCACCGCAATCTCCTAATTTTTAAATGTTTCTTTTTATTCTCAACTGATTTGATTTTCTTAATTAGGAAATACAACATAAAAACTTTTTTTTTTCCATATGGAAGACTTTCTTTCATACATATATATAGGTTTTTATCTCTTTTAGGAGATGCCATCAGGTTTACTTGGAGCTAAAGAGAGAATGCTGAAATTGAATATTTGAAATAGGGATGTTGCAAAAAAGTGTAATGGGAAGTAACAGAGATAACTGAATAAATATACTTATATATGTAAACTATGTACAGAATTTCAAAAGCTGTATCTTTTTTCTTAAAAATTAATGTTAAGGGAAACTGACATCATATAGATACAAACAACAAAGTAGATACTATTAAGTGTTACTGGTTGTTTTTATTTTATTTCCCTATATTAAGCTATATTGATTGATTTTAAGTAGGAAGGATATTAAGAAGGAAGTAGGCAATGGCAAGGAATTTAAGAATCAAATAAATCATGATCATTTGTATTTCTTTATGTTACATCTAAAGTATTAGGTTATAACAATATCTAATGAAGTTTCACTTTTAATTTGCTTAAGAGATAAAAAGCAAGAGTAATCTGGAACATTAAGTAGGTGTCAGTATTCCCTCCTTATCCATGTGGGATAAGTTCCAAGACCCCTGTGGATGCCTAAAACTGCAGATAGTACTGAACACTATACATACTAAGTGTTTTTAAAACCCCTGTGGATGCCTGAAAGAGCAGATAATACTGAACACTATACTAAGTTTTTTCATATACTGTACACACATACCTATGGTAAACTCTAATTTATAAATTAGGCACAGTAAGTGATTAACAGTAATAACTAATAAAATAGAAGAATTTTAACAAAATATTATACTAAAAGTTATATGAATGTGAGCAAAATACCATATTGTGTGTACTCACCCTTCTTGTTGGGATTATTTAAGATGATAAATCCCTACATGATGAGAGGAAACAAAATGAACATAGGCATTGGGACATAAAATTTGGCACTACTGACCCTCTAATGATACCCTAGCAGGAGGGTCATCTGTTTCTGGATCGTGGTTGATCACAGGTAACAAAAAATGTGGAAAGTGAAACCACAGATTGGGGGGGGGCACTACTATATGTGTATTTTGTGTTCAATAAATAGTAAATATTATGCTGACTATAGAGTATAAAACAATTGGTGGAATTCAGTTCATCCTTTCAATGATCTAGTTATTCAATAATTCTAGTTATTGAGATCTTTATATTCAAGTGACTGCATATAGTATTCTGTAGTTTCTCAGTTGCAAACTTGGGAGCCTCCCAGGTAAACTAAAACCAGCCCATGTAGTCACTGAGGACAGGGAGAGACAAAAGAAAGAGGCAGACCACTTCACATTGGGAGGTGGCAGGTTTAATAAACAAGGGAACTTAGCTGTGAGACTTGACTTAGGTAGCCACAGATACGTAGATCTCTCTCTGCACCTATCCACCAGAATCTTTAAAGCTCATATAGAGACCTCAAATAAGTTCAATGCACATGGCTGAAGCAGTACCATCACCACACTTCTATCTAAAGGTTTTATCCTTGGGGCAGCTTCTGGAGTAGGGCAGGCAAGCAGAACACACATTCCAAGGATGGGAAGGGGCTGAGGAGTCTTTAAGTACCCACATCTAGATCCTGGGTCAAACTTGTGGTCAGATCTTATTGGTAACCTCCTCCAACAGTATGACTAGTTAACAAAATATTGAGATAATTCCTCAGCAATTTTGATAAACAGCCACCTCCTCAAGCCCTGAGTGACCCATCACTACTTTCCCTCCACTATCTACCTTTTAGAAAGGACCTTAGTGAAAAGGATATAAAATATGGACTTCAGATCAGCCATCCAACTTCCCCACATCTTGAAAGAATCATTTCTTAAAAGTAAATGAATACCAAGCAAATGAGGTCTGAGTTGGGAACAAATTTACCAGGTATGAAGAAGAGCGAGGCCACTGTCACTGAAGTATACTGATCAAGGCAAAGAATGGCAAGGAGATCAGAGGAGGAAACTACTGGTCCAGCTCACTTAGGACCTCTTAGGACATGGTAAAGGGTTTTGATTTTATCATGTGTTCAGTAAAACTGTCACAGGAATGTATAAACAAGAGAAAGAAAAAGATCAGCCTTATATTTTAAAAATATTACATAATGGGGCACCTGGATGGCTTTGTTGTTTAATCTTCCTACTCTTGATTTTGGCTTAGGTCATGATCTCAGGGTCATGAGATCCAGCCCCTCATTGGGCTCCATGTTGAGTGTGGAGTCTGCTTGAGATTCTTCTCTCCTTCTGTCCCCTACCCCGCTACCAACATGTGTGCTTCCTCTCTCTATATAAAGTAAATGAATAAAAATAAAAACATTAAATAACTTCTATATAGAGAATGGACAAGAAACTTCTCACTACAAATTCTTTTCTAAACTAAGTTTTGAACTATTTAAGACCAATTGTATGATTAACTTCCACGTAAAACTAAGTTCCCCAAATAATTAATAGTCCCTCAATAACTAGGTACACATACAATTTTTAGGTCCAGTTTTGATAGAAAATGCTATTATATTAGATTGGGAGGTTATATTTAAAAGGATTATGTGTGTTACTCATGACAAAGTAATATGGTACCGTGCCTCACTAAAATTTTGTCTACTGATCATACTTAGTTATTTCTTATAGAGAGTAAATGGGTTGCCTCTCATTTTTTTTCCTTCATTGTGCAAATGATTTCAAACCCAGACGGCTACACAGATGCAGTAAGTTATATCAGAGTGAAGTATGTTCAGTGTAATATAATGAGAAGTGACTGGGGTAAATTGCCTATTTATGACCATGAAAAAAATGCAAGTATATTTTTAATACATGATAGGAGAAAAGAAAATAAGTTTGTGTGCAGTTTCAGTTTGTAACAATATAGTCACAAAAAATGACTGGAATGTTCATCCCCTTGATTTCTTAAATGAAACTGGACAGTGCTTTAGGAAAGCTCCGCAAAGGAAGGTTTCAGCTCCAGAGAATAGGCAAGCGATGACTCCTGCGAAAATCATCTAGTACCCTTGAAGAAACTGTATAGTCGCAACCTCATAGAATTTTTTAGCAGCATGGAAATGTTAAGATAATTGAGTTCAAACTCTTAGGTTTTCAGGCAAAGTGACTGAAGATTTATGCTTCAGTGTTCTATATAATACATAATTTTAATTTGCTTTTCATAGGAACCAGAACATCTAAAAAAGCAGAGGACACTTGCATCAACTTCTTCTAGTAAATATAAATGGAAGAAGTGGGTTTTCAAATAACATAAGAAATGATATTTAAAAATTAAATTCATGGAAAGAAATCTATTTAGTAGCCTGGGTAAAATTCACAAGACATAATGTATGGGTAACTAAATATATAACTGAAAGAAAATGTCAATAACCTTAAAAATTATTCACTAAATAATCTAAAAGTTCTTTATTATTTATTGAGTGTGAAAATTTGTAGTTTTATATTCAAGAGTATTGTGCATTTGCAACAGGTAATACAAAGGATCATTCAAGAAAGCACGATCAAGAGTCCCTTGCCAGTTATGCCAATAAAAAAATCATCCTTGCATTCTTTCCAGAATACCTACTTCATAGGATTCTTATGAGGACTCAGTAAGTTAAAATACATTCAGAATTTAAAACAGGGTCAGGTTTGTAATCACATTTGAGAATCTCTTTATTCTCAATGATATCACCAAATGATATGTTGAACTATCTATTATATATGTAATTTTGTGATATGACTATATATTTATATTTTAAAGTGATTTGGGCATAAAAGAAAAATCAATTCTTAGATTATCCAAGTCAAATATAAATGGTAATCTAAAGTCACTTCATTCATTTTAATCATTATTCACATCTATAAAATCTTTTAATGTATTCAGAAGTCATTTCATGACAGTATCTCATGAAGTTGTAGGACCCTTTCCAGGTAAATAGAAAATCTATTAGTATTTTCATTTTTTAGGTGAGGAAACTATAGTTCAAATAACTCAAGTAGGTGAAGTCCATAGTGACCCTGGAATCAGAACTCTGCTTCTGCCTTCAGTAGTCTGTCCTGCAACTAAATATAAACATACTCAAGAGGCTTCAGGTGAAACCCTTGGTATATGGTCCATTTATCACAACTATCAAGATTTTTGTTCTTCGTCGTTAACTTTATCAAAATGCACATTATTCTGATTTGTTAGGAATAAAGATGATAGGAGAATGATTTCCTTAGGCATTTGTCAGCATTTGGGAGGTCACTCAAGAGGTCTTAATGTTGAATAGGTCCAGTTTTTGAACTGGATTCACTATTAAGAAAATAGAGTATCTTCAGAGAATGTCTAGGAATGATTTTGCCCACCTGTGAATGGCCTATCTTCCCATTCAATTCTTTAATTAACCTAAAACACGTTGTGCAGCCTTTGTTCATAATGATCTTATCTTAGAACGTTTATTAAAAAGAAGGAAAAACTCAAATTATATCTGTACACAGTATCTTGAAGAAGGAGGAGTCTTTTGTGTTCTGCTGTTTCTGTTATGTATTATTCGTCTTAGAAGCAGTAGAACCAATATTCATATTTTTAATTTGCTTTTTTAAATTAATTTATTTTTATTGTGTTATGTGTATACCACATACCATACAGTACATCATTAGTTTTTGATATATGACACCAAGTGCTCCATGAAATTAGTGTCCTCCTTAATACCCACCACCCACTGGGCCAGCCCACCTCCCAACACCCTCCCTTCTAAAACTCTCTGTTTGTTTCCCTGAATCCATAGTCTTTCATGGTTCATCTCCCACTCCAATTTCTCCCCCTTCATTTTTCCCAATGCTATACTACTCAGCCATCATATTTTTATTTTAGAGTTTTAGAAGAATTGCAGGGACATCTAAATTCATTAAATGGAATTTTTTTAGCTAATTTCCCATTTGATCCAGTTTCTCCCACTGGTTGGGTCTATTTGTTATGTAAATAAAAGTTAGGGGTGTAGGCAAACAGCAAGTTCCAGTTATTTTTATTCATAGGCAGCTCAAAACTCAGTTTGCATCAGAATAGTATTTTAGATCCTTCTTAGATAGCTTTGTGAGAGTGAATCAGGTTTTTACCAGGGTGAACTTTCACAGACTTTAAACTATGAGACACAATTTCGTACTTAAACACCTGATATAGTAAGAAATTTTAGAAAAGAAACACCAAACAAAATCATACTCTGAGACAAGCCAGTATATCAATGAACAATGAACACAGCGCATGGCCTGTCACTCATGATTCTCCCATTAAGAGATCAGGTTCAGTGAGGTAGCTTCAGGGTCTTCTATCAAAGTTGAAATATTTTTTCACAAATGTCTTGAACAGTGTTCATTATATAACTTACTTAATCTATACTAGAGTTTGATATTGAAAGCACTATATATATATATATCGATATCTATATATATAATATATCGATATCTATATATAGATATCTATGTAAAAGATATATTTATATATATTATATATATTTTGTATTATATATATGTATTATATATATATACACATATATACACATACACATACACACACACACACACACACACATATATATATCTATATATATATATATAGATATATATATATATCTTCCAGTTAGAAAGCTAAAGAATGACAGGAGAGCTAAAATGTTGAATATGTCTTCTTATTAATAGGAGAAAATATAACAAAATAAAGAACCTTATTATACTAACTTTAAAAAATATATTGTGTATAATAAAGTTTTTTAAAAATACTGTTTGACCCAGTTTTGAAGCCTTGGCTAGTGGCTGGTTAGTTCCCTTTCTTGAGAGGCCAATTAAACCTATACCCAACCTGTCTCTGATCAGGTTTTCAATCTATACACAACTTAATCAGCCCAAGCCAGGTACCAGACACTGAGGGATAGCCCACCTACATCCCAGAAACTGGGACATAATTATTCGAGTAGCAAACACGCACTCTGCTTGCAATCCCTACACTGCTGCTTATAGCTCCAGCTTGCTATTACTCTGTTATTACTTGCTATTACTTGCTATTACTATTACTTGCTATTAATCCCCTCCGTGACCTTGCCTGGCAGCTTTCTCTCTTTGGAGCTATAAATAACAAAGAATTCTGCCTTTCAACTGAGTGTCACTGCATTGCACCCTACCATCAAACAAATCTTTACATCTTATAAAACATTGTGATACAGTATAATGATTACTGGACCAGGCCACAGAATACATAAATTCTAATGAAAGCTCTGTCATTCATTAGCTAAATGATGCATTGCAGATATAACACCCAGATTTAAATTATCCTCACTGAGGCCACATTCTGCAGTGTTCGTTATAGCTTTGACTACAACTATTTGGTGGAAATCATCTTGCCCGAATACACAGAGTGAGGTTTCTTAAATTAGTCTATTTAAATATATATGCACACATACATACATTTAGTACAAAGCACATATACATTTTAATATATTATTAAATAAGTTCATCGCTTCGGAAAATTTAAGTATCACTGAAGTGGAAGAATCTTTATGTAGAGATTTTATGAAGTCAAGAATACAAGAATGATTTAATCAAAACTATTGAAAACAATCTAAATATACTTTAAACTAGAGTTATTTCTGTATAATAGTAAATGTAAACATACTATTAATTTCTAATTTTTCCCTACAAAGAACTTTATAAAAACTGTTATTAAAGTATGGCCTATAGACTATATTTACCCTGATTCTATTAGTCTTGAACTTTTCCATGTACTTCCCAGGTTCTGATGATTAAGTTTTTCATATCACTGATGACCCATCTGGTGATGCTTTCTGATTTTGAGATATTAACATTCTTTTAAAAATGTTCAGTTTATTCTACATAATTTATTTTAACAACACAAAACACCTATCAAAAGTTTTATTTAGTTTTCAATCCCTCTACTATAAGCAAAAAAAATGGCTTGCAGTAAATCTGTTACTCTGAGGTAATTACTTCCTTATTTCTTCATAGAGATAGATGCCATTGTTTTCTAATTCCTAGTAATTTAAGTATTCCATGCTCAGGCCTACTGCCTTTGTGTTCTGCTTGTGGAAGCCTTGCGTTATTACTCTCCACTTGCTGTAAAAAAAAATAATAATAATAATTTGCACATTTAATGTAAACTGAGAAAATAATTGTAAAAATAAATATTAAGACAATGACACTCCTTTTATAAACATATATTCTTCTGCCTTTATAAATAAGTGCTAGCCCCAACAATCCTCATAGTTTACTGTTTCTCTTTTCAGCATTAATAACATATGGTTTATTATGCTCAAACTCTAAGTGCTTTCAACTCTTAGAGCCTTGCTGTATTCATCCGTAAAACTGTTTTTACCTTGAAGGTGTTTCCCAAGCCAGGTGAAGGGTAGCCTCTGATTTTCATGATCTCACAGGGCCCAAGGCCTACCTAAGTAATTCAATTTAATAAGAAATCAACTAGTTTAAGCTGATTCCTCCATATGGATACACCATCAGTGCAATGGGAACTAGAAATAAATACCACTTAATATGTTCCAAGAAGCACTGAGCTTATGATTTTGTTAAACATGCTCCCAGACCTTTAATATCTTGAAGAGTCTAACAGAAGTAAGCACAGATTTTCTCGGGCCTCACAAATTATCTGTAGATAAAGCTCAAGAAAAAATGAGTAACTCTCTCTCTCGTACATACATGGATGTACCTCACACACATTAAAATATGCACACAAATACAAATTACAAAATACACAAAATAAATGGTAGAATAAGACCTGATAAATACTTCAGATAAAGGAATTATCATGCACATAATAATAGACACATAAATAAAATAGCTCAGAAATAATAGGAGCTTGAACATAAAATTAAGCAATTTACTAATGAACCAAAAAGTTCTATAAATTAAATAAAATAAGATAAAAATAAAACGAAACAAAATAAAATAATTGAAATGTAAAGTTCAGTTTATGAGGGGTGCCTGGGTGGCTCAGTTGGTTCAGCATCTGACTTTTGGCTTTGGCTCAAGTCATGATATCTGGGTTGTGAGATCAAGCCTGCCCTGTGTCAGGCTCTATGCTCAGTGAGAAGCCTGCTTGAGACTCTCTCCCTCTCTCTCCTACCTTCCCTCTCTCTCTCTCTCCTCAAATAAATAAATATAAATCAAAACAAAACAAAATCCAGTGTGTGAGTTTAACCACAGACTGACACTTCAGGAGAGAATAGTAAATCAGAAGATAAATACATAGAAATTATGCAGAATGCGTCAGGGAGATTTTAAAAAAATGGAAAACATGAACAAAGTCTTAAGATACATGGATGACAGAAGTTATGGGAAGACAAAAAAGTTATTAAGTAACAGATATCACTGGGAAATATACAAGCCAAAAGTTTTCCACAAGTAATGGAGTAAAATAACTTACATATTCACAAGCCTGGTGAATCAAGGTAATATTAACAAAAAGGAATCTAGACCTAGACACATCAGGGTAATAATTCAAAACATTTAAAGATTAATAAAAGACCTTACAAATAGCAAAAATCAATGGTAGATTAACTTCAGATGTACAAAAATAAAACTGATGGGGATGTCTGGGTGGCTCAGTTGGTTAAGCGGCTCCCTTCTGCTCAGGTCATGATCCCAGGGTTTGGGTTCAGGTCCCGCATAGGGCTCCTTTCTCAGTGGGGAGCCTGCTTCTCTCTCTGTCTCTGCCTGCCTCTCTTCCTACTTGTGATCTCTCTCTCTCTCTGACAAATAAATAAATAAATCTTTAAAAAAATTAAAAAAATAAAACTGATACACAATTTTAAGAGTAACATTGAAGTTAGTGAAGTAATATAATGAAATTGTGGAAAAGTAAGAATATGCTATTTATCTAGAATATTATACCTAATGATAACCTTTAAGAATTAAGGTTAATAAAAATATAGTTTCAAAATCAAAGCAGGGTTGGCCCCCAATAAACCTTCAATAATGGAAATTCAAAATGTTGTATTAGAAGAAAAAGGAGAAAATGATACTAGATGGTCGTTCTGTAATTGAAAAAAATAAGGGAACCAACAAATTAATAAAAATGTATTTAGATTTAAAATAACATTACTTTTATTTTTAAAAAAGCATGATGAAATCAATGATGTAAATAGGTCTAAAATACATGACTGAAGTAATATTTAGATGGAATGGATGATAAATCTTAAAGTATCTTAAGAACTTTCTAGAGTTTAAGTGGGCAATAAAAATGATATATAATATCAGAGTGAGTTCAGAATGGGTATTAACATTTATAACATATATACAATAACTATAATGAGTATTTTAAGTTCCCAAATACTAGAGAAAGTTTATAGAATAAGAAAAAAGTCTAAAAAACTAAGAAAAGAGAAATGTACACATTAAAAAAGTAGGAAAAAATAAGAATAAAATAAGATGTTGGAAATAAATATAAATATATGTGTTTAAAATAAACCCAAATAGAGAAAATATTCTTATGAAGATAAGTATATTCATGTTGGACAAAGAGGGTGCAATTATACATAGTTTAAAGTAGACACATCAAAATACTAATAACTCAAAGCTTTAAAGGCAATGGCTATGAAAAATTATAACAGATCATTACCAACCATATTTTCAACTTTTATTTAAAAATATAAAAGATGCTTCTTTAAAAACAAAAAGGGCATCTTTTGTAATATGGGCTTAAAAATTCTAATGGCATTTTTTTCAGTCTAACTTTGTGCTGTTTCGTATATTGTACATTGTCATTTTCTTGAATATTTTGTGCTTCACATTTCCCTTAAAACTCTACGTTTAGCAATTAATATTTTAAGACACAGAATGAAGGAGTGTTATTCCAGAGAGTAATCTGAATTTAATTCTATTAAGCTGTTGATTATTTGGGCTACCTAAATATGTAATTTTTGTCTGCAAACCTATGTAAAGCATCTTCTATGGTGACAAAATTAATTTGATTTCCCTCTTCGATGAGCTTTGAAGTTCCAAATGTGTATTTTTTAGTGTGAATGCAGATACCTAGGGTGACTTTCTAGCTTTACTCTTATATTAAACACACAGGTTTTTGGGATTTCAGCCAAGTGCGATCATTAGGACTCCCTACTTTGGCACACTAAGCTTAGTCTTCTTTCACCCAAGTACATGGTAACCACTTCAGCAAACTTTCTCAACTCAAATAGTGTCCTGTCTTTTCAACAATTTCACTTCTAAGGGTTGAATTAAATTAAAATTACAAAAATATAAATAACTATATATTTACAAAATGCCATAATGAAATCCAATATAAGAAATAATTAAATTTTAAAATTTGGATAATTAATTATAGATCATTCCCATCAATAATACCACAATAGTCTAAATATAGTCAATTATGTTCAAAAGTTTTATGTTTATAAAAAAGAATTTATACTATTTTGATATTTAAAATAAATATATGTATGTAAATTAGTTCCTAAAAAAAGAAAAAAATAAATTATAATTGGAACAACCTAACAGGATACTCAATGAGCTAGTGGTTCACTCTCTTTTGTTCTATGGAGCTTTTCATAAATACAAGATAAAGGGTAAAGGCCTTAATTTTACCTTTTAAGGAATAACTGACCCTCACAGCTTAAATCAAAAGAAATATTTATTATTTCACCCCTAGGAAAATTCGAATTTATTTTGAAAACTGTCAAGTATGTAGGGGATGATTATGGCTTCTTTTTGTCATAGAAGTCCAAGGTAGACTGAAGTATCTGTTTAATTGCCTATCTTTACTTGAAATGTGGTTTTACTGTAAAGAATCTCTTTAAACCCTAGATATATTTTTATCTATATATCTACAACTGGCACTAGCTTTTGACTTAAAACTTTTTTTTTAAAGATTATTTATTTATTTATTTATTTGACAGACAGAGATCACAAGTTGTCAGAGAGACAGGCAGAGAGAGAGAGAGGAGGAAGCGGGCTCCCCGCTGAGCAGAGAACCCGAAGTGGGGCTTGATCCCAGGACCCTGAGATCATGACCTGAGCCGAAAGCAGAGGCTTTCACCACTGAGCCACTCAGGCGCCCCGAATTAAAACTCTTTATCCTTCTCCCTTGCTGACTGTTAGGAGTAATGTAATTGATATCTGCCTATTCTAATGTTAGGTTAGGGAAGCATGTTCTTAATATAACTTTTTAATTTTTTTAATCTTTTTTAAAATATTTTATTTATTTATTTGACAGACTGAGATCACAAGTAGGCAGAGAGGCAGGCGGGGGTGGTGGGGAAGCAGGCTCCCCGCTGAACAGAGAGCCCTATGTGGGGCTTGATCCCAGGACTCTGAGATCATGACCTGAGCCGAAGGCAGAAGCTTTAACCCACTGAGCCACCCAGGTGTCCCAATATAATTTTTTAAAAATCAACTTTTATTACAGTGCATTCTTTGAAACTGGGTGCACAATGCAAATCTTCTTGCAACCATGAAGGCTATAGTCTCCTTAAGTAGTTTCTAAGATTCTATAATCTAGAATACCTTCTCTCTTTCATTATAACATTGAAAATTTAAGGAAGCCAGCTTACTACTGGGTCAGGGAAAAATGCTTGATTTAACAATAATATCATTTTGGTGGTAGGGTTAGGGTAATTTTTTCACTTTGTCTTTCTAAAATTTTAAACAATTGTCAAGGGTTATTTTTTCCAGAAGAAAAAGTTATTATAATTTAAAAAATCATTACAGTAGAGAAACATCTACAATTTTAGATTTTTAAGAGTATTGAGTGAAAATGAAAACTTCCCATTTTTCTTAATTGATCTAATAGATAAATTTTTCAATTTAATGCTAATAATGTATTAGGTAATTTTAGCTTATAGATAAGTGAAGTAAATGAGAGCAGTTATAAAGGATGTCAGGGGAGAGCTGAGATATGCTGTTTGAGGTACTGTGAAGCAGTTGAGTGTTATTGGAAAATGGATGTAGGTTAGTTGTGAATATATACTGCAAAATCTAGGACAACCACTAAGAAATAAAATAAAATTACAGTTAATAAAAAAAGAGTGAAAATGAGATCATAAAGTACTCACTTAAAACCAGAGACTGCAGAAAAGGAGGGAAAGATAAAGAAAAAAAAAATGAACAAATTCAATGAATAGAAAACAGTTACAAAAAATACATATAAATCCAGTTGTACCAATAATTGTTTTCAATGGAATGGTCTAAATAGACCTATTAAGAAACAGAGACTAACAGCGTAGGCTGAAAACAAACAAACAAAAATCCCAACAACTCAACAATATATTGTCTAAAATAAATCCATTTTAAATATAAAGACACAGAAGGATTTAAAGTAAAGGGATAGAGAAATACATAACATGCCAATGCTAATCTAAAGAAAGCTGAAGTAGCAATGTTCATTTCAGACAAAGCTGACTTCAGAGCAAGGAATTTTCAGGTATTAAAGAGTGGTGTTACATATTTATAAAATGCCAATCCTCAAGAAGACATAATAACAATTCTTAATGTGAATACACCTAATAATGTGGTGTCAAAATACATCAGGTAAGAACTGATAAAACTGCAAGAAGAAATATATAAATCTACTATTACAGTTCGATATTTTAGCACATTTCTATCAGAAATTGATGGATGCAGCAGGCAGAAAACCATAAGGATATAGTAGAATTGAAGTTTTATATTTGTCAAGGTTCTCGAAAGAAAAAGAAACAGTAGAATACATACAGAAATACACGGAAGAGAAGATTTATTACATAAATTGGCTCATGAAATTATGGAGGCTGAGAAATCCTAAAATCTGCTATCTGCAAACTGGGGAACCAAAAAAGCTAGTGGTTTAATTAACTTGCACTACAAAGGCTGGAAAGGGGGCAGGGAAAAAAGGTTTAGGTCTTGCTGAGTCCAAAGGCTGGAGAACAAGGAGCACCAATGTCTGAGGTCAGGAAAAAAATGGATGTCCTAGCCAAAGAGAGCAAATTCACTGTCTGCTCTTTCGTTCATTTGACATAATACATCATATTTGTCTTTTGCCAAAATAAAGCCCTAAAGGCTATCAGTAGAAACATGCTTCACTGAAGAAACAAATTTTAAACAACACTGACATTTCAAGCTGAATGCTCAAGATCTTATATTTATATGATACATAACTTTTTCAAATTTTAGAATAACTTGATACAAATTTGGTATGAGAGCCCATGGCCCTTAATTTTTTATCTTACCTCATGAAAAAAGTCTGTTCTATCAACGTACAAGACTACTGATTCTCTTTCTCATCTGTTATATTTATGTACTTACTCTGAGAATTTTAATGCTTTTGCTCCAACAGAACAATATATTTAATGATCAAGAAAAGAGCAGGGGCATATTAATAAGTGAAAATCCAACAAGTTTTTTTGTAAAAATAGATATAAGAAGGTTTAGATCAAATGAGATTATGCATATTAACATTTTGGGACAATATTATCAGAGTTTTGTCTGTTTTGTTCAATAGTGTATCCTCAGTTCCCAGGTTAGTGCCTTCCATATTGTATATACACAATTAACTTATGTTTAATGAGTTGATTATTTATCAATGTCTGGAAATATTAGCCATTTTAATATTGATTTATGTACTACATAATAATGTACACATTATAATGGTGCCCAATATATTGGTTAAATCATATGAAATTGTGAAAATGTTACCTCTTTTGACATTTGGTATATATGTTATCAATAGTTTGGGTTATGTATTAAAATAATGATAAGAAGTAATCATAAAAATTATGTTAAAGTGACTATTTTGGGCTCCTGTAAAGAAAATTGCAATGTAAGATGTTCAAATTATGGATTTTCCCTCCTCTATTGTGTGCCAGACATTTGTAAAATTATAACTCTAGTTCTACATTTCTGAACCATATCTCTAAAATTTTCAATGATCTGCCATTTTAAAAACTTCCAAAACCAAGTTTGGAAAATAGACCATGAGAGAGTGCTTAATGTTTGCTGGCCATTCAGAAGATGGATCTCCAAGAATTAGAGGCTAATCAAAGTCCAATAAACTACACAAGTACCATTTTAAGTGTTTTTGGTGACCATGCTTTCTTCATGTTGATCTAAGAAAAGATGAATTCACTTAACAAAGACTGTGACTGAATCATAAAAAAGATAAGCCTAGAGAAGGCAAAGAGAAGGGATGAAGCGCATCTGGTTTCTTCATTCTAGTTCTTGCTGATGTCATATTGTGTTCCCCCTCTTTTAATGAGATTCCTCCATATCCTCTTAATAAATTATGCCTTTCTCTTTAGGCTGAAGTTAGTTTTCTTTATTTGAAATCAAAACAGTTCTAAGTTTTTGTCATATCAAATAAAGAATAAAGCATAATAGAGCCTGAAGGATATTAATTAATTATACTTCCCTGTATCTACTTTGTTCTTTATCTGACAGCTACCTAAAATAGTGTTTTAAATATTCATTGATTAGTTCTTTGTTATAAAATATACCACCAAGAAAAAAAAATAAAGATCATTTACCTTTAAATAAATCACTGCAACTGGTGTTTTAAAAAGTAGATTTGTTTATCTTAGTTCATATTAAAATTCAGTGTTAAAATTTTTTCTCATGGAGCTTGAATGATATGCATGTGTATGCAAAAGTGACTATTGAGACATATCATTAAAATTGCCGTAACAATTTTGAATGTTATGATAGATTATAACTTCTGCTTTCTAAAAGATAGCCAGTCAGTCAATGGCCAAAGAATCAAGAAATTCACAAGTCAAGGAAGAGAGTTTTAGTTTTATTATTTCTGAATGATCAATAAAAGAAGTAAATTCAGGGAAAAATAATTAATATTTTTATAATAAATAAATATATATAATATTATATTATATATATATATATAATAAAAATAAAAATAATATCAGGGAAAATAAATCATGGTAATTACAGAGAAAAGTGTATAAGATAGACATATTTTTTAAAAATCTGTACAAAAACAACACAGCAACAAAACAAACCAAGTATATAGGGATAAACCTAGTGTATGTGGGATAAGGTTTGAAACTACATCCACCCAATTTCTTTTTCTTTTAATTAACATATTATGTGTTATTTGCCCCAGGGGTACAGGTCTGTGAATCATCAGGCTTACACATTTCACAGCACTTAACCAAAGCACATACAATCCCCAATGTTCATAACCCAGCTATCCTATCTCTGCCCCCCACCCCGCAGCGACACTCAGTTTGTTTCCTGAGATTAAGAGTCTCTTGTTTGTCCCCCTCCTGACCCTATCTTGTTTCATTTTTTCCCTCCCTATCCCCCACGACCCCCTGCCCTGCCTCTCAAATTCCTCATATCAGAGATCATATGATAATTGTTTTTCTCTGATTGACTTATTTTGCTTAGCATAATACCCTCTAGTCCCATCCATGTCGTTGCAAAAGGCAAGAAAGTAAAACTTAAGGATTTGTTTTTCTTCCTAACAGATTATCCCCAGATGAAGAATTATACAGCCTGTATAGCTAGGTAAAGATATGAAATATAAAATTTTATTGAAGTCACTGCCAATAGGTAATAACCAAATATGAGTGAAAAGTTAGCATTTATTTGATTATCAAATGGAATTGTAGACAACTTCTATCTTTAATTTTTGCATTTCAGTTTTAATGTTAATATTAGTTTGCAATAAAATAATATATATACATTTATATGCATATATAATATATATAAATTTAAATCAAGAAAGAGCACCAAAAAAAAAAAAAATATATGGAATACCAGTGTTGTGTTGGCTTGTTGTTTTGCTTTGTTTTGTTCTGGTTTTTTTCAACTCTATCTGCCACTTTTGTTGTATCCTTTCTTAGAACTACATAGCCAAGACCCAGAGGTTTGTTTGCTTGTTTGTTTTCCTAGAGTACAAATGAATAAAGAGCAAAACCAGGTGGAAAACACATTTATAATTAAAATTCCATGATATTTAAACTGCAAATCTCAATACTTTGGAAAGTGAGCTTATCCGAATTTGGATATTTTGATAGGAATTTATGATGCAATCAGAATAAAGTGGAAAAAAATCCAAAAAAATATAAGATAAAGTAGGGAGGCAGGACCTTCACTATTTCTAATTGAGAACAGGAAAATAAGCCTTGAAATATTTTGTGGTCTTTCTGCTATTATTTAATTAGCATCATATTACAAATTGACAGGATTTTAATTGTCTGGGCTGAGGTTTTATTTTCTTTTAATTCTTTTGTTTTAGCCAAACTACAGGATTCTGGTTTATTCAAATTCTATGTGCTTTGTTATCAAGATCTTTACATCACTACAAATACCAAAGCAAAAAAAAAAAAAAAAAAAAAGGCCAGAGAAAATCGTCACAAAATGGAATCTACAAATTCCTTCAGAAAATTTGAATATAATTATATTTAATATAAAGACAGATATTAGTTTCAGCTGCCATATTTATGGTAAAAAAAGGTGAATGAACTGATAAATCATTGAACATTTTATCAAAAACCAATGATGTACTATACCTTGGCAAACTGAATTTAAATTAAAAAAAAAAAAACAGAAAAATAAAAAATAAAAATAAATAAAAAGCAACCTATGGAATAGAAGAAGATATTTGCAAATCACATATTTGGTTGTTTCCTTCCCTATGCAGAAGCTTTCCATTTTGATGTTGTCCAATAGTTTATCTTCACTTTTGTTTTCCTTGCCTCAGGGGATGTATCTGGAAAAATGCTGCAAGGGCTGATATCAGAGAAATTACTGTCTGTTCTCTCTTAATAGCATTTTTTATGGTTTCAAGTCTCACATTTAGGTCCTTAATCCATTTTGAAATTATTTTTGTGAATAGTATAAGTGGTCTACTTTCATTCTTTTTCTTGTAATGATACTGTTTTCCCAACATCATTTGTTAAAGAGACTGTCTTTTCTCCCATTGCATACTTTTGCCTCCTTTATCAAGTAGTAATTGATCATATAATTATGGGTTTATATCTGTGCTCTCTATTCTCTTCTATTGATCTATGTGTCTATTTTTGTACCAGTACCATAATGTTTTGATTCCTACAATTTTGTTGTATATCTTAAAATCTGGGGTTGTGAAACAAAACCAGTTTTGTTCTTTTTGAAAATGCCTTTGGCTGTTTCAGGTCAATTGTGGTTCCATATAAATTTTAGGATTATTTGTACTAATTCTGTGAAAAGTGCTTTTTAAGTCTGTAAATTAAACCTGTAGATTGTTTTTGGTAGTATGGACATTTTAACAATATTTGTTCTCCCAATCCATGAGCATGGAATATATAAAATATAAATTTTAGGATTATTTGTACTAATTCTGTAAAAAATGTTTTTTAAATCTGTAAATTAAATCTGTAGATTGTTTTTGGTAGTTTGGACACTTTAACAATATTTGTTCTTCCAATCCATGAACATGGAATATCTTCCCATTTCTTTGTATTTTGTTTTGTTTTGGTTTGTTTTTTCCAAATTTCTTCATCAAAGTTTTATAGTTTTCAGAGCACAGTTGTTTCATCTACTTGATTAATTTAATTCCTAGGTATTTTATTATGTTTAGTGCAATAACAAATGGGATTGTTTTCTTAATATCTCTGATACTTCATTATTAGTGTATAGAAATGCAACAAATTTCTGTATATTGACTTTTTATCTTGCAACCTTACTGAAATCATGTATTAGTTCTAACAGCTTCTTTGGCAGAGTCTTTAGGATCTTCTATATATGGTATCATATAATCTGAAAGTTTTACTTCTTCTTTACATATTTGAATACTTTTTATTTCATTTGTGTTTTCTGATTGCTGTGACTAGCACTTCTGAAACTATGTTGAATAAAAGTGATAAGACTGGATATTCTTGACTTGTTCCTGATCTTAAGGAAATAGCTCTCAGTTTTTCACCATGGAGTGTGATGTTAACTGTAGGTTTTTCATGTATGGCCTTTATTACATTGAGGTATGTTTCCTCTAAACCTACTTTGTTGAGAGTTTTTATCATGAATAGATGTCATATATTTATCAAGTGCTTTTTCTATAACTATCGAAATGATCATCTGGTTCTAATCCTTTCTTTTGTTGATATGATGTATCATGTTGATTGATTTGTGAATACTGAACCACCAGTGCATCCCAGGAATAAATCCCACTTGATCATGGTGAATGACTTTTTACATGTATTGTTGGATTTTGTTTGCAAATATTTTGTTGAAGATTTTTGCATCTATTTTCATCAGAGATATTGACCTGTAGTTCTCTTTTTTTTTTGATGTCTTTATCTGATCTTAGTATTGAGCTAATGGTGACCTCATAGAATGAATTTAGAAGTTTTCCTTCTTCTTCTATTTTCTGAACTAGTTTGAGAAGAATAGGCATTAACTCTAAATGCTTGTGGCAATTTACCTGTGAAGCCCAGACTTTTGTTTGTTGGTAATATTTTTTTTTTAAGATTTTATTTATTTATTTGAGAGAGAGAGAAAGAGAGAGAGAGAGAGTGCACACACAAAAGTCGGGGAAGGAACAAAGGGAAAGGAACAAGCAGACTCCCTACAGAGGAGCTTGACTCAGAGCTTGATCCCAGAGATCATGACCTGAACTGAAGTCAGATGCTAACTGACTGCGCCACCTAGATGTACCTGTTGAAAGTTTTTTGATTACTAATTCAATTTCCTTTCTGATAATTGGCCTGTTCACATTTTCTTTCTGACTTAGTTTTAGGATGTTATATGTTTTTAGGTATTTATCTGTATCTTCTAAGTGTCCAATTTTTTGGCATATAATTTTTCATATTGTCTTATAATCATTTGTATTTCTGTGGTGTTGGTTGTTGTTTCTCCTTCTTTCATTTCTGATTTTTTTTTTTTTTTTGAGTTCTATTTCTTTCTTTGGTAAGTCTGGCTAAAAGTTTATCAATTTTGTTGCTTTTCAAAGAACCATCTTGTGGTTTCATTGATCTGTTTCTATTTATTATTTACTTGGTTTAGTTTATATTTCATTTATTTCTATTGTACTCTTTATTATTTATTACTATATATTAATTTAAGCTTTTGTTTATTCTTCTTTCTCAAGTTCCTTTAGGTATAAAGTTAGGTTGTTTATTTGAGATTTTTCTTGCTTCTTGAGGTAAGCTTGTATTTCTATAAACTTCCCTCTTAGAACAACTTTTACTGCAACCCAAAGATTTCAGATTTTTGTGTTTTCATTTTCATTATTCTCTATATGCTTTTTTCTTTCCTTTTTGAATTCGTGGTTGATCTATTCATTGTTTGGAAGCATGCTAATTAATTTCCATGTATTTACTTCCATTAACTTCTTTCCAGATTTTTCCTTGTGGTTATTTTCATAAGAGTTGTGATCAGAAAAGATGTGTAGTATAACTTCGATCTTTTTGGATTTTTTGAAACCTGCCTTTGTGGTCTAACATGATCTATTCTGGAAAATGTTTTATGTGCACTTAAAAAGAATTTGTGTTCTGCTAATTTAGGGTGGAATGTTGTGAATATTATCTATTAGATCCATCTGATCCAATGTGTCATTTAAAGCTACTGTTTCCTTGTTGATTTTCTGTTCAGATAATCTGTCCACTGATGTAAGTGGGATATTAAAGTCTCTTACTTTTATTGTATGAGTATTGATTATTTTATTTATGTTTGTTAATAGCTGCTCTATGTATTTGGGTGCTGCCACGTTAGGTGCATACATATTTATAATTATTTTATCTTCTTGTTGGAGTGTTCCTTTTATGATTATATAGTGTCTTTGTCTCTTGTTAGTCTTTTTCGTTTGTTTTTGTTTTTTTAAAGATTTTATTTATTTATTTGACAGACAGAGATCACAAGTAGGCAGAGAGGCAGGCAGAGAGAGAGGGGGAGGCAGGCTCCCTGTTGAGCAGAGAGCCTGATGCGGGGTTCAATCTCAGGACCCTGGGATCATGACCTGAGCCAAAGGCAGAGGCTTTAATCCACTGAGCCACACAGGAGCCCCATTACTTTGTTTTAAAGTCTATTTTGTCTAATATAAATATTGCTACTCTGACTTCTCTTCTTTTCCATTTGCATGATAATTTTCCCCCAACTCTTCATTTTCAGTATATGTGTTTTTAGGTCTGAAATGAGATTTTTTTGTAGGCAGTGTATGGATGGGTCTTGCTTTTTTATCCATTCCTTCACCCTATGTCTTTTGTGTGTGGTTTGTTTTTTTTTGTTGTTGTTGTTTGTTTTGTTTTGTTTTGTTTTTTTCTTGCCTTTTTAAAAAGATTTTACTTATTTATTTGAGACAGAGAGAGTATGAGTAGGGTTAGGGACAGAGGGAGAAGCAGACTCCCCACAGAGCAAAAAGTCAGACACTGGGCTTGACCTTAGGACTCCAGAATCATGACCTGAGCCAAAGCAGATGTTAAACTGACTGATCCACCTAGGCACTGAAACACTATGACTTTGATTGGACAATTTAGTCCATTTACATTCAAAATAATTATTGATAGGCATATACATATTATTGAATGTTACTTACATTTTGGTTGTTTTTGTAGTTCTCCTCTGTTCCTTACTTCTCTTGCTCTCTTCTCTAATGGTTTGTTGGCTTTCTTTAGTAATATACTTAGATTTTTTTGCCTACCTATTTTTTGTATTTTTTAATGTATTACTGGTTTTTCATTTGCGGTTACCAGTAGGTTTGCATATAATATCTCTGCAGATAGCAGTTTATTTTAAGTTGATGGTCATTTATTTTTAACCCATCCTTACTCTACTACCCTTTCATTTTAGGTATATGGTGTCATAATTTGTATCTTTTATTTTGTAAATCCCTTAACTGACTTTTTCTTTTTTTTTTTTAAGAATTTATTTATTTATTTGATAAAGAGAGAGGTCATGGTCTTTCCTTTCCATTCAACTATCTTCTATAACATTTCTTATGGGGATGGTTTAGTGGTTATGAATTCCTTTAAATCTGGTTTGTCTGAGAAACCCTTTGTCTCTCCTATTCTGAATGATAGCCTTGCTGGATAGAATATTCTTGATGGCAGGCTTTTTCATTTCAGCAGCTTAAATATATCATGTTACACTCTTCTGGCCTACAAAGTTTCTGTTGAAAAATAAGCTTCTAGTCTCAAGGGATTTCCCTTGTATGTAACTGGTATGATTTTTGCATGTGTGTGGTTTGTATTTTTTTTTTATTATTTTTTTGCTGCTTTAAAATTATCTCTTTATCACTAATTTTTGCCATTTTAAATACTATGTGTCTTGGTGTAGACCATCTTGGGTTGATTTTGTTGGGTGCTCTCTGTGCCTCCTGGATCTGGATTTCTGTTTCCTTCTCCATATTTTCCACTATTATAAGACATTCTCTGCCCACTTTTCTTTCTCTACTCCTACTGAGATCACTATAATGTGAAAGTTTTATACTTCATGGTGTCACTGAATTCCCTAAGTCTATTTGTTATTATATTTTTTCTCTCTTGTTCAGCTTGATTGCTTTCTATTACTCTGTTCTCCAGATCATTGATCCATTCTTTTGCTTCCTCTAGTCTACCATTTATTCCATCTAGTGTATTTTTATATTCAGTTATCGAGTTCTTCATCTCTAGTAGGTTCTTTTTATGTTTTCTATTTCCTTGTTAAGGGACTCACTGAGGTCCTCCACTCTTTTCACAGTCCACTGCATATCTTAATGACCATTACTTTAAATTATTCACTAGGCATATTACTTATTCCCACTTTGGTTAACTCTCTTGCTATGATATTGTCCTATTCTTTCATTTGGACATATTCATTTGCCTCCTCATTTTTTCTAGCTCTTGCTTCTACTTCTATGTGTTAGGAAAGTCAGCTACATCTCTTGCTTTCAAAGTATTAGTCTTATGGAGAAGAGATTCTATAGTGTCCTGCAGTGCAATGTCCCCTGTTCATAAGAACCTGGTGCTTTATGGGTGATCTCTATGTGTGTTGGGTGTGCCCTGCTGTTAAGGCTGAGCAGCTTTTGCCTTCAGTTGTCATCTGCAATGGCTCTTTTTGCCTGTTGTGGGCAGGGTTTGATCAATATGTTGTTAATGGGCCAATCTGGGGCCACCTTGGGTTTGAATTTGCCAGAGATGCAGTAACACTGCATTCCAGGGCACTTTTCCTATGTTGTCCCCTAAGAAGCTGTTGTTAGTGGGTACAGCCTGCAGTCAGAAAAGATGTCTGCTTCCAGGATGGGGCCACGGTCAGATTGGTATATGCAGTTATCTTCCTCTCTCTCTGAGGCATGAGTAACATGTGTGGTGCTGGCCCCTATTAGGGCTGATTGCATACTGTCAGGTTTGTGGCACCACTTCAAATGGGCTCTGGCCAAAAGTGTATTGGAGGGAGCATATGTTCAGGAGAACCCCCAGGGCAGGATGGCCCGTGTTAGCATGGTCTGTAAGGAACTGCTGTGGGAGGGGACTTGGAGCTGAGGCTTGGCTGGAGTGGGCATGTCCATAGGAGAATGTGGGGGTGATGCACTGTTAGTAAGTTAAGTAGCCAGTGTTGGCACTATGTAGGTTCCCACAGGTGTCCATGTGTCTAGTCTAGGGGGTAAGGATGGGAAATTGCCCCTGCTAGCTACTTTGTTCTTCGAGAAGTCTTCCAGAAATGATCCTTGCCCTTGAGCATGTGCTCTGAGATTAGTAAAAAAAATCTCTCTTTTGTATATCCCAGGCACTGCTGCTGCTACTATACTTTATCTCCACAGGGCTGTCTCTCTTTTTGTTGTGCTATCTCTTTAAATATGAGGACTCAGTTTCTTCTTCTTCTCCCAGCAGTTGTCCAAGAGCCCGAGACTGCTGATTTTTAAGTTTCCACATGTTAAACTCCACTTCCTGTAAGAACTCACAAAATTTGGCCCCTCTGATTTTCAAAGCCAAATGATATGGGGATTCATCTTTGTTGTGTGGGCTACTTAAGGTTAGAGTTGAGTCTGTTCCTCTCCTCTTTCCACCATGCAGTAACCCTCCCTCCCTCACATAGTCCCAAAGGCTCATTTAGCTCCTGTGTCTCAGACCTTCTTACCCTCTTTAATGTGAACTCTTCTTTACTTTTAGCTTTAAAGAGTTAGTTATGCCAGTGTTCAAGTCATTTTCTGAGTTATTTACACTCATGTGGGAGTTATGTAGTTGTATTTGTGGGGGGTGGTAAGCTTACAGCCTTCCTAATCTGTCATCTTCCCTGGAAGAAACCACTTGCTTTTATTTCTATGGGAGAAACTTTATGGAAATTTTAGGGATAGAAAAATGGAAAGAATGCTCCATTATATTTCAAAGAATAATGATTGTCTTAGCCTGGGGATTTGATGATGGAAAATGTTATATAAAAACCCAACACACACACACACACATGCATGAACACATACAGAAAAAAAAACAAAGCAAGGTGGGATGGTGTAAAGTGAGAGGGCAAGTTAAGATTGAGTGAGAAATTTTCAAGTGCCAGGAAATGTATTCTAAGCTCTTTATATGACTCTTCTTGTAAGTATTTATAATAACCAAGGAGTTAAGTATTATTACTATCACCATTTAACCATTCATTGAGAAGCAGGGAGATTAAGTGACTTGTTGAAGCTCATCTGATAAATAAGGAGTAACACTAGTATTTGAGTGTAGGCAATGTGCTCCAGAGCATGGCCATAAATGGCCAAATGATGCTGCTTCTATCAGAGAAGTTCTGACATAGCTCTGAATTGAGTTTCTTAAAAACAGAAATAAGGGGCACCTGGGTGGCTCAGTGGGTTGAAGCCTCTGCCTTCAGCTCAGGTCATGATCCCAGGGTCCTGGGATTGAGCCCCGCATGGGGCTGTCTGCTCAGCAGGGAGCCTGCTTCCCCCTCTCTCTCTGCCTCTCTGCCTACTTGTGATCTCTGTCTGTCAAATAAATAAATAAAATCTTAAAAAAAAACAGAAATAAAATCTTTTACTAATGATGTTGACTAACAGTTTATGTCAAGTTAATATTCAAGAGCGGTGTTAAATAATTATTACTTGATAACCAATAAGAAATTATGGTTATGAATTGTGGCTTATGAAATTATTGTTACAATCTTTGTAATCATTTGTAGGTGTGCCATAATGAAATCCCTCAGATTGGGTGGCTAAGATCAAGGTGTTGGCAGGTTCGATTTCTCCTGAAATCCCTTTCCTTGGTTTGCAGATGGCTGCCTTCTCACAATGCCCTCATGTGTTTTTTTTTCCAAGCATACATATCCTTAGGATTTCTTCCTTTCTTCCTTTTCTTAAAAGGATATCAATTGCACTGGATTTGGGCTTACCCATATGAACTCATTTAAAATTAATTACCAAAAGTCTTTATCTCTGAATATAGTCATGTTGGATGTTAAAACTTCAACATATGAATTTTGAAGTAGCAGAATCCAGAACATAGCAGTTGGTATATAAACATTATAATTATGTATGCATAAATATTATGTATATGTTATATATATGTATGTATATATATATATACACACATGGTATACAGTATATGGTATATCTACATATATATGGCATATACATATGTCAAGGAGACTATAAATACATATTCATTTTTTACTTTTTATTTTATTCATTTTTTATTGAAATAGATATTCTCATTTATCTGAAATTATTTAGTGATTATTCTGATTAGAAAATCTCACCTTTATAGATTTATCACATAAAGAAATATTTCTCTTTTATGTGTCCCAGACTTTAAATTCACTATACAGTCACCAATATCCAAGTAACTTGATATTTTAAAATAAATATAGCAAAAAAATCTTGTTAAATGTTGATTTGCAACTGGATTGACAGATTTAAAGCAATTCTCAGAATTTTACCTTGAAAATATGTACAGCTAGAAATTCAAAATAATTATAATAAGAATATTCTGAGAAAAAGAGACTGCTGAAAAAACCCAAACCTGGCCTTAGGTAAGGAGAGATTTTATTCAAAAGAATGATCTCAATCAGGGAGAGAGAATAGGGAGAATGCTCTGACCATAAGATATACAGGAATCTCAAAGGGCAGGCAGAAAGGAATTTTCTTCAGTAGGAGGTATAAATGAGGCCCCAAAAAACCAGGTATGGGGGAGTAGGATGGGACAGTAGCATAACTGGACAACTGAGCAGGAAATTGCTTTCTGTGAGGTCAGCCTATTCTCAAGAGTGCCCTTAAAGAGATTTTGTTCTATATCCCATTCTGACCAGACTGAGGCTTGGCCAATCTTCAAGAGCCTGTGACAAGGGAAATAATCCTAACTGAACTTTACTTAAGTCAGATTTGCAGGTATTTTATTGAGCTTTGTCAGTGAGTACAAAGAGTTAAACAAAATACTTATGAAGCAAAGAATCTGGGTGTTCTGTGTCTGGTCTTGTCATAGGTGAACATGTGTTTATCTAAATCCTATGGGATTCACATTTGGGGTGAGCCTTTTCTCAAAACACAAAAGGGTAGGACATTTTCTGAACCTTTGTTGTTTTTCAGGAGCACAGACCTCTGACAGTTTAGTATTATCACTATCAATGTACATGGCTAGATGTCATCATGAGTTATTTTTCTTTAAACATTCAGACATACATTTTGGTATATGCAACCTCATGATACCCTGACAAGGTGCTTCAAAAATATTAGTAATCATAAAAAATTAGTAATATTTTATCATTATGATTAGCTGAAGTTTTACTAAGAAAGCAGACAGAAGTTAATTTTTAGCCCCATTTATGACAACATGAAACAAATTCTATTACTGTAGCAGAATCAGAAATGACTAAATATTTTGTGGAATCATCTCAGTTTGGACATGGGATTGAAAGATACTGGTTGCCTTCTCTTCACAAGAAGATACAGGCTGAAAAGTTTTGCAGGAGTGGTGAACATCTGTGTATGTCACTTATATTGGACATATGCTTTGAGTCATAGGGATTAAATATCACTTCAACTTCTGGAGTAGGTCAATGAAATTGTTGATGGCAGATTTTGTCTTCCATTTCTAATGCCAACTCTCTTGCAACAGATGATGTTGTCTCCTTTTTATTTTTTATATTTCCAAGAGATATAAAATCTTGATACTGTCAGAGTCTTTTAAAATCAATACTAACAAGGGATTGCATTGACATTTCCTTATGAAAATTGTTTATCTTTGCTGCCTGTGCATATTTTCCATGCAAGAGTATAAAATACCAGCTCAACTAGGGCCAAGCCTCCTTCTGCTATTGTGCAATCATTAGAAATACTTAATTATATTTTTTCTAAGTAATGTAGGTTTTGTGTGTTTAAACAACAAATTAAAATATACCTATTGGCTTGAGAAGTATCTCCTTGGTAAATACACCTGTAAGAAGTACATCCATTTTAATGCACCTGAAATATTTCATCTGCAGTCCTTTCCCTACCTAGGAAAAATATTTATAAATGCTCCCATTTATATAAAAAGGGAATTTGTAGCTTGAAATAATGTGCACTTTTTCTAGTCTACATAAAATCTTGTTTTTCTTGGTCAAAGTCCATACCCTCAAAATAAATTGTAAATCTCTGCAACTGAGTAAAGAACAGTGTTAACTAAACATTTAGAACATCACTAAATTCCCCAAATTAAGATTTGAGTATATTACCCCAAATTGCACAAAATATTAATATATTTTTAATTTAATATGTTTAAGAGGTTGATTAAATTTATATTTTATGGATGTTTTATACATATCTAATTGAAATTTCATAAATATATAACATTTCATGATACATATATGCCATAAAATAAAAATGTATTAAAGTCCTTGAATCTAATAAACTCAATAATGCTTAAGGCAAATCCCTGACCATGTGAACTTAATTTAATACAACCCCCCCATACATACACATACCCACTACTAAAACTGTAGAAATAAATTAATTCATCTGAGGCACCATTACACAAATTCCATAATTTTAAGAGACCATTATTAAGTTATAAGCTAATAAATATGGACTTTGAGTAAACATACTTTCTAATATGGAATACTAAAACAATGGTAAATTTTTAATCTCTTTATTTCGCTAAAAACATAAAATTCAGTAATAAACATAGGAGTGCAAATATCTCTTTGAGACACTGATTTCAAATCCTTGGAATATATACCTAGAATTAGGATCATAGGATCATGTTTAATTCCATTTTTATTTATTGAGGAGCCCCATACTTTTCTCTATAGTATTTGCACCATTTTATATTTCCACCAACAATGTACGATTCTAATTTCTTTACATCTTCATTAACACTTATCTTTTGTTTTTTGATAGTAACCATATTAACACGTGAAGTGATATCTCATTGTGATTTTGATCTGCATTTCCCCTATGATCACTGATCATGAGTACTTTTCATATACCTGTCAACCATAGTGAAAAATATGGAAATAACCTAGATACATATTAACAGACAAATGTATAAAGAAAATGTAGTTATTACATATAATAAAATATTATTTAACCTTAAGAAAGAAAGAAATCCTACCATATGCAACAACATGGATGAACCTAGAGGACATAATGCTAAATGAAATAAGTCAGTCACGGAAGAAGAAATATTGCATGATTCCACCTACACGACGTAATGTAAAATAGTCAAACTCATAGAAGAGGAGAGTAAAATGGTGTTTTCCAGAGGCTGAGAGAGGGGAAATGGAGAATTGTTCTATGGGTATAAAATTTCAGTTATGTGAGATGAATATGTTCTAGAGATCTTTTATATAACATAATGCCTATAGTTAAAAATGCTGTATTGTACACTTAAAAATTTAAGAGAATAGGGAGGCCTGGGTGGCTCAGTCAGTAGAGCATCTAATTCTTGATTTCGGCTCAGGTCATGATCTCCAGAGTGGTGAGATAGAGCCTGGTGTCAGTCTCCATGCTCATGCCCAGATCTGCTTGAGATTCTCTCTCTCCCCGGCTCCTCCCACCCTAGCCCCACCGATTGCACACTCTCTCTCTCTTTCTCTCAAATAAATTATTTTTAAAAACATTTTATTTATTTATTTGATAGAGAGATTAAGCACAAGTAAGCAGAGCAACAGGCAGAGGGAGAGGGAGAAGCAGGCTTCCCGCTGAGCAGAGAGCCTGATGTGGGGCTCTATCCCAGGACCCTGGGATCATGACCTAAGCCAAAGGCAGAGACTTAGACTGAACCACCCAGGCATTTCAGTAAATAAAATCTTTTTAAAAAATTTTAAGAGCTCATGTTCTTACCACAGGAAAGAAAGAAAAAAGAAAGAAAGGTAGGGAGGGAGGGAGAAAGAAAGAGAAGGGAAGGAAGGAAGGAAGGAAGGAAGGAAGGAGGGGAGGGTGAAGGACAAGAAGTTATTTGGGGTTGGTAGCAGAATCAGCCTTTTTAGCTTTAGAAATGTGAAATATGACCACTTATTAATATATTTTACTTTAACACATGAACATTTGTAAATTTATCCACAGTATCACAGATACCTTTCTACTATTTTTTTCATAAATTATTACTCCATTATACCACAGGCTTATGTAACATTATAATGGGAAAGTGACAGCAGTAACTTGTTTTCTTTTTCTTAAGTAAATGTACCAAATTAATAGAGTCTTCCTAGCAATGTGCACATAGAGGTAAGAATAGGGAATTCAGTAACAACGCCAGGAAAACAAATAGAAGTAATTTAGATCATGTCTATGTGTTATTGTGTGGGAATGTAAGTCATATTATCCAGTGTTTTTTTTTTTTTTTTCCTTATCCTCTATTTCTTCACATTATGAAATAATGGTCTAGATATATGTATGTCAAACTTTTCTGGAATGGTTCAGATTTTCCTTTGACATTCATTCCTATTCACTACAGAAGAACTAGATTTTGCTCGAACAACACCACATCCCAGTGTACCTGAGAGAGGAGTGCTCTTCCTCAGTTTGGCAAATGCTTACATGGAACAAACACATTTGTTTTCTGGCAGTTTGATTTATAAAGAAACTACATACAGTGTTTTATGCTAAATATAGCTATAAATAAAAGCAATAACTTGATTGTTAACAGTAAACATGATCAGAGCTGAGAAACATATTTCAGCAAGCAACATCTGTTTAAAAAAGGCTGATCTCAATCTTTTTTTCTCTTTTCTAAAGAGAAATTATTAAGCATTCCTGTTTGTCACTTAGCATTTTCTGAATAAAATATATTCTTGGGATTAGTATGTCATAAATGAGTAGAGTAAGAATTAAAATTTAATATAATTAAGTTAATGAACAACTAAGTACCCAATTTTTTAAAAAAATGCATTGCTTTCTTTGGTCCACAGTTTAATACAGTGATAGTAATCCAGGTAATAGAACTCTTTTGGGACTATTGTAAGAACTCCCTTAGCATAGTCATTACAGATTGGCCTGCTGCTTCATATTATTTCTATGATAAGATACTGAAAATTTAATTGGGTTTAGCTCCAAAATATTTCTTCATAACGTAAGTACAACAGATGAATAAACCTTTTTGATTCATTTATTTATAGCAACTTACAGAAGCTCATTAATACATTTCCTTTGCCGATATTTGCATTAAATAGAAATGCTCAATGAAATATTGCCAAGGATCTTTAAGAACCCATATTCCCTAGCATCAAATCATGCTGGTGGATGATAAGTTTGATTAAGTGAATTAAATATCCACTCAATTTGCTGCCAGAAAGAGCAAGTACTATTTTTGGGTCTTACTGAGATGTAATAGGAGTTGTTACAGAAATTTTTATTTTTCTTGAATACTGTTTTCCCTAAAATCCTATAAATGCTACCTACTTACTATTTCTTATATTGAAATTTTCCTTATACTCCATTTAAGAATTCAAGTTTTGTATTATAATTTAGTGTTTCCCTTTACTGTGAGTTTCCTTGCTTATCAGTTCTTTTACACAAATCATGATTTGTAAGCAAGTAAAACAAAGCTCCAGTGACAGATAGCCCCAAACTTTCCTTGTAAGTCAAACACAGATCTCATTCAATCAATAGGTCATATTAAATAGAATTTTTACTGTGACCTTAAGTATGGGCATATCAAATACCCTCTGTCAGCCTATCCATGAGTCATTTTGATCTCTTTACTCTTTAATCCGTTCCTTAACCTAGATCCTACATTAGTCTCATGCTCTTATTCTCTATGATGATTTCTCTCTTTATTGTCCTTCCAATTAGATATGAAGTCATATACATGTTTCTTCAGTGATGACCCTTGTTTTTAAACAAATTTGTCATATTTTTCCATAGTTTCTATCACTGCCTTTAAATATTTGGTAGGATGAATTGGGGCACCTGGGTGGTTCAGTGGGTTAAAGCCTCTGCCTTCGGCTCAGGTCATGATCCCAGGATCCTGGGATTGAGCCTCACATCGGGCTCTGTGCTCAGCAGGGAGCCTGCTTTCTCCTCTCTCTCTCTGCCTGCCTCTCTGCCTACTTGTGATCTCTGTCTGTCAAATAAATAAATAAAATCTTTAAAAATAAATAAATAAATAAATAAATATTTGGCAGGATGAAACAGTAGTTATACATATAGACATGCATTGGAGATGTTGCAGGTCTGGTTCCAGACCACCTCAAAAAAATAAATAATGCAAAAAAGCAAGTCAGTGAACTTTCTGGTTTCTCTGTACATCTTAAAGTTATATTTGTACTATATAAGTGTTATAGAAATAAGTTATATTTACACTATAGTCTATTAAATGTGTAATGCCACTAGATCTAAAAAAAACAATGCACATACCTTAATTTAAAAAATATTGCTAAAAATTGCTAACCATCATTTGAGTGAAATTTCTACCAGTCATAGTCGCTTTGCTGGTGGAGGGTCTTACCTCACTGTTGATGGCTTCTGACTGATCACAGTTTATGGCCACTGAAGGCTGAGGTGGCTGTGGCAATTTCTTAAAATAAAACAATAAAGTTTGTTGCATCAAACTTTGATTTGATGCAACCTTTTCATGAATGATTTCTCTGTAATATGCAATGCTTTGATAGCAATTTACCCACAAATAACTTCTTTCAAAGTTGGAGTCAATCCTCTCAAACACTGCTGCTGCTTTATCAATGAAATTTGGTGATGTTCTAAATCCTTTGCTGTCATTTCAACAATCTTCACAGCGTCTTCACCAGAAGTAGATACCATTTCAAGAAACCATGTTCTCTGCTCATGAGGCAACTCCTCATCCGTTCAAGCTTTATCATGACATAGCAGAAATTCAGTCACAATTTCAGGCTCCACTTCTAATTCTTGTTCCCTTACTGTTTCCACCACATCTTCAGTTACTACTTCCACAGAAGTCCTGAACCTCTAAAAGTCAGCTATAAGAGATGTCATCAATTTTTCCCAAACTTCTGTTAATGTTGATATTTAAGCCCTTCCCATGAGTCACCAATGCTCTTAATGTCATCGAAAATGGTGAATCCTTTCCAGAAGGTTTTCAAATTGTTTTGCCCTTAATCATCAGGGAATCGTTACCTATGGCAACTAATATAAAACATATTTTTTTTAAGATTTTATTTATTCATTTGACAGAGAGAAAGAGAGAGTGCACAAGCAGGGGAATCGGCAGGCGGAGGGAGAGGGAGAAGCAGGCTCCCTGCTGAGCAGGGAGCTGTATGCCGGGGTTGATCCTGGGAGCCTGGGGTTGTGACCTAAGCTGAAGGCAGATGCTTAACGGACTGGGCCACCCAGGAGCCCCCAAAATTGTATTTCTTTTTTTTTTTTTTTAAGATTTTTATTTATTTATTTGACAGTGAGAGATCAAAAGTAGGCAGAGAGGCAGGCAGAGAGAGAGAGAGGAGGAAGCGAAGCAGGTTCCCTGCTGAGCAGAGAGCCCAATGCGGGTCTCGATCCCAGGACCCTGGGATCATGACCTGAGCTGAAGGCAGAGGCTCAACCCACTGAGCCACCCAGGCACCCTTGTATTTCTTAAATAATATGACATGAGGGTCAAAATTACTTCTTGATCTACGGGGTACAGAATGGATGCTGTTTTAGCAGGCATGAAAACATGAATCTTGTCTTAAATCTCCATTAGAGTTCTTGGGTGACCAGGTACATTGTCAATGAGTAGTAATATTTTGAAAGAAATCTTTTTTTTTTTTCTTTTTCTTTCCTGAGTAGCAGTTCTCATCAGTGGGTTTAAAACATTCAGGAGAGGGGCGCCTGGGTGGCTCAGTGGGTTAAGCCGCTGCCTTCGGCTCAGGTCATGATCTCAGAGTCCTGGGATCGAGCCCCGCATCGGGCTCTCTGCTCTCTAGGGGAGCCTGCTTCCTCCTCTCTCTCTGCCTGCCTCTCTGCCTGCTTGTGATCTCTCTGTCAAATAAATAAATAAAATCTTTAAAAAAAAAAAAAACATTCAGGAGATTGGGGTGCCTGGGTGGCTTAGTCTATTAAGTGTCTGACTCCTAGTTTCAGCTCAGGTCATGATTTCAGGATAGTGAGATCAAGCCCACATTGGGCTCCATGTTCAGCAGGAGTCTGCTTGAGGTTCTCTCCCTCACTCCTTCCCTCTGCCTCTCCACCACACTCTGTCTCTCAAATAAATAAATAAATCTTTAAAATATTCAGATCATGTTGTGATCAGATGTGCTATCATCCAGGCTTTGTTGTCCCACTTACAAAGCACAGGCAAAGTAGATTTAACATAATTTTTAAGAGCCTAGGACTTTTGTAATGGTAAACAAGCATTGGTTTCATCTTAAGTCACATCCTGCATTAGCTCCTAACAAGAGAATCAGCCTATCTTTTGAAACTATGAAGCCAGGCATTGACTTCCCCTCTCTAGCTACAGAAGTCCTAGATAGCATTTTCTTCTAATGGAACATTACTTCATCTACATTGAAAATTCACTGTTTAGTGTAGTCACTTTCATTAAAGATTTTAGCTAGATCTTCTGGATAACTTGCTACAGCTTCTACACCAGATGCGTTAAAACACAAAACTGCTTCCTTTTGCACTTTCATTTTATGGACGTGGTTTCTTTCCTTTAACCTCATGGATCAACCTCCGCTAGCTTCATACTTTTCTTTTGCAGCTTCCTCACCTCTCCTAGCCTTCACAGAATTGAATCAAATTAGAGTTTTGCTCTTGATTGGGCTGTGGCTTTAGGGAATGTTGTGGCTGCTTTGATCTTCTCTTCTATCCAGGCCACTAAAACTTTCTCCATCTCAGCAATAAGGCTATTTCACCTACTTATCATTCGTGTGTCTTCTTAGCAGTTTTAATTTCCTTCAAGAACTTTTCCTTTGCATTCACACCTTGGCTAACTGTTTGGCATAAGAGGCCTAGCTTTTGATCTATCTCAAATTCTGACGTGCCTTTCTCACTAAGCTTAATCATTTCTAGCTTTTGATTTAAAGTGAGAGATGTGTGACTCTTCCTTTCACTTAAACACTTAGAGGCCATTGCCAAGTTATTAATTAGTCTAATTTCAATATTGTCATGTCTCAGGGAATATGGAGACTCAAGGAGATGGGGAGAGACTGGGCAATGACCAGTAAGTGGAGTAGTCTATACACATACAATATTTATCCATTAACTTGCCATCTAATATAATGCAGTTTGTGGCACTCCAAAACAATTAAAATAGTAACATCAAAGATCACTGATCATGGATAACCACAACAAATATAATAATGAAAAGGTTTGAAATACTGTGAAAATTACTAAAACGTGACAGAGACATGCAGTGAGCAAATGCTGTTGGAAAATTGTGCCTATAGATTTGCTTGATGCAGGGTTGCCACAAACCTTCAATTTGTATAAAAAAAATGTAGTATCTGCAAAGTGTAATAACGAGACATGCAAATAAATGAGGTATCACTGTACATCTATCTTACACACTGAGGATAAACGAGTGTATCTATAGTACTACGTATATATAGTAATATATGTATATATTTTCTATGCATATATATATATATCAGTACATCTTAAGTATACAGAGAAGAGCCAAATTACTATATTAAATGATATGAATCTTTTCACTTTACTGGCTATTTCTAAATTTGTCTTACAGTGATTGTAGAAATTGGTCCTCCAGTGTATTGATCCAAACAAGCAGTGCATAAAAGTTTTAATTATTTTATGTATTCATCAGTATTACTCTTTTCTGATTTAAAAATATTTTACTCTGAAAGTAATGAATAGTTTTCTTCTAAAGACATTTGAATAATTTGGAATAGCTTTTCATAGGCTTATTCAGTCTTCTACTAACTGATTTGTAGAAATTCTCCATATTCTAAAGGTAATTATTTATTAAGGTTTTCATTATTGCACATATCTCCTCCAAATCTATCACTTGTGGAACATAAGAAATCTTATGTTGTATTCTTATATTATGTAACTATACATATAAACATAAATATACACATATATATGTATGTACATATATGCCACATCAGAGTGTGTAAATATACAAGCTATATATATACATTTTATGATATATACATTTATACATCTGTTTACATATATAATAATATTTGTTTCTGTTTTAACACACAGACACCCAACACACACATGCTCATATACACCAGTGAGAAATATCTGAAAATATGCTGTTGGAAAATGTGATAATGATTCTAATGACAATATATTTATAGATGAGGCAATTATGAAGAGATTTAATATTTAATTAATGTATTTCTTCAGTAGCAAAATTATTTATAATGTAAAAGTATACCGTACACCAAGAAAAATTAAGTGGCTATCTATTGTATATAATTAATGTATGTTTATGCTTAAAATTAAAATTTTCCTTTAAAATAATCAACAGGACATATATGGTATTCTTGTCTTTCCTTCTGAAAACCATAGTCCTGATTACCCTCATGTAGTCAATCTGGTACAAGATAATCTTAAAATTACCTCTTCATATCTTTGAGGTAAAGATCTATTTTAGTTTTAAAATCTGCATTTCTTAAATAATTTAAATTATGATACATAGTATGATAGATCAATCCTACATCTAATAAATAATAAGAATCAGAATGTTATATATTTTGTAAAATATAGCTGACATCTTTCCAAACTTTATTGCAGTTATTCTGAAGTATATAAGATGTCAAGATCTGACGGCCCCAACTACTAATTTATAAATTCAAGTTAGGAAGCAAAGTCATGGTTATATAAACTATTTTTTTTTCTTACTGACCTATAAAACAAAGAGTTGGTATCAGAGTTTGTTGTTTTTTTTAATAACAATAATTCTGGAGTTGGTGTAAACTTCTTTCCAAATCTTTCTGTTAATATTTGAAAAAAAATGCTACAGTGACATATTGCAATACTAAAACCTTGTTCTTAGAAACTTCTAAGGTTCTAAGATTCTAGGAACCTTAGAAGGTTCTAAGTACAAGGTTTTAGTATTAGTGAAAAATGAAATTTCCTTCAGGTTTTTTTTTTCCCCAGTTAAGTTAATGAAGCAAAAACTTTATTCTAAGCCTTTAATAAATAAACATCATGTATAGCTTTCCATTTCTCATGAGACAGAAACTTTCTTCTCCCTAAATTTTCTTTTTCCTCACTATTTCCCAATTCCCAATCTTATACTCTCAACACAATGTTCTATTTATTCTTGGTCTGGAAATCCAGTTTAGTATCACAATGAATATGAAGATGATGAGGTTTGCTAATTCTTCTTGCACACTCCAACCATAGGATGGTGATCATGTTCTCACTTTGTCTTTAGTAAAACTGTACTAAACTGTATTCCTTTCATCCAGCAAAGTAATATTTATAGAGGTGAATATAAGATAGTAATATCTAAACTGTTGATGTTTAGTCTAAAATTTTGAGCAATATCTTACTATCTGTATCCAGGTTTTTTTTTTTCTTTCTTTCTTTCTTTCTTTCTTTCTTTCTTTCTTTCTTTCTTTCTTTCTTTCTTCTTTTTTATTTTAAGATTTTATTTTTATTTATTTACTTTATTTGACAGACAGAGATCATAAGTAGGCAGAGAGGCAGGCAGAGAGAGAGGGAGAAGCAGGCTCCCTGCTGAGCAGAGAGCCCGATGTGGGACTCAATCCCAGGACTCTGAGATCATGACCTGAGCCGAAGGCAGAAGCTTTAACCCACTGAGCCACCCAGGCGCCCCTCCAGGTTTCTTTTATATTGTTTGTGATTGCTTTAAGCTCACACAAACAGTATCATGAGGCTGCATCTTGTTGATTCTGGCCCCTGTTCATATATGAGTGTACTATATAGAAATAAGTAATAAGAGGAACCTATATCATCCACACAATGGGTTATTCCCCCTCTATATCATTTGAAGATCTTCTGATTATACATTCATACATAAATATAATCTAAAATTTCATTTAATTATTCAGGCCAAGATTTATCTTTGCTTGTTATTTTTGGTAAAATGTTGCTAAGATAAAATTCACTGTAATATACAGTATTGCATGAAATTTAATACCAGATACATTTTTTTCACAATATTTATGTTAGCATCCTTTCTCAGATATGTATCTTGAGTGACCTAAACATTTATATTAACCTTCTGCATAAAGGGTTTTAAAATGTTTTATATAACTTTAAAAAAAAGGCACACTGAAGCTATATCATTAACCTAGTCAGTGACAAGAGATTTGCTTTAAGTTTAGAATTTACCCAAGGAAAGAATGTCAATAAGCAGTGATGAGTTCCACAAAGCAGGTGCATAACAGCAAATAGAACAATCACTCAAAATGACACATTTCAAACCTAAAGAAATGAGAGATCTGTGTCAACTGACTTCAACTAACAATCTGTAGAAAATGGACTTGAAAACTCCTTAAGGTAACTTTGTCTACAGGTATGGCATTTTAACACAATGCTAGAATGTCACAGGTAATGAAAATTTGAGAAATACCTGGTGTAGCGACATCAAAGACTTCATGACAGGTAGTAATCAGTTATATTATTGATTATGTTAGATAAATGTTATAATCCAAATAACCCATAATTGATAACATGCAAAAAAAACGTATCTGCAGAGTAGAATGTGTTTATTCCAAGAGAAATATAATCCTTAAAAGGAGATGCCATCATATTTTACAATAATAGGCAATGTCAATCAAAGTGCCCCACATTTTAATAATAGCTTGGATTTAAAATATTTATTAAACAAAATCTGGATATTGTAAATTATACACCATAAACATCAAATGACAGGTAATGTCTAACGGACTGTGATTGGAAAAAAATGCAAGTTGTCAGTTCCAGACATATTTTAAAGTAGTGGGGGGATATTTAAGTAATTCCGATGAGAGTACAGGAAGTAAAAATGATATGTATTTTTATTTAGAGGTCATTTATAGGTGGTTCACACAATTTATAGTTTCTTATTTTATTACAAAAATGATGTTACGTAACAATGTGCTGAATATTAGAAAGGAGCACTCTATATTTCTAGGAAAGGAGACTAATTTTTTTTAATTTTTTTTTTTTTAATTTATTTGACAGACAGATCACAAGTAGGCAGAGAGGCAGGCAGAGAGAGACAGGAGGAGGAGGCAGGCTCCTTGCTGAGCAGAGAGCCCGATGCAGGACTCGATCCCAGGACCCTGAGATCATGACCTGAGCCAAAGGCAGAGGCTTTAACCACTGAGCCACCCGGGCGCCCCAAGAAGACTAATTTTTTAAGTATAATTGACATACAGTGTTATATTAGTTTCAGGTGTACAACATATTGACTTCACAATTCTATACATTACTCAATACTCACCAAGATAAGCATAGTCATCATCTGTCACCATACAACATTATTAGAATATTACTGAATATATTCCTAATTATTTTAAAATTGAAGTCTGTACCTTTTAATCACCTTTATCTATTTTGCCTATTCCTCCCCACACCTCTCCTCTGACAACTACCAGTTCTTTATATTTAAGAATCTTTGTGTGTGTGTGTGTTTGTTTTGCTTTTTAGGTTCCACATAAATGAAATTGTAAGACATTTGTCTGACTTGTTTCACTTAGTATAATACCCTCTATGACCATCTATGTTGTTACAAATGGCAAGGCTTCTTTTTTATGGCTGAATAATGTTCCATCATATGTGTATTATCTTTTTTATACATTCACCTATGGATGGACGCTTGGGTTGCTTTCATATCTTGGTTATTGTAAATAATGCTGCAGTAAACATCAGGGTGCATATATCTTTTCCAGTTAGTGTTTTAGCTTTCTTTGGGTAAATACCCAATAGTGGAATTACTGGATCTTATGATATTTCTATTTTCAATTTTTTAAGAAACCCCTGAACTGTTTTCCACAGTGGCTGCATCAATTTACATTCCCACTGACAATGCACGAGGGTTCCTTTTTCTTCTCATCCTCGCCAATACTTTCTGGTTCTTGTTTTTTTGATATTGGCCATTCTAACTGGCTACTAAGACTAATGTTTAATAAAGTAATAATAATAAAGAATGTGTCTTATTCCTGCTTTTTAAAAATAAAATTTTTTTTTCTCCCATTCTCCATGGGTTCCCATTTCCTGTAATATGTTAGTTAAACTGGTGAGTGCTAAGTAACTAACAAATCTGAGAACTAAAAACGCAAAAACACATGACGCTATCTCCATCTTTCTTTTTCTTTTTACCTTATTCGCTTTTTCATAACAAGTTGACCTCTAGTGTATCTGCTTCAGAACTCATTCTAAATGAGGTAAATGGCAATTCTATGTTCAATGAGGTTGCATTTTATGCAGTATATTCATAGTTCTTAGATCTAATAGAAAAAGTGAGCATTTTAGTTGGTGAATTAAATTAGCTGGTAAGTTGGGAAGAAATTTTTGTCTTCACACAAAAGTATTTTTCTTTTTTTTTAATTTGAGACTTTGTTTTATAAGTTTTATATTTTCAGGAAAATTGAAAGAAAAGTACAGAAATTTTCCATATACCCATCTCCCTCCACATATTTATAGCCAACCCCATGACCAACATTCCTCACCAGAATGGTATATTTTGTTTTTACCAAGAATGAATATATACTGATATGTTATCATCATCCAAAATCCATAGTTTACATTAGGGTTCCTTCTTGGCATTTTATATTCTATGAGTTTGGGAAAATCATCTTTATAATCAGACAAAATATTTTTACTGCATTAAAAATCTTCAATGTTCTGCCTATTCATTTCCTCCCCACTGCAACCACTGATCTTTTTAGTTTCTCCATAGTTTTTGCCTTCTCCAGAATGACTTATGGTTGGAATCGTAGCAGTATATAGCGTTCTCAGATTGGATTCTTCCATTTAGTAATAGGCGTTTAAGTTTCCTCCATGTCTTCTCATACCTTGATAACTCTTTTCTTTTGAAATCTAAATAATATTCCATTGTCTGAATGTACCACAGTTTATGCATTATTGAATGTCTTGGTTGTCTTCAAGTTTTGGCAATTATGAATAAAGATATTATGAACATCTGTGTGTATATTTTTTGTGTGGACATGTTTTCAACTCTTCTAGGACAATAACAAGGAACACAACTGCTGGATTATATGGTAAAAGAGTACATTTAGTTTTGTTAATAAACACCAAATTGTCGGGGGCCTGGGTGGCTCAGTGGGTTAAGCCTCTGCCTTCGGCTCAGGTCATGATCTCAGGGTCCTGGGATCGAGCCCCACATCTGGCTCCCTACTCAGCAGGGAGCCTGCTTCCTCCTCTCTGCCTGCTTCTCTGCCTACTTGTGATGTCTCTGTCAAATAAATAAATAAAATCTTTAAAAAAAAAAAAAAGGCACCAAATTGTCTTCCAAAGTGGCTGTACTGTTTTGCATTCCCATCATTAATGTATGACAGTTCCTGTTGCTCCATGTCCTCACCAGCATTTGATAGTCTCCATGTTCTGGATTTTGGCTATTTTAATTCTTGTGTAGTAGGATCTTATTGTTTTAATTTGCATTTCCTTAGTGACATAATATGGAGCATCTTTTCATATGCTTATTTGCCATGTGTGCACTTTCTTATTTCTTCTTTAAGTAATTACTTAAGATCATTAATAGATACTCAAAGGATATAAAAAATATTGATTCAAAGGGGCACATGCACCCTGATGTTTATAACAGCATTATCAACAATAACCAAATTATGGAAAGATCCCACACGTCCATTAACTGATAATTGGATAAAGAAGATGTTACAAATATATATATATATTTATATATATATATAATTTCCACACATATATAAAATTTAATTCCATTTTATATATTATTATATTGTATGATTTTATTATAATTTTAGATTACATATTATACATTATATTATTATAATATATATTTATATATTATACATATATAATGGAATATTATTCAGTTATCAAAAGAATGAAGTCTTGCCATTCGCAAAGACATGGATAGAGCAAGAAAGTGTATTATGCTAAGCGAAATAAATCAGAGAAAGACAAATAGTGTATGATTTCACTCATCCGTGGAATTTAATAAATGAAACAGATGAACATGGGCGAGGGGGAAAAAAAGAGAGGGAAACAAATCGTAAGAGACTCTTAACTATAGAGAAGAAACTGTGGGTTGATGGAGGGAAGGTGGGCAGGGATAGGTTAAATGGGTGTGGGTATTAAGGAGGACACTTGTAAGGAGCACTGGGTGTTATATGTAAGTGATGAATCACTAAATTCTACTCATGAAACTAAAAGAAGAAGAAGGAAAAGGAAGAGAAGGAGAAGAACAACAACAACTAGAAAAAGAAGGAGGAGGAGAAGAGGAAAAAGAAACTATCACTTGCTAACATTTGGTGTAGTATCAAAGAATAGCCACAGTGATTGAAAATTGTTATTAAAATACTTCTTTTGCAATTACAAAACGAAAAAAGTGGATACACAGGAGTATAATTACTAACCTTAGGGACTACCTTATCAATATTAAAGAACAAAAATTCTACTTAGAACAAAAATTAAAGTCCACATCCAACATAAATTCCTCGTTTTAAAATCTAGCCCCATTACTGAATTGTACACTTGAAACTAATATTACACTGTATATTAACTAACTGGAATTTAAATAAAAATTTAGAGATTTTTAAAAGATCATTAATAGAGTTCCTCTATTTACATATAAATTGGTATTTCAAATAGTTACTCATTGAGGCTGAAAGTTTATCTAAGAAAATGGAGAAAACATACAAATTTTGCCTTAGATACAGATGACACACTTTTCTGCTAATTACAAAGTGATGAAACTGAGTCAAGTAGATTACAGACAATAAAGAGCAATCCACAAGTTCATCAATCACAAAGCATCAAATGTAATGCAATATTCTTAATTTCTACAGAATAGTAACTATCTTGCATAAAATGTTTGCTTTTAAGGAGTAGAATACCATCCTTATTTAAAGTACATTTGCTTCTAATTTTCTAGAAATAAATTTGGTTAAATTTCTTAAGAGTAATGAAATAATCTACAATTTATTTGTAATAGAAAGTAAAAGGCAAAGGGACATAAAATGTCAAAAAAATCTATGCTGGAAAAAAAAATCTAAACTGGAAAACTTGAGGACTATTTTCCTTTCCTTTCTTCTAGGATTTCAATGGTTGAGTTTATAAGACTTTCAGGAGTGTTAGTGAGGTATCATATGTTAAAATGCCTAGTCCAGGATATGGTTGGTACTCAATCAATGCTAACTGTATTTGAATTCTAGGCTTGTCTTTACACAGACTTTCAAGAAATTCATTGATCCATATGAATTGAATGATCAATAATTTTGAAAGATAAAATAAAGGTGAGTCTAAACCTCAAAGGCCTTTAATGACATAGCTAGTTTTTTGTTTTTTGGTTTTTACTTAATAAACAAAGGAAATCCTCTGAAGACTGTGATCAGGGATATTAAAATATGACAATTTTGCTATAACATAATTAATGTGATTTGATTAGCAAGTGATTGTGTATATACATGTGTACATTCATGTGAGTGAAAGAAAGAGAATGATTAATAAAAAGTCCTTCAAAACTCAAATTGTCTGAATGGAAGGCAAGCATCTTCATTCCTTCCAATATTTTTTCTTGACGTATGATCCTGAGCGCTTTTCTGTATTGAACTGCATGATTTGTATGTGATAATAAGTCTCTCAGTATGCTCAACTGGATAATTCTCTTTTTTCCTGACAGTTCACACAAATAGCAATAAACTTATCTGATGCCTGCTGCTTTCTTTATGTCATTTGGAAATGAGTTATTGTTACACTTTCGGAATAAATTGAATTCTATTCTTTTAAACATGGATTTGAGTACTTTAGCTTTTTTCTGTTACATTACAGAATATTATTAAGTCCAAAGTGATACATTGTAGGAATAGTGCCATATAAATCCTGTTGCTATTGTGGAATCTGGGATTTGTCTCCATGGACACTGAGCCGAGCTAACCTTCTGGGTTTCATAGTCTAACATTGACTCTGAGGACTGAAAACCCAAGCAGTCTTTATTTAAAATGAAGTGACTATAAGTTAAGCAAACATTGTATACATATATATTAGATAAGTAACTTACAAAATTTTCTCTACAACAACATATAGAAGAGAGATTATTAAAATTTTTAGAATTTCCTAAAGCAGTAAAGATGACTACTTTCTCCAATCTTAGTGTTTATAGGTTAATAATTTTGATGCCTCTACTAACACACACTTATGATACTGAATTGGAATGCAAAGAATGTGATATAATGAATGATGGCATATTTATTAATCTAGAGTAAAATCAGACATTAACATAATAAGCATCTCTACCGACTTTAAGGTAGTAAAAATTCTCCAACAGTATTTCTGTCTACATTAAAAAATAAAAGAAAAAAATGTTTTTTAAAGTGAAGTTATTGCATCAATTACACGGAAAGTTCTATATCAAGATGATTTTATTTTTCCTTGATTTTATTTGAGTAGTATAAATATAGCTTTCCAGTGTGGGTTGTTGTGAAGGTCCTAGGTGCAGATTCTTGTGTTCTGGGAAGAAAGACATTTTTACTAAATTGTGAATCTGCCTTGCTTACTGTTTCACTGAGCCATTGACCAACTCATCCATTGCTGGAGAGTGGCAGATAGGCTAGATTTTACATGGCATTGATAATGTTTTATTTCATCAATGGTTGATTGACCTTAACTCATTATTTTCCTTAGAATTTCAGTAAAGTAAATCTTAATCAACTAGTGATATAGCAGAATCATTACCCAGTTGCTAATTAAATACATGTATGCTACTGTAACAATTATGCTTAATTTCAAGTAAATTGGGATAACAATGTTTATAAAAAGCCTCATGAGATATTCAACATATAATAAATATTCACTAATGTTAAATTACATGCAACATGATAATCATAAGTAATTCTTAAAAAATAATTCTAATTAAGGTTTATTATAAAGATTTATGAAGCCAAGAAATATATTTTACACATACTTGTAGTTGTAGCACCCATCCCTAATTTTCCCCAGTATATCAGTTTGATTAGTTCTGATTTGGCCTTCATTTGTCAGGACTATTAATGCAATGCAAGGATTCTAATCATTTTGAATGTCTATGCAAATATTAGATAAACTCTCTTAGCAAGCTCTTGTTCCAGCTATCCCAGGTATTGTTTCCTGTTTTTTGCCAATAAACAATGTGTTGTGTTGGTGGCACACAAAACACCATCTAAGAAAGCACTACTTGAAAGAAAGATAGAAAGAAAGGGAAAAAGAAAGACCCTTTGAAGTTTGCTTGCTTTTAAATAAGAATAATGGTAATTATTGATATGTATGTCAGAGTTTCAGACAAGACTTGAAACAGAAGTAATCAAATGTGACAATATAAATGAAAATCTGTTTTCTCATTATATTCAGCTTTTGTAGCTGAAGAACATATTGGGAAATTGTGTGTTGTAGAAATGGAGGACATATTTAGAGATGAATTTTCAGCTAAAGAACCAGAAATCATCTGTTGCTTTGTTTAAAGCTGTATTGCAAAATCCAACAGACTTACAAGTGAGCACATTTTTTTTTTCAGAATGAACTCATTTTTTAAATGGAATAAAAATAATAGCTAATATCTTGTAAAAGAAGAAGTATGTTAAACTAAGGACTGATACTGACATTAATTACATTATTAAAAGCTGAAAAAACACTCTAAAGATACAAACAATAAAAATTTGATACTAAATTCTGCATTCAATTTTATATATTGATGACACAAAGATTGCTTGTGGACATCTTTTAATGAGGCTGCTTGAATTCCTCCCCAAATATAAAGCCATTGAACTACTTCCTGAGTTCTCTTTTGACAATGATGGCAAAATGACACATAAAGTTATCCCATTTTTGTGACAAACCTTTCAGTTATTGAATGTATGATCATATTAACTTCCTCCTTTAAACAAACAAAAAATCCCCTATAATTACAGAATTAGCTACGGGAATAATTGCTGGTTGTGTTTTGTATTGCCAATTTATTTACCTTTGTAAAAATCATATAACATTTTGACATTTCAAAACATGATTATATTTGTAGGGTAGCAAATGCCAGTGATAATTATCTATCTCATGTGTTCTCTCATGCCTCAGAATTGGACATCTTCCAGTCACATTCTCCATAGTTCTAATTGGTTATTAACCCTATTCTAAAATGTAAGAGAAAAAGATGATCATCTTGAAACTAATCCCCTCCAGGCAAAAAAAAACAAAAACAAAAAAACCTAAAGTTAATAAGATAGCCCTAAGTAGAGAATTTTCTTCTTTCTCTGAGATGGTAATTAAGGACATATATATGAGTTACCATATAGTTATATCTGGAGTGTAAAACCAAAAGTGGTATTTTCACCTTATTGACTTTTTTTTGAAGTACAGAAAAATATATATCTAACTGCTTTCTGCAATTATCAAAATGGATATACTATAGGCAAAGATATATTTAAACATATATTTAAATAAACTCCATGGGATACAGAGTAATTTTCTTTTCATTTTAAATGAGAGAAAAATGAGGTTCAGGGATCAAGAATTATTCCAAAATTCACATAGTCAGTAAGTGTAAAACTTATATTTAAACTTCAGAGCCCATTTAATTTCCAGTATATTGTGAAGTAGAAGAATGTCGCCCGGGTATGAGGCTTTGGTCAGAGAGTAAAATTCCACATTTTAAATTTTGCAAATGGAGCAGGCTAACATCCTGGCAGTCTTGGTGACGATATTGCTCAAGTGGGGTGAAGAGGAGGAGATCTATAGGTTATTGGGATGGAAATTATTTAAAAATATAGGACAATTGAAAAGTAAGATGTGTTTAATTAAAAAAGCATTTAATATTACCCAAGATGCTAGAAAGACCATTTGAACTGTACAGAAAGTCCCAAAGTTACTGATCACTTGATAATGATTTGACAGATATGACTAGTTTTAAGCATAAGTATTTTCCTGGGGGCTAAGTATGGGCAGAGGATAGGGCTGAAAAACAGTGGCCCTGATAAGAAATAAAAATGAATGAATTCACATGACCTGGGACGGGATGAATGTGGGAGTTTAAGAAGCATCAAGCCTAAGGTAAATTAGAAAAAAAGCAGAACAAAAGATAAAGTAAGATAATACATGAGTAGGAAGCATTTTGGAGTGCTGCAATTTGAGATTTAATTGTTTGGAACATGTTTATCAAAGAAGCAGCTAAATATTACTTATTGTATTATTTTAGTATGCATATTCCACTTTGAGACACAAATGGATTTCATTCAGGAAGACATACTATGTATAATGTGAAAATCAATAACCTTTCATTATATAAAGTAACACATGGTTAACCAGGCCTATAAAAATAGTTTTCAATCTATTATTAAGAATATTCTATTTTAACAGTTACTTTAAAAGGATATAAATGATTAGAAAGTGTTAGAATAAAAAATATTTTTCACTACTTTTTCAAAATAGAATTTTCATTTTTATAATCCTTGATCTTATTACCAGATATATACTTAAGAAATTTATCAGGAAAACAAGGGGAATCTGGGTGGCTCAGTTGGTTAAACATCTGCCTTTGGCTCCTCTGGTCATGATCTCAGGTCTTGGGATGGAGCTCAGCATCAGGCTTCCTTCCTGCTCAGCGGGAATTCTGCTTCTCCCTCTCCCTCTGCCTCTTCCCCTGTCCCTCCTCCACCCCTCCTGCTTGTGTGCACTCTCTCTCTGTCAAATAAATAAATAAAATCCTTATTAAAAAAAGAAAACAAGAGTGCTTAAATATCATATAAGCTAAAAAAGGATATTCAAAGAATGGGTTCTTATATAGCACAACGTTCATGTAATTCAAGTAACACTGCTGTAGCCATGATCCCAGCATATGTTGTTAAAACAGTTGGATACACAAAATTTAAACATACAAATTTTAAGAAATTAAATATAATGAATTTAAATCTGCAGATAAATGCATATGTAATACCTTTCCTTTGAGGTCTAATTTGCTTTACATAATATCACATAATGACATCAATCAAAGCCTCAAACCCCAGTTGACTGAGAAAGTATAATTCTGCTAAGCTGGTGCTTTCCATCACTTTTAGATCTCAGGCTTGAGTACAAATAAATCTTACCCTAGAATTATAAGAATGAGTGAAGAATTTTGGCAATTTAGAATTTAGAGTGAAGCAGAGAGCAGGGACATGTGGCACAAATTCTTCTTACTATTAATTTCCAATAGAATGCCATCATTCTATTTGGTGGATTTCCTGAAGCTCTAATATGGATACGACTGTGAGAAAAACTACTCAAGTGCTCACTTTGGCAGCACATTTACAAAAATTAGAACAGTAGAGAGAAGCTTAGCATGGCCCCTGTGCAAGAATATCATATGAATTTATGAAGTAGTCCATATTATTAATGTTTATTAAGTCGAGTTTTTGTTATGATATTAAACTATTTTTGGAAATAGTGGTGATGGTTGCACAACATTTGAATATAATGAATAGCATGGAATTTACACTTAAAAACTTAAAATAGCAAATATATATGTGCAAATAAGCTTATTAAAGCAAAATACAGTTAATCCAGAGAGATTCCATTATATTAAATCATTGTTCCCCATTCTCCTTACTCTTACAAAAGAAAATTAAAAACTAAAATGTGATATTATAATAATTCTTCTTTCCCATTTTAAAGCCTAATAACAAATATAACAGTGATTTGCACATGGAATACATTGAAAAATAATTAATTCATCTGTAATGAAAGCTGTGGTAGGACATGGGGGGTAGTGAGTTAACAAAAAGAGAAACATCATAGTCTGTAAATATTAGGGTACAGTCATGCAGGAAAGATAAGAGGGAGAAATAAGTTCCTTTGGTGGATTTGATCCTGCCCATAATTAGGTACTAAACTTCTCCAACTGTATGACCTGAGTGCCCATGGGATGATCCAGACACTGATCATTTATTTTCCTTGCAGTTTGTTCACTTTGTTCTTTTTCTTTCCTGTATTGCTTTTCCTCTACTAGCAGTTAGTGTTTCTCTTTCCCTTCCCCCCCTCCCCCAATCTCACAGGGTTATTCCTCAAAATACATTTCTTGTTTGTATTCAAACTGTTTTGCAGTTTAATCTGCTGGTACATTTGAAATTTATTTTTTTTCTTGATTTTATTTGTTTATTTGACAGAGAGAGATCACAAGTAGGCAGAGCAGTAGGCAGAGAGAGAGAGGGAAGCAGGCTTTCTGCTGAGCAGAGAGCCCAATGACCCTGAGATCATGACCTGAGCTGAAGGCAGAAGCTTTAATCCACTGAGCCACACAGATGCCCATCAAATTTATTTCTGATTCTCTTGCCATTTGGCTAGAACTGTCCTTTTCCATCCACCTACCGGATCTCCACCCCTGCCCCAACCAATTTCATTTTTCTTACTCATTTGGCTCAAAAGCCATAATGTATTTTACTTCTGTGTTTACAAAAATGAAATTTAGCATGTTACCATCTTTTAATTTTTGTCTCACAAGTAATAATTCTAAATCTGTCCTAAAGCCAAAACTATATTTAGTAAACACAAGGACTGTCTTTTAAACTGCTTCATAGAACATTATCAGCATGATTAGTAGAAGGTGCCAGATTAGGGTGATAATCACCTACTGTTCTCTTACCTAAACATGCAAACCTAAGTAAGGTTCATTTTGTATCTGCTGAATTACTTGAAACTACTACAATTGCCTAATATTATAGAATAATGTACATGGCAGCAATATGGCATTTGGAGTAAGAAAAATTAGGTTTAGTTTAGTGAACTAAACAGAAGATCTAACTTGACTTTTTAAAATACAGTGTTGGTTTGCTAATAATATCTTGTGCCTGACCTAACTACTTTTCTAACCATGTGAAATAACTGAAATAGTATCTTTGAAATCATTCTGTGGGGGACTAGAGGAAATAATTATTATAGATATCATTTTGTGGGTTTTGTAGCTACGAAAAGTGGATAGAATTTGGGGACATTAAACACTTAACTGAACACATAAATAAACTTCATTAAAATAAAATGCAATTCATAATAAGAAATTATCTTCAGATAATTTTCCCCTCAACTACCTAACTTTCACTTGTCTTTTGTCATTTTCTTTTCCTACTCTTACCTCTGAAAGAAAAACAGAGATTTCCATTCATCTACTGATAACAGGGGCTGGTTGTGTCTAGTAAAATTCATTACTGCTTTGATTTTTACAAGAACCTTTAAACTCTGAGTTGTCGTCCTCTTGCCATGCCCATTTTTTTCCTGTCGTCTAGATCACTCTGATCTGTACTTTGATTTCATATTCATTTCTTTCCCGTCTCTTGTATAGTACATAATGATATGAATGTCCATCATGTTGAAGAAAGAAGGTTTTTTTTAGGTACCTTAAGATAAGTGAATTAAGAGTTTTGGTGCTGCATACACAGAAAAAAAGTCCTATAAAGTGTAAAATTAGTCTTAAGTTAAAAAATGATATTTAAATGTGTGAAGATAATAAATAATTATCAAAGGGAAAAATCAAAGGCAAGAAAAAAATGAGCCATAAGTTAAGAGATTTAAATCTGTATTCTTCTTGGAGTTGTTTCCCTTAATTGTTACAGAAAACATTACAAAGGACCTCACTTTTGCTATATACACATTGTGAAGTTGCCCCAAATTGTTTATGACTATAAAAAAATTGATTATATGACCTTTTATCTGTGTGAAATATGCATCAGCAATTCATCTTAATATAGGTTTTAGGAAATCCAAGATATTTGCATGTCTTATTACCTTTATTGAGCAAGGTGAGATTATGGTTGTTATTGTTCAAGCTGATACATTCTTGATAATGTAATTTTTTTTTTTTACTTTGATTGTCTAAGGCAGTAAACACAATATACTGAGCACTTATCCTGTGCTGAGCATAAAAAAAAAATTGCATTTGGATTTCTAGGAGAGTTCCAAAGATAATCTCATAACCAGCAGAATTTTATAATTTCATGAAACATCCCATCAACACTTGGGATTATAAAGCGTTTTAATGTGGAAGTAACTGAGATATAAAATGATGTCCCAGTGTATTTAACCAACCTTGTTTAATGCCAATGACTTTAAGCACATGTATTCATATGCTTATTGACTCTTTTGGTTTCCTATTCCATAAACTGGCTAAATATATATTCTTTATTTACTTTCTGTTACAGCTTTATTATCTTTGTTGTTAATTTGACAAAGATATTTATATGTTCTAGGTAACAATCTATTTCTTCTATTAAATTCTTCAGTTCTGTCCTCTACTTTTAAATTAATGTAAATTCTATCCATCCCCATTATAGGATTTTTATTCTTTTTAAAAAAAACCTACAATGCTCTAAAATGTATAGAGAAGTATAAGAATGCACAAGAGCCCAATCAATTTTTTTTAATGATTTTATTTATTTATTTGACAGAGAGAGATCACAAGCAGGCAGAGAGGCAGGCAGAGAGAGAGGAGGAAGCAGGCTCCCTGCTGAGCAGAAAGCCCGATATGGGGCTCGATCCCAGGACTCTGAGATCATGACCTGAGCCAAAGGCAGCGGCCCAACCCACTGAGCCACCCAGGCACCCCGAGCCCAATCAATTTTTTAAAAGAAGATAAAATAAGATATACTATAGTATGCTATAGTATTAGTTACATGTTTTAAATTTTGACATTTATAAAAACATACAGGGGTGCTTGGGTGGCTCAGTTGGTTATGACTGCCTTCGGCTCAGGTCATGATCCCGGAGTCCTGGGATCAAGTCCCATGTCAGGCTCCCAGCTCCCAGCTCCCAGCTCCATGGGGAGTCTGCTTCTCCCTCTGACCTCCCCTCTCATGCCCTCTCACTCTCTCTCTCTCTTTCTCGCTCTCGCTCTCAAATAAATAAATAAAATCTAAAAAACAAACAAACAAACCACACACACACACACACACACACACACACACACAGATAAACCAATTGAAAGAATAGAGAGCTAGAAACTAGACCACTGTATCTGGCCATTTCATATACAATAAAGCATTACCAAAAATCACTATGGAAAGATAGAGAGTTTAACTAGATTGCAGCAAGAAGCTTAGTTCTCCATCTAGAGAACAAGAAACTTAATCAAACACAACATTCAAGGATGGAAACTAGATGGATTAAATATTTAATTTTGAAGGTTAAATTGTAGCGCTAATAAAGGAAAATTAAGGAAAACTTCATTGTGTCCTAGAGGCAGAAAAGGAACTTCTTGTATAAGACTTTTGCAGAACAAATGACAAGGCAAAAATTGATAAATTTAATTACATGAAAATCAAAGATTTCTCTTCTTATCATTTCATATTATTATTTCTCTTATAATCATTTACAATTTTATTCACTACCAATAAAGAATTACAAAATATATTTTTTAAAGTGATGCCAGCAATTACAGCAAAAATATATTTTGTCTGGAAATAAATTAAAGATGTGCAATAATTTTATGTAAGGATAAACTCAATATTTTAAGTGTTGTTTTTCTTTCCAACTCGATTTGTACATTCACCTCAATGAAATTCACAATTTTGTGAAGTGGGTTCAATAAGCCTTTCTCAATGGACTTGCAACCAAGAATATATAAAGCCTTCTTTAAAAAAAAATAAAGTATTAGGGGGTCCCTGGGTGGCTTGGTGGGTTAGGCCTCTGCCTTCAGCTCAGAGCATGATTGCAGGGTCCTGGGATTGAGCCCCACATCTGGCTCTTTGCTCAGCAAGGAGACTGCTTCCCCCCTTCTCTCTCTGCCTGCCTCTCTGCCTACTTGTGATCTTTGTCTATCAAATAAATAAATAAAATCTTAAAAAAAATAAATAAAGTTTTGGAACTTGTGTCCCAGATTATTAAGAATTATAATAAAGCTTAAGTTTTAAAAATAGCATATTTGGGACAGGGATAATACAATGGACTGATTCAATAGAGTGATGGTCCTAGAAACTTCCCCCCACAAATAAAGAAACATGATTCATGAGAGAAGTGGAGTGGTCAGGACTGGAATGGAGAAATTATTATAATTTTTAGAATATATACTATTTTTTGTAATACATGTCAACTTACAAAACCACTTTGCTTAGTAATTGGTAGATATAGATAAGCAAGAATTCAGTACAAATGAAAGCTGTCTGTGGTTCATCGGGGATATAATTAGTAAATTGCTATATTTATCAACAAAAAGATGCTATGAAATTTGTTTTAAGACTTATTTCTTTGCATAACCTCCAAGAATGAAGAAAAGATTGAGGTACAGCTGATGAACTCCTGTGCTGTTTATTTCTTCATTTTTAATAAAAGGCAACACATTATCGGTCATGTGTAATGTGGGTCAAATGTGTCAAAAGGACTTGCTAATTTCCAGGCTGTTCTTTTCTCTGTGCCTTTTTTTTTTTAAGTGGGTTTCCTTTGGATAAAAACCCCTGTGTGATCAGACAAGTAACCCTTATATTACATAAGTTAGATGTATTAAGACAGCATATTCTACTTCCTTATCAGGGTGCCAAAATCCGGATGCCTTATAATTATATATTAATATGCAGTTATAATGTTATTCCCAGTTCTAGGCAATAAGGAAAAACAGTGGAAACAAAACAAATCCCAAATCACTCCCTACAAAGGTTAACATTCTAGTTGCTAAAACGGTAATCAAGCTAACTAAAAGTAACGGTTATCTAGTACTAGTATGGCATATTTAATTATGCCAAAAAGTAAGTAACTTAAAACATGCATCACCTCACAGTTTCTGTGGGTCACAAATCCAGGTGCAGCTATTCAGGCTGCTTCTGGCTCAGGGTCTCTCATAAGGCTTCTGTCAACATCTCATTCATGGCTGTGGTCACAAGTTCCACTAACAAGCTCCCTCAGGTGTCTATTGGCTGTTGTTTGGAGACATCATTTTTTGCCATAGGATCTTGACCATAGGGTTACTCATACAATATCAGCTTATTTTCCCCAAAGAGAGAGGTGGAAGCCACCACTTTTTTAAACCTAATCTCAGAAATGGCATCCCTCCATTAGGTCACATCGTCCTTGTAAGAAGTGTGTCAATGAGTCCTGCCCATATTTAAAAGAGAGGAAATTACACAGGGACTTGAATACCAGGCGGTGGGGAACACTGGGGACCATATTAGAGGCTGCTTCCTACAGGAAGTAAGTATAGTGATAAGGGATAAGAAGAAAATAATGCAGAGAAGGAGATAATAAGTTTCAGAGGAAAAAGCTGAAATTTTAGAGAGGATGAGAAGACTGCAGTGACAATGACATTCAAGAAAAAAGTAAGGGTGGGTGACTCATATGGATATATGAGGCCAGACCGTTTTAGGCTAAGAAAATGGCAAACAAAGAGATTCTGATATATAACAAATCGGTAACGAGGAAATAAAAATTAACACAAAATAGGAAAGTTAAAATTGGCCGTCTCATTCATTAGACGGGGACAACAGACAAGGCCAGCTCAAAGTTAACATGAAACGATATGTCTCTAAGGATTCACTGCAGCTGTAACGTAGCCTAACAGCCACCTTCTTTAGTGACTACTCATTTCTTAATCACGGAGAGATTCTGTCCCCTGAAAATCAGATCAGCAGAAATGTGGTTTGAAAATATAGTACTAAGAATAAAACATGCCACTCTTGCCTGGTATCTAAGTCATCTTGATACGGAGTAGCTGCCTCAATTTTTAATCCAGGAGCAAAGATGCAGATAATAGTTCTCTAGACATAACATCCCACATTAAACTGACTTTAGATTCCACAGAAACAGTATCCTTGATCCACTTTCCAAACCAGACCTCATTTTGACCCCTCTGCAAAAAGCCTAGCTTTGTTTTTAGCCTCTCAAAACCCTCCTTCATTTAGATCTGGCCTAAATGCCACTTATCCCAAATCTCATGGTGACTTTCTCTTTTTCTTTGTGGCAATGTTTCATCAGTGCAGTCTATCTCACTGAGACAGGTCCACAAACCCGACTTAGTGGGACTACAGGCTTGTCCCTGTTGTCTTAGATAGATTGGACTAGCAAAGTAAGGAGTGTGAAGAGAATGAAGGGAGACAGTAGTAGAGGAGAACAGAGAAATATGTTTTCCTTCCTTCAGGGTAATAACGAGTCCACTGAAATGCAGGATTCTATTATATTGCTGGCATTGCATAGATAACATCACTTAATTTCATTGAAGAAAATTGGGCAAACTAATCGTAAGAACATGGTTGGAGATATTATGGATGGGTGGATAATAAAACAGGAAGTACCTTGGACACATAGTGGGATTAGAATTTATTATTTACACTCTGGAGGAAGATTCTACAGTGTCTCATTTGGGAACCAGGATAATTACCTAAGGAGCAGCAATCTTTTGTTGGAGCTAAGGGTAGGATAACCAGGAGAGACTTCTGTTTGTTTCTTCCAAAGGCCATAACAAAGCTCTGAATGAGCAAAATTTGTAATAGCCAGTAAAAATATTCAATGTTGAGTATGGATGGGGGCATGTTTGCCTCTGAGTAATTTTTCTGGTAGCTTGTCTTTGTTCTGGTTTCCTGATCAGGTGAAACTAATCTATTACTGGGTTTGAGGACACGGTCTGTCCTGCCTACCCCCTATAGGGACCAAGCAACAGTTTGCAGTAAGGGTTTCTATAGAGAAAATTAAAACTTGCCTTCAGGAGCTCTGTTTCAAAGTTTAACCTTTTGGGGGGTTGAGGTGAGGCAGAACACATTAGCAAGTCCATTTGGAAGCATACTTTAGCCATATATTCCAACCTAAAATGTACCAATAATAAAATGTTCCATGGTAATTATTATTCCAATTATTTGGTTACTGTGTCTACCTCTAAAGTAATTTTTAATTTGTGTGGGAAGCACATTATGGATTGACATTACAGAGCCCTAGCAGTCTCCTCTAATATGCAATTTTTTCTATTCTTCATCTGGAAAGTGTTATCTGCACTTGCTATTTCCACTTTCTTACTTCGCTAGCAACATATTTCAATTTGCTTTCATTACCAAAAGTATACTGAACTCTTTTTCAAGTTTACAATTGCCTCCATGTTGCTAAAATCTGCTCCTCAAACTCTTAGCATTTGAAAAGTTTGATCATTCTCTCCTTCATGAAAGGCTTTCTTTTCTTAGCTTCTATATACCTCATCAACGTATCTCAGTTTCTTTTACTGATATGGATATCCTTTACATAACCTCCAAAATCTAAAGTGTGAGGTCCTCAGGTTTGGCTCTCAGTTCTCGTTTTCTTCTGCATTCCCTAGGTAACTTAATCAAGCCTAATGATCTCAATCTTAAATGCAGCTTACACATACATACACACACAGTCGCTAAGATATTTTATCCAGACATGATATGTTTCATGAGCTTCTTCAGACCCAAAGTCAAATAAGCATCTACTTGCCACCTTTATCTAGATAACTATCAAGTACTTCAGATTTATCATTTTTAAACTTGACTGTTTCATCTTCTCCAAAGCTGTTCATATTTTAGTGTTTCCCCTTCATATTAAATTGCATCCCAATTCATTCAGAGCTTCCAATACAAACCTAAAAGTTGTTCTTTTCTGTGGTTACCTGTCCCACCACCCCCGATACACATTGGAATCCGGGTATAGAGATCATCTCTGTCTTGAAAAAAATGCAGTAAACACCTATTGGATCTCTCTTCAATGATTTCTATTTACCTCCAAACAATTCTATTCACTGGGCTCAAATTTTTCTAATCTACTATGACCGCATTTCTATTCCTATGGTAAATCTTTTTTTTTTTTTTCAAGATTTTATTTATTTATTTGACAGAGAGATAGAAAGAGGGCACAAATAGGCAGAGCAGCAGGCACAGGGAGAGAGAGAAGCAGGCTCTCTGCTAAGCAGGGAGCCCAATGCAGGGCTGCATCCTAGAATCCTGGGATCATGATCTGAGCTGAAGGCGGCCCCTTAACTGACTGAGCCATCCAGGTGCCCCATCATATGGTAAATCTTTAAAGCTTCCCCTTTTTACCTCATAATCTGTTTGCTTGTTTTTTTCGTAAGTCAGAGCCATCTTTTTTCTAAAAAGGGAAGTGAGTCATGACTTTCTTTCCTTAAAATCATCCCATAACATTTCCATTATGAATGGACACGCTTTAGTAATTTTAGCATTGACTCTACAGATCGCCATAAAAGGAGTCAATTTACCTTTTTAATCCTCTATGTTACCCACTACTTAATCTCTACCCTATGTTCCAGCAACTGGACTATTTACCATTGCCACAAATGAGTTGGGTCTTTTCTGATACTGTTTCTTGAAATCTCTGTGCTCCTATCTCAGTAAGAAAATATCTAAACTAAGTATTTTTACTTTGAGTCTAACTCAAATTATAACTCTCCAATAAATCCTTCTTCCTCTTAGCTTTTTCATGATCTCTTTTGTGGATATTTTTCACAGCACATATAATTTATAAATGGATGAATATGTATCTACCTTTTCTCTTTATTTTGGACCCCTGGAGTTCTAAGACTTATTAATCTACATATCCCCAGGTCTTTGTGATGTGCCTGGTCCAAAGGAGTATCTTGGAACTGGTGATTGAGTCACACTGAGAAAATACTGATTATCAACTAATAAGTGGTTCATAAAGATGGGTAGTTTAGCCTTGAGATTTTGTACACAATAAATGCTATTGTGAACTCCTTTTTCTTTTCTTTTTTTTATTTTTGAGTATTCGTGCTCCAAAATGCTACTACTATAAATAAGTAACAAGAATATATTTCACCCTATAGGTTAGACAACAACAATGAAATCATTTTCATATGGATTTATGAATGTGTTTAATAGTGTAGCTACTTTGCTATCATTGGTACAGAGGACATTTGAAATAGTGCTATATATTTCCTTTATAGGCAAAACATACTGACATTTGGGAATTAGTCTTTGCTACTTAGTATCATGATAAAAATCACCAGTGAAGTCAACTTATACATAAATAAAACAGAGATTTCTTGAAATTCATGAAATAAGCAACGCTATTGTTAATATTAATATCATTACTATTGGTCGCAATGTAATTCCCAATCATGTCACTTAGCCTACAGAATGAGTTGAATAAATAGGCCTAACACACTTTCTTTCCACTGACCACAAATTTCCATGCCCTAGTTCTGTATGGAATAAACAGAAACTGCACATCTCTAACTCATTGCTTAAAGAAATTGGCTTTATTTAAGCAACTGGTAGTAATATCTCTGTATCACATGAGCTGGTTAACATTTATAGGTTGCACACCATGACTTCAGTAAATAATGAAACAAAATTAGAAAAACAAGTTTATATGCATTTATACCTTTAAAAGTTTAATAAAGAAAATGTGATGTTCTATAGTGAGCCTAAAGAAAAGAGTTAGAAAGGCTAGATTTCCCCATGCATTAAGTGGCCTGAGGGCTCTATTTACCATATGTCACTTAACCAGTTATCCCTGAAGTGCCTTACTGCTTAATCATGTGATGGTCTCAATCTATGTGGCACACAGCCTATTGACAAACAAACTCAGACTCTTTGATTATACTTTTTCCCCCTGGTCTCCATTTAAAATTTTTAGTCTCCCTTATCCTAATATGTGTGACTTGACCTCCCAACTACATTTACATTTCCCCCAAGTGATTTTCCATAAAGCCTGGTCAAAATATGACTTGTAAGGGAGATTTTGAATGTATTTCATAACACAGAGCTGAATCCTGAGGGAAAAAAAAAAAAAGTAAGAAAACTCTCCTCCACAAGGATTTCATTCAGCCCACTTTTAAACTTGATCCATAATTTGATCGAATGCTCTTGGGCGCTATTAAATAGTAATAATGAACTTCACCTAAAGCCCTTAGTAATTTTGTTCCACATTTCCTTCTCTAATTATCCACTATTCCCTATTTATTATTACTTCATTCTCTGCCTTGAGGCTGTCTAAAAATACTAAGAATGATAAATTAAACAATACATTTGGCACCAAGTTAACCTGTGGGGAGGGTTATAATTTAATGGGTTGTCTTCTGAATTAATTATTTCTGAATTATTTAATTGCAGTTTCTAAACAAATTTCTTTGAATATGTGACATTAGAACTTACAACATACTTCTAATAAAATTATTATGACAAAACCACAGATATATCATAATTATCTATTAAGCTAAATTTTATAGTAATTCAACTATACATCTATAGAGATTTACCAATTATATTTTTAGTAGCAACCATTGTCTTCTATAGAAGTTTAACAATATTTTCATTAGTATCTCACCAGCACAGATATTAAATTACTGGTATTTTGAAGCCAATGTCTTTTCACCCTAAGTAACAATAATTATTGACTTCCCCCTAAGTAACAATAAGTCTATTGTTAGATAGTTATTGAGTCTCTTAGTTTAAGTACTCCTTTAAAGAACTGATGGTACCTTGTACACTGTTTACTTAACCCTATCATTCTCATTAAAATTCTGTGATAGCCAATTTCTTATTCTCTGAGCTAAAACCTCCACAATTTATATGGAAAAGTTGTCATTTAGAAGAATCCATGCCACAAAATAGCAACCATGCTATTTGTGGTGTGAAACTTAACCCATATTGCATAATGTTTTTTTAGTTTTCCTCTTGGAGAAGCAGAACTCTTATGCAAGTTTCCTTCCATAAACAAAAACTTCTCAACCATTTATCAGCAGCAGCAGGTCCAGAAAAAGTGAAATAGCTCATCTGGTCTTAACCTCTGGAATTTTCCCAAATTAATTACCTACTACATCCAGCCCACAAAAGCCTTCTCAAATTTCATGTATGAATGGCTGCAGTGGCGATCCAAAGCTCTTTACAACCTTTTTTAATACTTTGAACTGCTGGACAGCTGCTTTTTAATGCTTTAAAAAGCTCAGTGGTAGAAAGTTTTCACTCAGTGTTAAGATATTATTCAACTGTAAAGTCTTAAATTCCAAGTATATCAAGTCTTTTAATATATAATGTTCTTTTACATATTGTTTAATCTTAACTACAAGATGACTAAGTTCATTATATTTAGTTAATCATGGACTAATTTTATTTTTACACTTAGAATAATATAGCTTCTGTGTGTCTTAAAAATACTGATGGTGTAACTGTCTCAGAAAACATATTTAGGAAGGCAAATGCATTTCAAAAGGAAAGAGGTATTCTCATACAGTACAGATAAGGAACATAATTGCTATAAGGACTTTGGAATAATATTTGACATTATCTGTTAAATTTAAATACCTATGCACCCAATGACCTAGCAATTTCATAAATGAGTATAAAAGTGTACCTACAAAATTAAGCAAGAATATTCACAGAAGAAAAAAATGTGTAATATTCCCACACTGATAATAAAGATAATAGTAAATTGGGAAAACATAAATTATAGTATGTACACACAAAGAAATACTATGTAATGATAAAAATAATTATAGCTACATGCAACAATATGTCTGAATCTTACTAACACAATATTGATCAAAATAAGCCAAACACAAGAGTATATTAATTAATTTATATAATATTCAATAACAGGCAAATCAGTCCATAGAATTCAGGTCAAGACAGTGGTAACCTTTGGGAGCATGAATGGTAGGGGCAGAAGGCTGGATTCTGGTGTTTGGCTATTACTTGACTAAGGTGGTGGTTACACAAATGTGTTTACTTGGCCCATTCAACTCTATACTTATGATTTATGCACTCTTCCAAATGTCTGTAGTGTTCCAATTAAAATGGTAAAAATTTAGGTGTGCCAAAATTTGGATCCCCTGGGTGGCTCAGTTGGTTAAGCATCTGACTCTTGGTTTTGGCTCAGGTTATGATCTCAGGGTCCTGAGATAAAACCCTACATCAGGAACCAGGCTCAGTGGGGAGTCTGCTTGTCCCTCTCCCTCTGCTCCTCCCCCTACTTGTGCTCTTTTTCTCAAATAAATAAAATCTTTTAAAAAATGGCAAAATACAAACAAATTTAGCTTGACCTATTAAAACATACATTTTAAATATTACCATCTTTTTTGACCATTATCGTCATCATTCCCTCAGCTCTCTACCTTATAGACTATAATTTGATTCATCTGTTTCCCTCATTTCCTAATCCAAACTGTCATGAATTATTTAATTTTTGGTCTTGAAATATGTTTAACAATTGTCCTTAATATGTTTCAATTTGATTTTTATGCCCATTTATTCTCCTAGTGGAGATTCTCCCCAATTCAAGCTTAAACAATTGAGCTCCTTCAGATTGATTTTACTGATTTACATTTCTTTTATCTGTCATAGATAATTTCCTGGAGCCATTACTTTTAGAATTTGACACTTAATGATCAAATAGTTTCTTCCGTGACTTTGATCACCCACCAGAACTTGATTAAACTATTTGCTCTGCTTTGAAGACTCTTCATTTTCTGACCCTCACAATTTCATTATTATTTACCCAGGTTTTCTGTACAAAGTACTTTCTTTGGAAAAACTTCAGTTCTGTATCATCTTATGGAAAATATATTCATATGGCAGTTACTATCTTGGTCTAGATGTTTTTCATTCAGTTATTTCTTAAAATTTTATTTGATTACACCAGATTGGCTCATCCTCCTTCCTTTGTAACACTTCTATCATTCCTACAAAGCAAACAGTATAATGATTAATTACATTCCCAATTATTTATAAAGATTCTATTAATATTATACATCTCAGAGTCTGCACATACACATATGGAGATGTACAGAAAAGCTCAATATCCTGTTCTCCAGAATCTCATAGTCCTATAGAGATAAAGGTAAGGAAACACATAACGAGAGTATCATGGAGTGTTAAACCTTGTAATATATTTTTAAAAGATTTTATTTATTTATTTGAGAGAGAGAGACACAGCGAGAGAGTGAACACAAGCAGAGGGAGTGGAAGAGAGAGAAGCCAAGCAGGGAGCCCAAGGTAGGGCTCGATCCCAGGGCCCTGGGATCATGACCCAAGCAGAAGGCAGACACTTAAGAACTGAGTCACTCAGGTGTCCCTAAACCTTCTAATATTTTTGAATGCTAAGGGAACTAAGGACAAAAAGCAATGAGAAATTTCTTGGATAAAGCACTGTGGGCTTCACAGATGAGGCTATCAAGTGGACTTGCTAAGCGAGGATAAGAAGTTTTCAGTTTGTTTGGGTGAAGGATGGACACTGAAGTCACTGAAGTTAGTATGTGGTGACTTAATTTTCACATGAATTTGGCAAGATTTTGATGACCATATCTTTATCTCATCACTTTTGTATATTTCCCACAATGTTCTGAGACAAATCTAAGCATAGTAGGTACTCAATAATGAATTTTTTCTTTTTTAATAGATTATATATATTCTAGTAGTTATGTATGTAAACTCAAAAAAAAACCTCAAATGCAAACAAAAGTCAGGCAGACTCTATTTCTGGTTCTCTAGATACATGCCTTTAAATTCCCCTAAATAGAGATAATAACAGTATTTTATGTCCAGGATATATATAACTATTATACATATAGTATCAACTATTACATATTTATTATTTTATATATATAATCTATTATACATATATTATATTCATAAACTATAAGAATGCAGGTTTTTAGTAGTTGTTTTGATGTATTATTTTGTATTCTATTATATATGTAAATGTAAATAAATATATGACATTGTAAAGATATGATTTCCCTTAATACGATCCAATTAAATGAGAAATTGCTTGTCAAAGAATTAACACTGTACCTAACAAATAGCAAGTTCACCAAAGATTATTGTTGTAAATATTTTTTAAAAGATTTATTTATTTGAGAGAAAAAAACACACGAGTGAGGGGAGAGGCAGAGGGAGAGACTCTCAGATTCTCTGCTGAGCACAGAGCCCAAGGTGGGGCTCCATCTCACTATCCATGAGATCATGACCTGAGTTGAAATCACCAAATGCTTAACCAACTGAGCCACCCAGGTGTCCCAATTGTTGTCGGTATTTTTAAGGATATTTTGGTCAATACATGCATACTGTTTTCTATTTAGTAGTGAAATCTAATTTTGAATACAGTACAAATACAAAGAGCAAGAGTAGAGGTTCAAAGCTTTTAATTAATTCTTTTCTATTTCCATTTGGCTACTTTTTATTATTTTTGTTTAAACGAAGCAAGAGTTTGCTAACTCTTAACCCTTAGCACGATCAGTAGGGTTAAAACAACAATGAGTGGTTGATACCAACAGGAATAAGCAGCACAGGCTTATAAATTATGTGTGTATAAAGCAATTCCATAAAGAACATGGACTCTTTTTATAAGAATTTTTGAAGGAGGGTTTAAACTGCCTTTAGTATGTAGAAAGAAATTTAATAGTAGAAGGATATGAAGAGATAGCTATCCTATTTTTATCTAAAAGATTTATGCTTATATTCCCCTGGGAGGAAAAGATTAATTATTCATAAATAAGTTATCTTAGATTTCTTTTATGTTCTATTAAAAACATATGTTTTTATCCCTTATGGAAATATTAGTGTCCTATATTTTAAACATGAAAAATCTTATTGAGCTTTTTAAATTTACCACTGTGCTGAGCATATTTTAAATACCCATAAAATATTTTATAAGACATATACATCATAAGAACTATTGTAAGATTTTAAAAAATTGAAAAATTCACTTGTAACATATCTTAATTAAGGGGTTTATATAACTGCATGTGTTTCAATTTCTTTAAGTAACTACTGAATTTGGGGTCCCTAAGATGAATTTGTGAGGTAAAGTATAAAAAATTCAACATAAAAAATAAAAATACTTGTTTAAAAATCTACTTTAACTATTTATTTGTCAACAAATGTTATAAATTGAAGACATTTCTATGAAAAAAAAAAAAGACTTTCAAATTAAGTAAATGTATATAAAGCCCTTCAGGTGACAGAAACTTCCAAATGTACATGCATTTTTGTATGGCATAATTTAAATTGGTTTTCACTAACAAAATAAGAAAGTAACAGTGTGGCATTTGCAGATAACTATGCCTGAGTTGCTGTGTTAATTTTGAAAAGATATTCCTAATTGTTTTATGTTAATTGTGTTTGAAATAGCATCCATGAAATTACAGTTTTATATTTATTTATTGTACAATTATCTAAAATTATTTTCAGTCAAAGCCACCTAGCATGTAAATAATGCCCTAAAATTTAAATCTATAGAAACAAATCATGTTCCTACCCCTTTATTTATTTCTACGCAGCATCATATCTGCATGCATAATAGAAGTTGCTGCTTTTTCCCCAAAGTTAACAGTCAATTAACTATATGAATGCAGGTTTGGGTAGCAGTTGTTTTGATATATTATTTTGCAAGAATACAAATTATATATATATGCTTTAATTCACACCCCTAAGTAGTAATATATGATATTTTATAAATATAATGTGTACTGTTAGTACCAAATCTACAGAAAGGAATACAATTTACTAATAGAATGTGTTGTTATGAAAGTAGAAAAAAGATAAAACACAACTTTCTTTTACAGCTAGTTCGTTATATTAGAATTTGTTTCTCTCAACAAACATCGGAATTTCATTTTCGTTTCAATATTAGGTTAAAAAGCCTATTATATTTTCTTATGCAGCATAGGTGCTTTGTTTTATTATCATGTGTTAATGATAACACCTGACATAGATACACAAATGGGATGAAGGACCCATCCAGCTGATTTTTTCTGAGCATGAATTCTATTATTTCAAATGGGAAACTCAAAGACACAAAGAATTTGTTAAATTCACATATTTTTACAACTGAAATACTATGAGTATGTAAATAATTCTATAGTAATCCATATTTCATGTGAATTTATTTGAAACATAAAAATGAAAATGCATTCTCTTCTTTACTATATACATGGAAATTCACATGACACATATACCTAAATATTTATGATCTACATGAGTATAAGAAAAAGTCGTATAAACATTAATGATAATTATATTCATATTGAGTTAAGTTATATGTGTGTGTGTGCCTGTATGTGACTGCAAAATCTTTCACAAACTTGAACACTGGGCATACCTGGATTTGCATCTGAGCAAACTTTGGCATTTATTAGATGGCTCAAGAAACAAATATATTGTAAATTCCCTTATCCTCACTTGCTTAATTTGAAAAATGAAATTAGTGTTGTAATGATAAATAAAATCAAACACATAAAGGGCTATGCACGCAGTTAAATGTCATTATTACTCAATAAGTTGCATAGCCAGAAATATGTAAAATGTTAAAATCTATAACTGCATGCAACATAAACTTGTTTCAAATTGATATATTAATTTCCTAAATGTTTAATATCTAAATACTACATAAGAAATACCAATGAAAACTATTTATTACAAAATAGATACTAAATTCTGTCTTCTTTAATACACTTATATCCATATATATGGATATAAATATATATTTATATTTTTATATTTTTAATTATACACACACACACACGATCAACCAAAATGTCTTTAATAATTATTTTTATAGAGATAGAGTAAATAATAAAATTAGGATGACTTTTAGGAATACCTCATGTGTGCTAATTATAAGGTTCAAAAAATAGAGACAACAATTCTCAGGAAAACTGCTAGATTGTACTCCTTTCAATTATGCACCAATTGCAACCTGTCCTTTTGTATTATAATGCACGTACAGAGAATTTCTATTTGCCTTGATTAGATAATTGTAGTTTCTTACAGCTTAACAAACATGATGAATTTTGAAAATCACAAATACACCAATTTTATATGTCATGGCAGTTTATGTCTATCTTTGAAACTACTCTCTATGCCATTGTTATAACACCTGACTTTTAGAACATCGATCAAAATTATTTTTTGTCTGGATGAAAATATGTAGAGTAAAACTAAGAAAGTGTACATATAATGATCTAAGTTTTTTTTTTAATATCTCAAATCTTTATAATATTCATCATCTGTATTACCACTACCTGTTAGTTCCAGTCCCCATTATCTCAATGCAGGTGAGAAATTGCATTAATGAGACAAGTGCATAGCCAGTGAGGTTCCTACGTGAAATTCAAAGCCAGGGTTTCTTTCCACATCAGTCTCGAGATGCTTCAATCTAATGAGAAAGAAAATATTGGTACATAAATATGCATAATACAAGACTGAATATTGCACATTCCTAAGAGGGGTGCAAAAAGTATTAAAAAGACTAAAAGGAGGGAGTAGTTGCATAGGGAGTGCAATAAGAAAAAGAACATTATTCAGAAGTTGTCATGTTAATAATTAACCTGAATGGGGGCGCTTGGATGGTTCAGTCAGTTAAGTGGTTAAGCTTCTGCCTTCAGCTCAGGTCATGATCCCAGGGCCTTGGGAGTGAGCTCACCATCTGCTTTGGGCTCCCTGCTCAGTGGGGAGTCTGCTTCTCATTCTTCCTCTCCCTCTGCCTCTGTCCCTCTCTCCCTGCTTGTGTTCTCTCTCTTTTTGTCTCAAATAAATAAATAAAATATTTTAAGAGATAATGAATGATTCTAATAAGGTTTATTTTCATTGTCAAGTAGGAAAAATTTCAAGCACTCTAAAACCATTTTTTCTAAAAATCCTTATAACCCAATTCCACCTCTAAAATTGAGGGCAACTAAAATAAAAACAGTTTTTGTCTAACTCTTGGGACACAAATTTTATGGTCAAATCCATCTCCTTACTGCAATAGCCTCCTTCCCATCCCTTGCAATATCATGTCAAATAGTCTCTCCTTACTAAGTGCAGATTTATTTTTTATTTGACATCACATTTGAGTGAGATCAAAATTCTTGACCAGAAAAATATTCATCTAGAGAGAGTCATCACTACTTTGTTATCTTATGGTTTTTTTTTTTTTCTTCTGTATATAATTTCAAGAGTTAAACAGAGAAAATGTTTAGGAGATCAATTATCTTGAATAAATAAAAATGCATGTTATAAATAAAATAACACATAAAATAATTTATTATAATAAAAGCTCTTCAAAATCAAAACATAAGTTATTTTCCTTTATATTTAATTGGAAATACTAATTATTATTTCATGACAAACATACACATGTAACACATGCTCATGTCTGGCACATTCTAATGTCATGAAATCTCAAGGAATACTAGAATATAAAAATATTTTTGAGAGCCTGGGTGGCACAGTCAGTTAAGTGTCAGACATTTAGTTTCAACTCAGGTCATGATCTCAGGGTCGTGAGATCGAGCCCCACGCTCAGCATGGAGTCTGCTTGTGATTCTCTCTCCCTCTCCCTCTGTCCCTCTGCTTTTGCTCTCTCTCTAAAATAAATAAATATTAAAAAATATATCTTCACTACAGACCAATTAACCTGCAAAAGTAAATTTGAAACGTATTTACATTAAGAGGAAACAAAAACTCAGGCATAACCTAAGAAAATGTTATCTGAGTAACAAACAGTAAGTCCATAGGTTGTAATCAAAAAATTAATCAAGCCATGTATAGGATAAAAAATAAAAAGTAGGATAACTTTATTTAGGTCATTTTTCCTATGCTTTAAAATAAAACTATAATATTATGCTTAAAATTTTCCTGGCCTTTACTCTTATTTCAAAACTAAGGTTTATCATTCTTGTTTCAAAACATAAGGAAAAAATACTGAAAATTTGTAGTTTATTTTATGGTTTAGTTTTCTTCAAACTGAGGCTTCTGAATATGTTTTAATCTCATATTTCCAAAAATCACACTTCTGTTTTTCATTGTATGTCTTCTCCAGAAATGAGTTACATTATCAAGAGACTGGATCATTTTAGTCCATTACTGATTTAGAAAAAGAATAGATATGATTAATATCTACAAATGGCAGTATTTATATTTATAGTATACAGTTTTTCTTGGTTTAACCAAGCAATCAGTATAGTATTTTGTTTCAGCAACCAGAGATTCTAAATTAATTGTAGCATTGTAAAGCAGTAAGGTATAACTTTAAAGGAAGAAGGAAAAAGCAGCAGACATCCTGCCCACTTTGTAGTAATGTTACAGTGATTAGCCTCAGAGAAAAGAACATGCATTTCATAGTACTTTAACTTTACTACTGTATGTTCACTGAGCAGATGCAAGTATTTGTAGCTTAGTAAAGGTACATTAAAGTTGTGTTGTGATTTACAGACAGTTGGTCATACCCTACTCCATAAGTTAGTCTATGACTGATCCTTTTTTTTAACCCATACCATATGTGATTTCTATTGTGTACTGCTTTTATATGAGTGTTAGATTATTAAATTTCCTTGTTACCAACATTTTAAAGTAATCATATGTTCACATTTATCCCATAATTATTCATCTGCAAATGTTGAAATTATTAGTTTTTTTTGTATTTATGCTTTTATGAAAATATGTGAAATGAATTCCCCTAAATATAGCATATATACAGGTGAAGAAAATTTAATGGAAAATTTCACCCCAAATTTATTGCTAAATCATTTATCAGGAAATCCTCACTAGTTCATCAACTGATGCTAAGGCTGATGCTAAATCCCACATGCAAAATCCACTTATCCAATTTCTTCTTCTTCACTATTTTGTTGTTTCCAAGCTAATAGACCATGATTTCATTTCCCAGGGAACAAGAATCTCTTCCTAGGGAGCCTTCTAAACTCCAGCAGGCCTCATCAGAAAACTGATAATCAATGAAGTGTGTACACATAGAATCTCCAAAGAATTCTGATAAAGTCGTGCATTTTTATAGCTTGCCTGTCTTCAGAGAAGCTTTACGAATGAAGCCAATTGCTTTCTCCACTGGGAGTTCTAGATGGTAGAGATCAAGGAAGAGGCTAGTATTAACCATTTCACAAATTAAAGACTACATGGTAAGTTTAGTGTCAGACAGCTTTAATTATTTTTCCCTGCTTTGTAGTTTGGATAATTTAATCCAGGTTTCCCTGCAGCTTACAACTTAGAGTGAAAAACCAAGCAGAATGACAGCATTTGCTGAGGCAGATAATGTAACTCAAAAATGTAGACAATTTTCTGGGATGCAGACAATGTTTTGCATCCCTTTAGCTACCCAACTGAGTGAAAATTCCAATATTCATCTAATGCAGAGAACATGGGTAATGATACAGTTTTCTACACATTTGATTGAGATAGAAAAGATGTAAAAATAACTTGACATAAAATATATAATATTTCTTAAAATTATACCACTTATACTGAAGAATACAGAGAATCAATATATATTTTGAATGCAGTGCCCAGAAAACATTATTGTTTGTACATTACATGTAATTTATGGACTGTTTTAATGTATTCCTATGATTTTTATTGCTATTTTTTTACAAATAATATTGTAAACAGTTTAGTAATGTGAAAAAAATCAGGATGGTGTTCTTCTGATGTTGAGAGTTTTAAAAGATTTGGATTCTAATTGGGTGTTGTACATTTTCAAGTTTAAAGGATTGTTTAAAAACCTGATGCAGCCCCCTTAGGAACATACCATTTTTGTAATGGAGGGAAACTGCAAAAACATGGTTGGTTGGAAATTCATTTTCCTATTCTTTTCTAACAGTCTCTAATGAGACCCGTTATGAGCAATGAGTTAGATTCCTGAATTTGAATTTTATACTTGCATTTTCTCAATATATATTCTCATTAATTCACAAAATTTTCCTTGAGCCTCTTATGATCCCTTGAGGGCATTAATTTCTTATTGAATCTCTAGTACCTAATAGAATGTACTTATTTCTGGATGTGCCATTTATTCGATCAATCATTCATTCATACATTCACTCATTCATTGACCAACCAGTCAGTGGATAATTATTGATTACCAATTATGTGTCATGCTGCATATTAAACCTTGAGAATTCAGATATAAATTAAATTTAGCCACTGCCTTAGAGAAACTTATTGTGAAGTAATTGCTACTCATCTTAAAAGTCCTTATTGATTTACTTTCAAAACATACAATAGGGTCTTTAGCAAGACTTACTATACTAGTCAGATTTGCTGTAGTAAGAAATCTCAGTGGCTTGAACATGAAGTTTTACTCCTTGCTTATGTACAAGCTAGGAGCTCTGCACATGCTTCGTGTTCTGTTTTCCTTTCATGATCCAGCAGATACCTGAATAAAGAAAGAGCCGCCATTTGGATTATGGTGTTAATGTGGTAGAGAGTAAGTTGCTGGAGAATTAGCAGAAACACACATGGCATTTTAAGCAACTTCTTAGAAATGGTATGAACCTACTTCCTCTCCTGTTTTATTGGCCAGAGAAAATTGTATGACAAAGACTGATAAGAAAGTAAGGATCAAGTCTCTTGGTCATGTGGGAATACGCAGAAGTAGGTATGGAAAAAGCCCTTTAACAAAGGAAGGAAAGTGACTTGGTATAATCTTGTAACCTGCCAGTTTATCTGAGTACTTACTCTTTATGGGGAGTTCTGCTTTTGATATGATATTTCATAATGGTATTTCTAATTAAGTAGTGATCAACAATTATTTTAAATATTTTAATCTAAGACCTTTTATTTCTTAGGTAACGTTTAACTACATCCCTCAAACCAAGTCCTCACAGTTTGTATCATAAACATTAAATTATCAGAAGACAAAAGAACTGCAAAATAGTTTCTATTATGAAAAAGAACATAAAATTTAGTAGAGAATAAGTTTTGGTACTTTGCCTGGGAAACAAGTCAGACACTGCTACACATAATTCTCTCTGTATTAAAAGGATCATTACGCATGCTAAAATATGTATAGCATGCTGTTATATAAAATATTGCTAAGTGAGATCCTTAACTTTCGAAAAGCAAAATGTTAATTTTTTGTACATACCTATATATACCTGTCTTTATGAATAAGTTTATTCATTGAAAATTAGAGTTTCTGTCTCAAAGAAGCTTATCTTCTATATTCCCTCAGCTAGTTAGAAGCCTAAGGAAGAGAAAAATCCTATGAACAGAATGTTTTAGGTGAAATACAGCTGCAGGGTTGAAATTTCATTATGATTTTATTCTATTTCCATCGCCCCACAGGAACACATATACTTAATTCATCAGAGTCCCTTTATTATCTTTGCAACACCCCCAACATCCACATCCACCCCAAGCCCATTAATATGGCCAGTTATAACATTTACAAAGTGAATCACGCTTTGAAATAGAACAGTCCTGGCAGCTTGCTTCATATGCTTCTAAAACATATACAAAGAAACTGCACAGCATGATTTTTCTCAAAAGAATAACAATAGTCTCTTTATACACCTAAAATAACCCATGTTCATGCTGATACAGTTAGGTGGTTTCGATTCCCATTCATAAGGTGATGTATTGATTTGAAGATGAAATATATAACAAGTTCCTCATTTGGAAGAAGTCATCTCTACTGCCAGCTATTGTAAAATACTCTACTTTGTATAGGTAGAAGCCAGTCACTCAAAACAATTCCAAATTAGCTTAGAAAAAAAATGCAGTGTAGAGAAAATGTTGTACTTCATTGTATACTCTCTTGACACTATCCTACATACATATATTCCCCACCCCTTTTTTTTCTCTTTTCAAACATTCAGAAAGTAACATGTTCATCCCTCTAGTGAATAAATGTTAAGGTAATAATGATTTCATTTTACAAGCCCATTTATGAATACAAGTTTTTTCTTATGTTCTTAGTCTTAAATAACCTTCTCTATTTTCTTTCTTATATGGTATATCTTATATTAGATATCTTTATGAGTTTTTTTCTTTTTTTTTTTGCTCCCTTGGATTTTTTCTCTTGCTTTTACTTAGGCTCCTTTGTGTCTTTCTTATGCTTGTTCTTTAAATGATGTTATATAAAAAGGTTATTTTTAACAGTTTTATCCATAATAACAATACTAATAACAATACAAAGAACTAATGTGTATGGGACACTTGCTTTAAACTTGGAAAACCCCAATGTCATTTACATCCAGTGATTCACTGACTATCCCCAATAACTACAAAATGATAACTATCATTATCTGCCATTTACACATGAGTGAGACAAAACAATGTTAAATGACTTGCCCAAGGAAATGCATCTAGGATAAAGTGTACCGGATTTCATATCTGGAAGGCCTAACTCAAGGATAAGGTATTGTGTATATATGCTTTTCACATCACCTGCTCCTTGTATAAATATCCTGAGATAACTGACTCCAAATTTACATTTCTAATTCAAATTTTTCACAAAAGCTCCAGATCCTCATATTTAACTCCCTACGAAAAATGCCCACTAATAAAAATTGCTGGAATTCAGAAGGTTGGATACTAAACTGGTTTTTGTCTCTCCACCATAGGTCCTCTGTGATGTTCTCCATCAGAGACACACCACTGACCTCCCAGTTACCCTAATCATAGACCTGACCTTATTTCATTCATTGCTTCCAATCCAAAAACAAATCCTATCAATATGGTTTCCCAAATTTACCTTAAATCATCTACATCTCTGTCTCCATGGCCACCACTACTGTTTTGCAGGAATCTAAAATGTCTTCATTTTCCTACCTTAATTCCATTCCATTTTCCACAAATTGACAAGAGAGATTTTTAAAAATTCAGAACTGTGCCATGCCCCTGCTTAAAGAAGCTTTCATTGGTCCTTCATTGTCTACATAAGATCCCAAAGTCTTAATGTAGCATACAGCTTCTTCCCCAAATTTTCTCTTGGCATATCCCCAGCCCCTTAATATCACAACACTGAACTGTAGTCTTAGGGTTCCTCTTCTTCATATCTTGTTTCCTCATTTTGCTTTGCCTCCCCGTTCATTGAGCTGGCTTGGTATTTCTCGTAAATTTAAACTATGCCTATTCTATGCCATTCCATTTCAAGGTATGCACCTAAGAGAAATGAAATATATGTCCAAAAAAGACTTGTATAATAACTTTCCTAGCAGCTTGAACAGTAAGAGGTAAAAACTGAAAATAACCCAAATGTTCATCAACAATAGTGTGATGGGGTAGTTTGTCCCCAAAGATGACTACTCAATTAACTAGCCTTCCTATTATTACTCATTTCCTTATGTTCTCCTTTTCCTTGAGTTTTCTGTTGTTCTTGTAATTTGTTTTGCTTAATGCAATATACCAGTGGTGAAGTTTCATGATTTCCAATACTGGTTCATAAGAAGCCTTGCAACTTCTTGAGTCTCTTACAACATTCTCTCACTCTCTCTTCTTCTTCTTCTTCTTCTTTTTTTTTTTTTTTTTTAGATTTTATTTATTTATTTGACAGAGAGAGAGTGCAAGTAGTAGAGTGGCAGCAAAGGGAGAGGGAGAAGTAGGCTTTCCAATGAGCAGGGAGTCTGATGTGGGGCTCAATTCAGGACACTGGGATTATGACCTGAGCCAAAGGCACCCACTTAACTGCCTGAGCCACCCAGGCACCCGAAACATTCTCTCTTGATATGGTCCCTCACAAAACCCAGTCATGATGCTATGAGAAATCCAAGCTACATGAAAAGCCATCTGTTGGCACTCTGGCTGACAAACCAGCTAAAAACCTAGCCAATATCCAGCATCAACTGCCAGTCATGAGACTGAGCCATTTGGGACATCCAGCCCCAATAATCAATCTGACCATGGCTGCAGGTAAAACCCTGAGTTGATTACTGCCCAGGTGAGCTGAGCCAATCCTCAGAACTGTGAGAGGTAATAATGGTTGCTTTGTGGCAATTACATAGAAATAGATAACCAGAACAAAATTATCAACAAAATATTGTGTATTCATGTAATGTTATGCTATATCAAACTAATAATGTATTAAGTGGTATGCAAAAGCTTCTTCATACAAAATAGTACATACAGAGTGACTCAATTAATAATTAAGTTTAATTTTTCCTTTACATTTTATATTATTTTTAAAGTATCTTCTTCATCTTACAAATTTTTATTTAAATTCTAGTTAGTTAAAATATAATGCAATATTTGTTTCAGGAGTAGAATTTAGTGATTCATCACTTATGTATAACACCCAATGCTTATCATATCAAGTGCCCTCCTTAAGACCCATCACCCACTTAGCCAATCCCCAACCCATCTCCCTTCATCAACTTTCATCAGTTTGTTCTCTGTCCTTAAGAGTCTCTTATGGTTTGCCTCTCCGTCTCTTCCCTCTTTTTTTTTTTTTTTTTTTTCCATATTTTCCTCTTTTTTTTTCCTAAATTCCACACAGGAGTGAAATCATATGCTATTTGTTTTTCTCTGATTTTTTTCACTTAGCATAGTACACTCTAATTCCATCCACATCATTGCAAATGGCAAGATTTCATTCTTTTTAATGGCTGAGCAACAGTCAATTGTATATATATACACCACATCTTTTTTATCCACTCATCAGTTGATGGACACTTGGGCTCTTTCCATAGTTTGGCTATCATTGATACTGTTGCTGTAAAATTGGGGTTCATGTACCTCTTTGAATCTGTATTTTTGTATCCTGTGGGTAAATACCTAGTAGTGCAATTGCTGAATCATAGGGAAGCTCTATTTTTAACTTTTTGAGGAACTCCATACTGTTTTCCAGAGTAACTGCAACAGTTCACATTCTCACCAACAGTGTAAAAGGTATCCCCTTTCTCCACATCCTCGCCAACATCTGTTGCTTCCTGTGTTGTTCCTGTGTAGTTCATTTTATGCTTTCTGACAGATGTGAAGTAATATCTAATTGTGGTTTTGATTTGTATTTCCCTGATGATGAGTAATGTTGAGCATCTTTTGTGTGTTTGTTAGCTGTCCGGATGTCTTCTTTGGAAAATTGTCTATTCATGTCTTCTGACCATTTCTTAACTGGATTACTTGTTTTTTGGGTGTTGACTTTGATAAGTTCTTGACAGATTTTGGATACTATCCCTTTATCAGATATGTCATTTGTAAACATCTTTTCCAACTCCATAGTCTTCTTTTGGTTGATCGTTTCCTCACTGTGCAGAAGCTTTTTATCTTGATGAACTCCCAATAGTTCATTTTTGCTTTTGTTTTCCTTGTCTCTGGCAACATGTCTAGTAAGAAGCTGCTATGGTTGAGGTCTAAGAGGTTTCTGCCTATGTTCTCCTCTAGGATATTGATGGTTCCCTGTCTCACTTTTAGGTCATTCATCTATTTTGAATTGATTTTGGTGTATGGTATAAGAAAAAGGTTCAGTTTCATTCTTCTGCATGTTGTCCAGTTTTCCCAGCACCATTTGTTGAAGAAACTGTCTTTTTTTATTGCATATTTTTTTGTCAAAAATTAGTTGACCATATAGTAGTTTAAATTTTAAAAAATACACAATCATCTATGGTGACAGAAATCAGAACAGTGCCTGTTACGGTAGGTAGGGATGAATTAGAAGTGGTCATGAGGCAATTTTCTGACATGATGAAAATATTCTACATCTTAATAAATGGTTTGTTACTTGAGTGCTTATGTTTGTCAAAACTCAACTTGTGCACCTAAAATAAAAGTGTTTCACACTATGCAAACTGTACCTATAAAGCTGTCATTAAGGGCGCCTGGGTGACTCAGTTGGTTAAGCGACTACCTTCAACTCAAGACGTGAGGGTCCCAGGGTCCCAGGATCGAGTCCCGCATCAGGCTCCCAGCTTCACAGGGAGTCTGCTTCTTCCTCTCACCTTCTCCCCTCTCATGATCTCTCTCTCTCTGTCTCTCTCTCTCTCTCAAATAAATAAATAAATAAAATCTTTAACAAAAAGTTTGCCATTAAGCAAAAAAACAGTCTTTTTATAACAATAGCCACTAGGTAAGTTATTAATTTTGCTGTATCAATAAAACAGCTATTGTAATATTCAAGGTAGCTATGTATAGTCTCAAGACTTTCCACTTTATCAATCTAGCATAACTTATTTAACTATTTCTCATATGACACATTTTCAAGTCTTTTCAATGTGACCTGTATATTTTCCTCTACTTAAGTTGTCATTTTTCAATAAATATTACTTACTGTCTAAAGGCTAAACTACAATTCTAAAAGAAAGAACCATTGTGGAGAACCAAAGGATTATTACCTTATTAGGTGCAACAAAATCATTATATTGGTACAAACTAAGATTTGTTTCAGTTTTGGCAAACTCATGGTATCCACAGTAAATATATATTTTAAAAACCCCCCAAAAACCTGAGGGTCTTTGTTTACCTATATTAATATTAGTCGTTCTCTCTGATAATTTTAATCTCATTCTTGAAATAAGTGACTCCTTCTTCACAGCAGTTCTGGAATAATTTTTTTCATGTCTACATTTGCTGACATCCCAAACCATGTTACATGCCCATGCTCTGGACTCTGTATATACCTCTGCTATTGAGGTTAACATATTGATATGAATTGATTCAGCAAAGGAGTAGTGTATTGGCCATATTTTATCTCTAACATTCAGTACCATCTTAAAATTCCCTTGTGACAAAAAATTGTTGTTGTAATTTTGGATATTCACCTACAAGTTATAATGATCAAAATTATGCCTTAATGCATACAGACAGATTCTGACCAGTAGGTCAATATTAGACAAATGAAATAATAACTATAAGCAAAAACCAAAGGCTGTGAAACATTTTAGGTTTTATTTTTTAGAAATGTGTGATTGAAAAAACATGAAACATATGTACACTGGGAAACTGGAAGAGTAAAAACATTATTAACAACATAATTCAGGTTTTTCCTAGTTCCTTAAGGGGATATATGGGCAAAAAGCCCTTCAGATAACTGTGAAGTCTGTGAAGCCTTGTATTAAAAACACTGAAGAAAAATGTTTCCAGGAATTAAAACACATTTATTAGATTTAGATATTGCCTATTGACATTTCTATGAAATTTCATGGTAAATGACAGTTTACTGGTAAATATTTTTCTCCACATCTGATATAAATCTAGCATCATTGGGTTCATAGTAGAAGTTTTGAAAAATCACTTTTATATCTGTAAATGTCCATTTTCTTTTTGTCTCAAGAGGTATTTTTCATTTCAGTATCTTTAGGTCAGTATCTACCAGTAACCTCCAAATACATCATTTAAAAGATTAATAGGAGTAATAGGAGTGAAATATTTAGATAAGTTTGAGAATACAAATTAAATTTTTAACTAAGAATGAGATAGCCATAATTACCTCTCAAGATACATTTGAAAGCATGTTAACCGAATGTTGCATATAGAAATTTTTAAAAATATAAAAAATGAAGGAAATACGTAATATAAATATAACAAAATTAAAAGACCTCAACCATCACAATTTAATATGTATGTTATGCCTACGTAAATACAACAGTTTAAGCCATGAAAGGCTTCTAAAACAAAGAACAACCTGAATAAATCAGTTGTTTTTGGTAATATTACCTTTCCTTGAAGCTCACTCAAAGCATTAGGACACACAGTTTTCCAGAATCACATAGCATAATAAAGTTTCCATGACAATTTTTTTTTTAGCTTTCTTAATTCTGATGATGTATAGAAAAGAAAAATGTGGAAAAAAGCAAAAAAGAGGGAAAGAATAGAGGAAAAAAGCCAAAAAAAAAGAAAAAAGGAAAAGAAACAAAAACCTAATGTTAGTCTATAGAAATTTATTACAGTTTCTACATACGTAAATAACATATCTAAATAACAAACTATAAACTAAGCTGGTCTAAAATTGGGTTAATTATTTCTTCTGCTAAATTATGAGTATTTCTTGTTATCTTATATTAATTTTTATTTGAAGCCAATTACACTTCCTCTTCAAATTACTAAGCCAGATGATTCAAAACAAGGATTTTCTAAGCTTTAGACTACTACATGCTCAATAGCTCATTTGTAATGAAATGAAAAATTAACTTCTTTCCAGCACCTTCCAAAACTATTTCTCTCACTGAATCGTCCATCCTATTTAGTGGCATACAATATGGCATTTGCCCCAGAAGAAAGCCTATAATCATTCTTGACATCTTTTCCACTTTTTCCTTATCCAATTTATAACAAATTACTCTGCATTTCATCTCCTAAATATCATTCAACATCAATGCTTATAATCTGAGCCACTGCCACTAATCTAATAATTTCACATATACAAAAATTTTCTGAAATTTACCTCTACACTGAAAATCAGTCCTTGTTATTTCTCTTTCAAAAATGCTTGATGCCTCTACATTACATTCATGACAAAAATCTAAATTATTTTGTAGGATGTAAAGTTTCCTTGAATTACATCTTCTGCTTCTTTAGTCCATCTTCGAAACAAAAGTTACCTTTGATCTAATTTGGTATTTCTTATAATTTCCTCTTAGATCAGCTCCCACACGTGAATTCTCCCTCACTTTTCTTTACCTGACTAGCTCCTACTCATTCAACTATCAATTCTAATTAACTCCTTAGGGAAGCATTCTCTAGCAGCCCCAGCTGATTTTGAATACTTTCATAATTCTTCTTTAGTCCTCAGTGACTTCATTTGCATAACACTTATCAAAATATATGGTAACTTTCTGTATAATTACTGTCTATGACAATAAACTCTTAAATTTCTTGAAAATGATCTTGCATTTTATTTCTGAATTCCTAGCATCTGTCTCCATGCTACATGGAAAGGTGGTTTTGAATTAACAAAGAAATCCTCAAATAAATAAAGAATTGAATAAATAGAACTGTGCATTAAAAATAGATTAAGGAGGAATTCTACTTAGGATAATAATAAACTACATTAATTTGACCACCCTTTGTTGAAGATTTACTAAACCAAGTTAACAGAAAGACAAAGGCTGACACTGTTAAACCTGACATTTATAACTACTGTTATCATCTGAGGATTTGCCAATTCAAGTTGGGCAACCCTGATGCATGAAGGCTAAAAGAAACCTTCAACAGTCTTCAGAGGCTAGGGTGACAAACCTGGAAATCAAACCAAACAAAAGACTCTGAAGGACTATACCCTTGAAGTAATGAAAAAACAGATATATTTCAGATATTCATAGGGGATTGCTTTTCATCTTTAATCATACCCATCTCTAAAATTAGATCTTAACAAATAAAAAATAATGCAACAATAAAATTAATCCCAACATCTATGTCTAACAAACCCAACTGTAATAGGTTAATTTATGTCTGGCAAATATAAATGTAGCTCTTATGTGGAAGAACATGATGTCATCATAAACCCCAAGTTAATTCCATGGAAATCTTATAGTACAAAAGCCATCATAACAAAAAATAATTAGAAAAAGAAGAAAAAAGACATATATGAGCCAGAAGCAGCAGAAATTATACAAAATGCAAACAGAGTCATAGGATGTCTCTAGATTTTAAAGGTAGCAAAAACAAACAAAAACCCCCACAATTTTAGAAAAATTTTTAAAATATTAAAGATTAATTAATTAAGATTAAATTTATAATAGAATTATAAAAAATTAAACAGGAAATCTGAATGAAATGATAATATAAACCAAAAGGACAAATCAATAAATATTTCTAATTATCTATTAGACAGAATTGAAAAGAGAATTAGTAGAGTGGAAGATATGTTATAATAAAAATATCAAAATCAGTCACAGAAAAACAACATGAAGGTAAGCACATACAAGTATATACGATTTAAGAAGACTAAAAGAAGGTCCAATATACATGCAACTCAAGCCCAAAAGGAGGGGAAAAAAGTAGCAAAAGTAATTGCTGAAGACATAGTATCTGAGACTATTCTAAATGTGAAGAGAGAATTTCAAGGAAGCAACAAGTAGATTGATAGTCATCTTTTCAAAAGTAATAATAGAAGCTAGAAAACAATGTTTAAAGAAAATAATTGCAAACTCAGAATTTAACACACAACAAAATATTCTTCAAGATCAAAAATAACATAAAAATAATTTCTAAGAAATAATAACTGAGATAATTTGTCCAAAGTAGTCATGAAAAACAACAACAAAACTATAAAAGTGGGGCATCTGGGCAGCTCAGTTGGCTGAGCATCTGCCTTTGGCCCAAGTCATGATCCCAGGTTACTGGGATCAAGCCCTGCATTGGACTTCATGCTTCCATGCAGCCTGCTTCTCCCTCTCCCTCTGCCTGCCACTCTCCCTACATATTCCCTGTTTCTGTCCCCCACTCTGTGTCAAATACATAAATTTTAAAAAATATATTAAAGTAGTGCTTGTACTTCAAGTGATGGGAATAATAGCATATGGAAGTGGAGGAATAAAGAGAAAATGAAAAAAAAGTTGAAAAATATATTTGGAAATGATGAACTCGGTTGTTCAGACTAACAAACAGCTAGAAAACCTTTATAAAGGGGGCCACTTGTGTGTGACTCTTGGTTTCTGCTCAGGTTGTGATCTCAAAGTCATGAGATGGAACCCTGTATCAGGCTCTGCACTCAGCGCAGAGTCTGAGGTTCTCTCTCCCTCTCCCTCTGCCCCTTCTGCTCATTCTCTCTTTCTCAAATAAATAAATAAATCTTAAAAAAAAAAAAAAGAAAAGAAAAAAGAAAATCTTAATAAAAATGTAAAGATCTTGACAGCTTCAGTTAACCCAACCAAAGAGTGAGGGTTGGTGGGGTTAAGATATATAAAAAGAATAAAGCTTGAAAAAGTCAGCCTGGCATTCCCCAGTGCTTTTGCATTAGCGGACTCTAGCAATTCCTATCTATTTAGAGTATATTAAAAGAATCATAAGTCTAGGGTAAAAATCTTGTGTCACACCTCATGATTAAGCTCCAATAGCAACATTATGAGAGTAAAGGCTGAACTAGAAAGGAGAAACATTAAAAATTATTCATATGGATTAAAGTTCAGGTTTGTGTCATTATTTTATTAAATTTCCATTGAATTAAAATGATCTTAACAAACCTGTGACTCACTGTTAACTGAAAGTAAAAGTAAATCTTCTGTAAAGGAATATAGCAAAATATTCCATAGCTACAAAATACTATACAATCATTAAAATAATATGTATCACTGTCAAGTACTATGCACAAAACTCAAAAATAATCATGCATGTAATGGCAAAAGGTGTGACTAAAAAAACAAGAAAAATGAATATCACTTGACACAAATATATGGAAGAGCCAACGGAATTATCAGACAAAGAAAGCTACACTCACTTTCCCGGAGAAGTAGCAGGCTGAGACTACTTCAGGTAGCGGGAGATCAGCTAGATAGCTTATCTAAAGATTGCAAACACCTACAAATCCAACGGGAGATCGAAGAGAAGAAGAACAGCAACTCTGGAAACAGAAAATCAACCACTTTCTGAAAGGTAGGACTGGCGGAGAAGTGAATCCAAAGTGACTGGAAGATAGACCGCGGGGGGAGGGGCCGGCTCCCGGCAAGCGGCGGAGCAATGGAGCACAAAATCAGGACTTTTAAAAGTCTGTTCCGCTGAGGGACATCGCTCCAGAGGCTTAACTGGGGTGAAGCCCACGCAGGGTCAGCGTGGCCTCAGGTCCCGCAGGGTCACAGAAGGATCGGGGGTGTCTGAGTGTCGCAGAGCTAACAGGTATTAGAACAGGGAAGTTGGCTACAGAGACAGAGCCGAGGAGTAAGCTCTAAGCTCAGGGTTACCTTGAACTGGTCGCAGGCTCGGTCAGCTCGGAGTGCGGCCGGAGGCAGGGTGACGGGAGTAAATGGGCGCTGTTCTCTGAGGGCGCACCGAGGAGTGGGGCCCCGGGCTCTCGGCTCCTCCGGGCCGGAGACTGGGAGGCCGCCATCTTCATTACCGCCCTCCGGAACTCTACGGAAAGCGCTCAGGGAACAAAAGCTCCCGAAAGCAAACCCGAGCGGATTACTCAGCCCGGCCCCTGGTAAGGGCGGTGCAACTCCGCCCGGGGCAAAGACACTTGAGAATCACTACAACAGGCCCCTCCCCCAGAAGATCAACAAGAAGCCCAGCGAGGACCAAGTTCACCTACCAAGGAGTGCAGTTTCAATACCAAGGAGAGCTGCGGAATTCCAGAGGAGGAGAAAGCAAAGCACGGAACTCATGGCTTTCTCCCCATGATTTTTTAGCCTTGCAGTTAATTTAATTTTTTTTCTTTTTCAATTTATTTTTCTTCTTCTGCTAAATTTTTTTAACTTTTACCCTTTCCTTTTTTAATGTTTTTTAACTAGTTTATCTAATATATATATATATTTTTTTTCCTTTTTATATTTTTTCATTATTGGTTTTCTTCTTTCTGTACCTCTTTTTATCCCCTTTCTCCCCCCTCATGATTTGGGATCTCTTCTGATTTGGCTAAAGCATATTTTCGTGGGGTTGTTGCCACCCTTTTAGTATTTCACTTGCTCCTTCATATACTCTTATCTGGACAAAATGACAAGGCGGAAAAATTCACCACAAAAAAAAGAACAAGAGGCAGTGCCAAAGGCTAGGGACCTAATCAATACAGACATTGGTAATATGTCAGATCTAGAGTTCAGAATGACGATTCTTAAGGTTCTAGCTGGGCTCGAAAAAGGCATGGAAGATATTAGAGAAACCCTCTCCGGAGAGATAAAAGCCCTTTCTGGAGAAATAAAAGAACTAAAATCTAACCAAGTTGAAATCAAAAAAGCTATTAATGAGGTACAATAAAAAATGGAGGCTCTCACTGCTAGGATAAATGAGGCAGAAGAAAGAATTAGTGATATAGAAGACCAAATGACAGAGAATAAAGAAGCTGAGCAAAAGAGGGACAAACAGCTACTGGACCACGAGGGGAGAATTCGAGAGATAAGTGACACCATAAGACGAAACAACATTAGAATAATTGGGATTCCAGAAGAAGAGGAAACAGAGAGGGGAGCAGAAGGTATATTGGAGAGAATTATTGGAGAGAATTTCCCCAATATGGCAAAGGGAACAGGCATCAAAATCCAGGAGATTCAGAGAACCCCCCTCAAAATCAATAAGAATAGGTCCACACCCCGTCACCTAATAGTAAAATTTACAAGTCTTAGTGACAAAGAGAAGATCCTGAAAGCAGCCCAGGAAAAGAAGTCTGTAACATACAATGGTAAAAATATTAGATTGGCAGCAGACTTATCCACAGAGACCTGGCAGGCCAGAAAGAGCTGGCATGATATATAGAGAGCACTAAAGGAGAAAAACAAGCAGCCAAGAATACTATATCCAGCTAGGCTATCATTGAAAATAGAAGGAGAGATTAAAAGCTTCCAGGACAAACAAAAACTGAAAGAATTTGCAAATACCAAACCAGCTCTACAGGAAATATTGAAAGGGGTCCTCTAAGCAAAGAGAGACCCTAAAAGTAGTAGATCAGAAAGGAACAGAGACAATATACAATAACAGTCACCTTACAGGCAATACGATGGCACTAAATTCATATCTCTCAATACTTACCCTGAATGTTAATGGGCTAAATGCCCCAATCAAAAGACAAAGGGTAACAGAATGGATAAAAAAACAAAACCCATCTATATGTTGCCTACAGGAAACTCATCTAAAACCTGAAGACACCTCCAGATTTAAAGTGAGGGGGTGGAAAAGAATTTACCATGCTAATGGACATCAGAAAAAAGCAGGAATGGCAATCCTTCTATCAGATCAATTAGATTTTAAGCCAAAGACTATAATAAGAGATGAGGAAGGACACTATATCATACTCAAAGGAACTGTCCAACAAGAAGATCTAACAATTTTAAATATCTATGCCCCTAACATGGGAGCAGCCAACTATATAAACCAATTAATAACAAAATCAAAGAAACACATCGACAATAATACAATAATCGTAGGGGACTTTAACACTCCCCTCACTGAAATGGACAGATCATCCAAGCAAAAGATCAACAAGGAAATCAAGGCCTTAAATGACACACTGGACCAGATGGACATCACAGATATATTCAGAACATTTCATCCCAAAGCAACAGAATACACATTCTTCTCTAGTGCACATGGAACATTCTCCAGAATAGATCACATTCTTGGTCCTAAATCAGGTCTCAACCGTTATCAAAAGATTGGAATCATTCCCTGCATATTTTCAGACCACAATGCTCTGAAGCTAGAACTCAATCACAAGAGGAAATTTGGAAAGAACCCAAATACATGGAGACTAAACAGCATCCTTCTAAAGAATGAATGGGTCAACCAGGAAATTAAAGAAGAGTTGAAAAAATTCATGGAAACAAATGATAATGAAAACACAACGGTTCAAAATCTGTGGGACACAACAAAGGCAGTCCTGAGAGGAAAATATATAGCGGTACAAGCCTTTCTCAAGAAACAAGAAAGGTCTCAGGTACACAACCTAACCCTACACCTAAAAGAGCTAGAGAAAGAACAAGAAAGAAACCCTAAACCCAGCAGGAGAAGAGAAATCATAAAGATCAGAGCAGAAATCAATGAAATAGAAACCAAAAAAACAATAGAACAAATCAACGAAACTAGGAGCTGGTTCTTTGAAAGAATTAATAAGATTGATAAACCCCTGGCCAGACTTATCAAAAAGAAAAGAGAAAGGACCCAAATAAATAAAATCATGAATGAAAGAGGAGAGATCACAACTAACACCAAAGAAATACAGACGATTATAAGAACATACTATGAGCAACTCTACGCCAACAAATTTGACAATCTGGAAGAAATGGATGCATTCCTAGAGACATATAAACTACCACAACTGAACCAGGAAGAAATAGAAAGCCTGAACAGACCCATAACCAGTAAGGAGATTGAAACAGTCATCAATAATCTCCAAACAAACTAAAGCCCAGGGCCAGATGGCTTCCCGGGGGAATTCTACCAAACATTGAAAGAAGAACTAATTCCTATTCTCCTGAAACTGTTCCAAAAAATAGAAATGGAAGGAAAACTTCCAAACTCATTTTATGAGGCCAGCATCACCTTGATCCCAAAACCAGACAAGGATCCCATCAAAAAAGAGAACTACAGACCAATATCCTTGATGAACACAGATGCAAAAATTCTCACCAAAATACTAGCCAATAGGATTCAACAGTACATTAAAAGGATTATTCACCACGACCAAGTGGGATTTATTCCAGGGCTGCAAGGTTGGTTCAACATCCGCAAATCAATCAATGTGATACAACACATTAATAAAAGAAAGAACAAGAACCATATGATACTTTCCATAGATGCTGAAAAAGCATTTGACAAAGTACAGCATCCCTTCCTGATCAAAACTCTTCAAAGTGTAGGGATAGAGGGCACCTACCTCAATATTATCAAAGCCATCTATGAAAAACCCACCGCAAATATCATTCTCAATGGAGAAAACCTGAAAGCTTTTCTGCTAAGGTCAGGAACACGGCAGGGATGTCCGTTATTACCACTGCTATTCAACATAGTACTAGAAGTCCTAGCCTCAGCAATCAGACAACAAAAGGAAATTAAAGGCATCCAAATCGGCAAAGAAGAAGTCAAACTATCACTCTTCGCAGATGATATGATACCATATGTGGAAAACCCAAAAGACTCCACTCCAAAACTGCTAGAACTTGTACAGGAATTCAGTACAGTGTCAGGATATAAAATCAATGCACAGAAATCAGTTGCATTTCTCTACACCAACAACAAGACAGAAGAAAGAGAAATTAAGGAGTCCATCCCATTTACAACTGCACCCAAAACTATAAGATACCTAGGAATAAACCTAACCAAAGAGACTAAGAATCTATACACAGAAAACTTTAAAGTACTCATGAAAGAAATTGAGGAAGACACAAAGAAATGGAAAAATGTTCCATGCTCCTGGATTGGAAGAATAAATATTGTGAAAATGTCTATGCTACCTAAAGCAATCTACACATTTAATGCAATTCCTATCAAAGTACCATCCATTTTTTTTCAAAGAAATGGAACAAATAATCCTAAAATTGATATGGAACCAGAAAAGACCTCGAATAGCCAAAGCAATATTGAAAAAGAAAGCCAAAGTTGGTGGCATCACAATTCCGGACTTCAAGCTCTATTACAAAGCTGTCATCATCAAGACAGCATGGTACTGGCACAAAAACAGACACCTAGATCAATGGAACAGAATAGAGAGCCCAGAAATAGACCCTCAACTCTATGGTCAACTCATCTTCGACAGAGCAGGAAAGAATGTCCAATGGAAAAAAGACAGCCTCTTCAATAAATGGTCTTGGGAAAATTGGACAGCCACATGCAGAAAAATGAAATTGGATCATTTCCTTACACCACACACAAAAATAGACTCAAAATGGATGAAGGATCTCAATGTGAGAAAGGAATCCATCAAAATCCTTGAGGAGAACACAGGCAGCAACCTCTTTGACCTCAGCCGCAGCAACATCTTCCTAGGAACATCGCCAAAGGCAAGGGAAGCAAGGGCAAAAATGAACTATTGGGATTTTATCAAGATCAAAAGCTTTTGCACAGCAAAGGAAACAGTTAACAAAACCAAAAGACAACTGACAGAATGGGAGAAGATATTTCCAAATGACATATCGGAAAAAGGGCTAGTGTCCAAAATCTATAAAGAACTGAGCAAACTCAACACCCAAAGAACAAATAATCCAATCAAGAAATGGGCAGAGGACATGAACAGACATTTCTGCAAAGAAGACATCCAGATGGCCAATAGACACATGAAAAAGTGCTCCATGTCACTCGGCATCAGGGAAATACAAATCAAAACCACAATGAGATACCACCTCACACCAGTCGGAATGGCTAAAATTAACAAGTCAGGAAATGACAGATGCTGGTGAGGATGCGGAGAAAGGGGAACCCTCCTACACTGTTGGTGGGAATGCAAGCTGGTGCAACCACTCTGGAAAACAGCATGGAGATTCCTCAAAATGTTGAAAATAGAACTACCCTATGACCCAGCAATTGCACTGCTGGGTATTTACCCTAAAGATACAAACGTCGTGATCCGAAGGGGCACGTGCACCCGAATGTTTATAGCAGCAATGTCTACAATAGCCAAACTATGGAAAGAACCTAGATGTCCATCAACAGACGAATGGATAAAGAAGAAGTGGTATATATACACAATGGAATACTATGCAGCCATCAAAAGAAATGAAATCTTGCCATTTGCGACGACGTGGATGGAACTAGAGGGTATCATGCTTAGCGAAATAAGTCAATCGGAGAAAGACAACTATCATATGATCTCCCTGATATGAGGGAGAGGAGATGCAACATGGGGGGTTAAGGGGGTAGGAGAAGAGTAAATGAAACAAGATGGGATTGGGAGGGAGACAAACCATAAGTGACTCTTAATCTCACAAAACAAACTGAGGGTTAATGGGGGGAGGGGTGTTGGGGGGGTGGGATTATGGACATTGGGGAGGGTATGTGGTATGGTGAGTGCTGTGAAGTGTGTAAACCTGGCGATTCACAGACCTGTACCCCTGGGGATAAAAATATATTATATGTTTATAAAAAATAAAATTAAAAAAAAAACTGAAAAAGGGGTAAACTATAAGTTAATAAAAAACAGTTCCTCAACAATAGGCAAAATAAAATTAATTAAATTGGAAAGATGGAGAAGAAATCCAGAGGAAAACAGAAGTTAAGACAAATTTAGGGAGATAAACCTAATTTCCTAGTATCCAGGCAAGAGTAGAAGATTAAAATTCTCTTGTATGCTAACTTGCAAAGGCACTGTCTCTCCCTCCAGGAACTATAGGCTATTTATTGCTCCTTTCTACAGATCCCTAGGAATTTAGATCTATAAATGGGAAGAAGGATGATGGGAAATAGGCACATTGCCAATACAAAATGACTTGCTTTTTCCTTGACTACATAGAAATGGTCTGCCCTCAGCACAGTGATGCTTGAGATAGAAAGTAATAATCACTGGACAAAGTTACCTTTTAGCAACAGCCAGATTTATAGTCTGTAAAATTTATACAAAGTTAATCGTTAAAGAGATGTGATAACTGTTTTCAAAGAAATACACAGAGTAATGGGAATAGAGAGTACTAGAGGGATCTATGTTAACTGTTGGTTAGATAGAGTGTTATCTCATCATTCTTAGTTGTACGCAATAGAAGCTGACTTTGAATAAATAGAAAAGGATTTGGCTAGTTCAGAAATCTTGGAAGACTCAAGAACTAGGTTGAGGCTAAACTTCCAGAACCAGAAAAAAACATCACAACAAAACATGGCAAAAGAGATCTAAAGAGGAAATCGGGAATGCCAGGCAGTTCTAAGCCAGGAACTATCCTTGACTATTTCAACTGTGAGCACCAAAGCTATTGTGTGCAACAAGAAATACTGGAGCAACCTGCTGTCTTAAGAAAATGGAAACATCACCTACAGCTTTTGTAAAACAAACAAGCAAAGAGCAAAACAAAACAATAAGCAAATAAAGCCTAAAGAAACAAAAATTAAAAGATTCCTTTTTAAAAAGATGTTATTTATTTATTTGACAGGTAGAGAGAGTGACAGAGAAAGCAGGGGGAGCAGCAGGTAGAGGGGGAGGGAGAAGTGGGCTCCCCTTGCAGGGCTTGATCCCAGGCCTCTGGGATCAGGACCTGAGCCAAAGCAGATCCTTAACTGACTGAGGCACCCAGGCATCCCAAATTAAAAGATTCTAAGCAGCTTTTGCATTCTCATTTGCTCACAGCTTAACTCAAAAATATTAATGGGTGTACATATACTAGCTCCTGCAACAAAGATGCAAATATAAAAGTGGATCTAAAAAGAATGAAGTTTCTCTAAAACATAGGAGTCTGAGTGCAAGTAGGCTTGAGCTGACAAGACAGTTTCATTTCAAGAGACCAAATTCCTTTATCTTGCACTCTGGTCTTTTCAATATAGGGCTCCATTATCATGTCTACAAATTTAAAGAGACATGAAAGACAGGAAAGGAGGGTGTCTTCCTTACCTTTCAGGGGCACCTCCATTCACATGCCATTTGCCAGAACCTAATCCTTCAATGTCACCACACAGGAGCTTGGACAGCATGGACAGATGAGCTGTGCCATGTGCCCAGGTAACCTTTGCTACTATAGAAGAAGGAATGAGGATAACTGGGGAAAAAGCGTTAGCAATCTTAGGCATAAGAAGCCTCACAGGGGCGTGTGTAACTGGTGGGATTGAATCATAAGTCTGTGACCCATCCTCAAGGGAGCGGAGTAAAGTGGGGAAGTGGAAATCACAAGTGTGAAATTCTCCAAACAAGAAATGTGTTCAAATGGTGTTGAGAAGCCAGAAGGATGGCAAAGATTCACTTGATAGAAGGAGACTCTAGGAAGGTAACATTTACAATGAGACTTAGAGGAAAAAAATGAAGCAGCTTTGAAGAATTGTAGAAAGATCATTCTAAGAAGAAACTGCATCAAAAGCAAAAGATGTAAGGCTTGAACAAGGCTTGATTGTTTAAGGAATGTCATGTAAATCATGGTTGATAAAGAAAAATTTCTAAAGTTGTAGAAAATTAAGTTGGAGAAATAGTCAGGGACCTTTAGGCCAGGTTGAGAAATATAAGTTTATTATAAGATGAACTGGAAACCACTAAAGGTTTTTATAGAGAGTAATATAAGTGTAATTTGTTCTTTAAAATAATCCCCCTAAAAATAAAATAAAACAATCCCCCTGATTTTGGGGTGGAAATGGATTATTGATGAGCAAGAGGAGAAGTAGACAGGGCACATGGGTGGCTCAGTGGGTTAAGTGTCAGACTCTTGATTTTGGCTCAGGTCATGATTTCAGGGTGGTGGGATCAATCCCCACATCTGGCTCCCCATTCAGCAGGGAGTCTGCGTCAGATTTTCTTTCCCTTTTCCTGCCCCTCCCCCCCCGTCCTCTTTCTCTCACTCTCTTTCAAAAAAATAATAAATAGATAGATGATGCATAAAGATAAAAGTGAACAAATCAGGTAGGAAAATGTTGCTGTAATCTTGGTGAGATGTGATGGTAGTTTGGCAGATACATTCAGTGTATCAATTTTGTACATAGAAGTAAGAGAAAGTATTCTTAAAATATAATACAAACTCCCTTGTAACTTGTACTTATATTTTCATGTTAATGTAAAATTTACTTTAATTCACAGTGTTCAGTTCAAATGATTTTATTCTAAGTTCATCACAAAAACAAATAAAACTACATACTCTGTGTTTCTACTGAGTCAGATTTTTAGGGAGAAGGAAGGAAAAAAATAAAACTACTTATTCAAGGTAATTTAGCTAGCATATGGTTAGCCAGCATTTATTTGGACTGGTATGCAAAAGAGAGTTCAATATCAAACCAACTGTCTTCAAGTTCAACATTTTTTTCCAGGGAAACAAACATATCTCAATAAAGTAAATTTTTATTTACTTATATTGAAAGTATTTTTAGAAGTTAGTATCTCAATCTCCTCCCTGCCTGTATTAGCAATAATTTAATGATGATAGATATATACAAAACGTATTATTATAATATAAAAATAATGGATGCATTTTATCTCTTCATTATTAATACATTTAAAAGTTTAATGTTAGATCAGCATATAATATACAGTATAGGAACTGTTTTTTAAAACTGTAGATAGACCAAAGTGTTGTGTGACTGTGCATGTATATAAAAGTCTAAAAGAGAGAATTTAAAATCTGTCTCTTTTTCCAATACAAAATAATAAAAGAAGCAAAATATATGGATTAATTCATAGTATTTGTTTATTAGAATTCTTTTATCATACTAGGGCAGCATAATTGGGGGGAAAAGGCAAGTATTTACTAGTTTTCATGTAATGCCACATAATATACCATTATTCATTTGTGCATTAATTCAATAAATCTTTGTTGGTTGTCCTATCCACTAAGAAAAATGGGAAAGCAAGTCAGTCAAATTCAAGTAAATAAATAATAAATTGATAAATTAACAATTAATTAAAATTAGGGATTCTGAAAATTGAGAAGGTCTAAGGAAAAAAATAAAGCTGAATAATTTATTAGAGACTGGAATAAGATATGTTCCACTGGATATTTTAGATATTGTTGTCTTAAAGTCCACTCCTTTAGGTGACAACTGGTGAAAGTCCTAAAACATTGAGATGCTTCATGAAGATCTAGGAGGGAGGGTTTCATGATCTGGGACAGTACTTACAAGAGCCATAATAGAGGGACCATGTGGAGCAAGACTGAGAAATAGCAAGGGATTGCAGGGGGCTAGATCACAGTGTGAGTTAGAGAAAGAGAAATGCATGAATAATTAAGAGTGTTGAGACCATACTGAAGAAAACATTTGAACTGTATTTCTGTTGTATCAGAAATCCTTTGGCAAATCTTAAGCAGAAGAGTGACTGATGTGATTTAAGTTTTTACATGCACACTTTGGCTGCTATATGGAGTGTGGAAGCAGAACAACAATTTAGGAAACTCTCTGGAATTGTCCTAGGTTAAAGATGACAGCTAGAGGCTGGGAAAATGATGATAAATTTAAATGATTTAGGAAAGACTGGACAGGAACAGGTTCCTGGTGGGGGTCATAGATAGGAGGAAAGTTAAGGTGCAGTTCAAATGATCTACATGGAAGCTATTTAGACTGAAAATCTTAATTAACTAAAATAACTATAAGTATTTAGTATACGTAACTAAAATAAAGTAACTTGTTTATGCTATTTTAAACATAAATTAGGCACATGTGCATGGAATAAATTAAACCAGTTTGTTTCAGCACAAACTATTCACAATAAATAAGCATTCACATTTTACTCCTTGCACACATTACTTTAACTAAATGTACAAAAAATGATAAATATATAATCTCCAAAAGACTCTAATCTTTTGCCCTACTGTCATGTGAGATATTAGCCTATTATATCCTTGAGACAGAATTCTCATCAGTCCCAAAAGGCTGGCAGGTATATTCGACATATCAATTCTGAGCAACTAAATAGAGGTTAGAGGTTTTTGTTTTGTGTTTTCTTGTTTTTAATTTTTTAAATATAATACAAATCCCCTTGCATTTGTATTTATAGTCTCTGTGTGAATGTAAAATAATTTTGATTCACAATGTTCACAATAAATTAAATTTATTTAATTTATTAATTAATAAATCATTAATTAATAATCACAAATTGTGATTATTTAATAAATCACAAAATTCACAATAAAATAAATGATTTTATTCTGAGCTTCTAAATTCAGAGTTGAAATTAAACCTAGAAGGGCTTGTCTTTTGTGGAAAATTACGTATTTAATCTGGTATACAAAGAGAATTTATTTGACTACATTGATTTTTAAGTCTTTTGGCTACACAAATCATGTTTATTCTCTGAGACTACTGTAAAATAGAATGGCATATAAAAACATTAAGAACATTTTATTTTTTAAAATATGAAAAATTATTACTGTATACAAATGCAAAATAGCAAGTCTAAATCTATCAGAATATCTTTCAACCTTTCTAATATTTCACAGATGTTTTAAATCACAATATTTAAGTAAACCTATATTCTGTTCTGTTTCTTAATTTCCATACTTGGTAAATATTCCTGTTTTTACTCTTTAGAAAAAAAATAAAACCTTGTTTGGCTTCACACTTGAATTATCAAAAAAACCAACACTTAAGATCCCCAATTTTTTCTTTTCTTTTTTTTTTTAAGATTTTATTTATTATTTTTTTTTTTAGAGAGAGTGAGAAAGAGCACAAGTAGGAAAAGGTGTAGAGGGAGAGAAGACTCTGTGGGGAGCATGGAGTCTGATGGGGCTCAATCTCACAACATTGATCATGACCTGAGCAGAAACCAAGAGTCATGTCTGGCTGAACGAGCCACACAAGAGCCAACCGCCCCCCCCCCCATTTTTTTTCTCCTATTATGACCATTTGAGAAAGTCTTACTGATACCAGTATGATTAATTCTGCTATAATCTGCTGTTGGCATGTGGTAGAATTTTAAGCAAGCAATGTAAGATAAATAACCTTTCAAACTGATTAGAATTTTTCAGAAATGGTAGTTATTTTTCACTTAGAAAGTTACATCTTCAGGTGTAAAATTTTACCAAATTTTTTGTTTCTTGTGCCTCCAATCTTTAGTAATATATATTTTCTTTATCATTCATGATTATGTTTTACTTTTTAGGAATTAACCTCAACCATAAATTTCCTTATGAAGTCTTTCTTAAGTCTTTGAAGTAAATTTGTCTACTTTCTCCCTTGTGCTTCTATAGTAACATACAATGTCTAATTTGAATCTCCCTGATGGCTAGTGATGATGAACATTTTTTCATGTGTCTGATAGCCATTTGTATGTCTTCATTGGAGAAGTGTCTGTTCATGTCTTCTGCCCATTTTTTGATATGATTATCTGTTTTGTGTGTGTTGAGTTTGAGGAGTTCTTTATAGATCCTGGATATCAACCTTTTGTCTGTACTGTCATTTGCAAATATCTTCTCCCATTCCGTGGGTTGGCTCTTTGTTTTGTTGACTGTTTCCTTTGCTGTGCAGAAGCTTTTGATCTTGATGAAGTCCCAAAAGTTCATTTTCGCTTTTGTTTCCTTTGCCTTTGGAGACATGATTGAAAGAAGTTGCTGTGGCTGATATTGAAGAGGTTACTGCCTATGTTCTCCTCTAGGATTCTGATGGATTCCTGTCTCACGTTGAGGTCTTTTATCTATTTTGAGTTTATCTTTGTGTGCGGTGTAAGAGAATGGTCGAGTTTCATTCTTCTACATATAGCTGTCCAGTTTTCCCAGCACCATTTATTGAAGATACTGTCTTTTTTCCACTGTATATTTTTTCCTCTTTTGTCGAAGATTATTTGACTATAGAGTTGAGGGTCCATATCTGGGCTTTCTACTCTGTTCCACTGGTCTATGTGTCCGTTTTTATGCCAGTACCATGTTGTCTTGGTGATCACAGCTTTGTAGTAAAGCTTGAAATCAGGTAAAGTGATGCCACCAGTTTTATTTTTGTTTTTCAACATTTCCTTAGTGATTCGGGGTTTCTTCTGATTCCATACAAATTTTAGGATTATTTGCTCCAGCTCTTTGAAAAATACTGGTGGAATTTTGATCCAAATGGCATTAAAAGTATAGATTGCTCTAGGCAGTATAGACATTTTAACAATGTTTATTCTTCCGATCCAAGAGCATGGAATGGTCTTCCATCTTTTTGTGTCTTCTTCAATTTCTTTCATGAGTGTTCTGTAGTTCCTCGTGTACAGATCCTTTACCTCTTTGGTTAGGTTTATTCCCAGGTATCTTATGGTTCTTGGTGCTATAGCAAATGGAATCGATTCTCTAATTTCCCTTTCTGTATTTTCATTGTTAGTGTATAAGAAAGCCACTGATTTCTGTACATTGACTTTGTATCCTGCCACGTTACTGAATTGCTGTATGAGTTCTAGTAGTTTGGGGGTGGAGTCTTTTGGGTTTTCCATATAAAGGTTTATGTCATCTGCTAAGAGAGAGTTTGACTTCTTCATTGCCAATTTGGATACCTTTTATTTCTCTTTGTTGTCTGATTGCTGTTGCTACATTGAGATACCACCTTATACCAGTTAGAATGGTCAAAATTAGCAAGACAGGAAACAACATGTGTTGGAGAGGATGTGGAGAAAGGGGGAACCCTCTTGCACTATTGGTGGGAATGCAAGTTGGTGCAGCCACTTTGGAGAACAGTGTGGAGATTCCTCAAGAAATTAAAAATAGAGCTTCCCTAGGACCCTGCAATTGCACTACTGGGTATTTACCCCAAAGATACAGATGTAGTGAAAAGAAGGGCCATCTGTACCCCAATGTTTATAGCAGCAATGGCCACGGTTGCCAAACTGTGGGAAGAACCAAGATGTCCTTCAACAGACAAATGGATAAGGAAGATGTGGTCCATATACACTATGGAGTATTATGCCTCCATCAGAAAAGATGAATACCCAACTTTTGTAGCAACATGGATGGGACTGGAAGAGATTATCCTGAGTGAAATAAGTCAAGCAGAGAGAGTCAATTATCATATGGTTTCACTTATTTGTGGAGCATAACAAATAACATGGAAGACATAGGGAGATGGAGAGGAGAAGGGAGTTGAGGGAAATTGGAAGGGGAGGTGAACCATGAGAGACTATGGACTCTGAAAAACAACCTGAGGGTCTTGAAGGGGCCAGGGGTGGGAGGTTGGGGAACAAGGTGGTGGGTATTAGGGAGGGCATGTATTGCATGGAGCACTGGGTGTGGTGCAAAAACAATGAATACTGTTATGCTGAAAAGAAATTAAAAAAAAAACATACAATGTCTATTTTTAAACCTATAATATTTAGCTACATTTAAGCAATTATGTGGTTTTCTTTCCATCTAGACTATAAACTCCTTAATAGTGAATCATATAACTTGTGTGTCTTTCTAACTCTAAAAATAAACACCATTTCTGGTAGATGACCATTCAGTGAACAAAAATCTTACACTTAAATACCTTAGTTATTGTGACTATGCATAGAATATATATTAGAATGGTGGAGCTTTTTTCAATTTGATAAGTGTCAGTAAATGATAGACAAAGAACCTTGAAACAATTTTTATGTGTGTTATTTTATCTTTTTTATTTTTACTATCCATAACTACAACTATGCTTTAAAGACAGAAATTTTGTTTTATTTGGAATTCAGGAAAAAGAAAAAAAAAATTTTTGCTTGTCCATTGTGATCATGCATTCCCACTGACTGTGATTCCTTGAGAAAATTGTGACCATTAACATTAACATCTAATACTACTACATTTAATAAACCTTTGCACATTAAAGTGTCTTTTGGAATTTATGTGCATTTTTGCCGATTTAACTAGGTTTTTCTTATTTGTTTGTTTGCTTTGGGAGCTGTGATTATCATACCATTTGTCAGTTAAAATAAACAGACTAAACTCAATATACAGTGGATATATAGGTATAGTGTGTATTGGGCACAAAACCAAGCTATTAAAATAATTAGGTCTTTAAAGTATTTAGTTCTTTAATGTTGGCCTTTATTCTGAAAATGCAACTTATTTCAATGCTATTGTTTAAATCTGATGAGAAATCATTGTCATTTCCTTAGGAATCACAGGCAACTGTAGCTCAGGGCATCTTATTTACTAAATTAAATCCCTTAAGTATCAGAAAGACTCAACAGCATTATAGCTCTTATGATCATAATGAAATAACAGCTGTAGGAAACACTGGGACTTTCAGAGAAGGTGGCCATGTATAGTATACAAACTGCCTCTTTTACTTTGTTCTAAGCTTTTAAAAATTTCTTTCCCTTTTACCCTAGTAACAGAATGTTTTGGCATTATGACTAATTGAACTATATGCTTCAAAAATTAACTTTATAAGCTGTATCACAATAATGTATTAATGAATTATTCTGATAAATTTTAAATTACTACTATAAAACAATTTTCACCAAGTATTTATGTTCTATAATTATAGAAAGATATCACCTTTAGGAGAAAATAATATTTGGATTAGATAGTTTCATAAATGCTTACTGTTGATTTAAGGCTCTCATTAATGAAAAAGCTTCATTCATTTTATTACTAAAAATTAACATTTCCTAAGAACTTATGCCAATATCTTTTTTAAGTACCTATATGTATATTGTTTCATTTAGACTCATTAGACAAAAAAACAAAATCAAAACACCTATAAGCTGGCTCCTATTATTATCCAAATTTCACAAATAAAAAAAAAGCATAGAGAGGTTATATTCTTCTAGAGAAGGTTTACAGAGATACCATACGTCCCACCTAGGATTTTAAATGGGACAGTTTTGACTTCAGAGACAATACTCTTAGTAACTATGTTGGAATACCCATATCATGAATAGAAAATGCCTTTCAGTGAACTTCCTTATAAATTTGAGCCATAGTGTCATATATCTAAATAATGATAAAAGAGAGGATGAATAATTAATCCATCACTCAAAAGTTTGACTGAAATATTTTCTTCATATTCATATAATAAACTCCAGGTTTTCAAGTATTATAAATTTATACACCTGAGACAGTCAGTTTCTGTGCGATATAGTAAGGCCATATATACCTAGAACACAGTTATACTCTTAGGATAGATTGTTAAAAAATATTCTGCATAAAACTCAATCTAACAACTATTTAAGATTTCCGTTACCTTCACTCACTCACCCATGTCCTTGCTCATTTATAAAATATTCAAGAATATTTCCCTGTATTTAAAGTAAACAAACAGAAAAAAGTAATATAAACACACAGAATATTAAAAAAGGGATGGAGTGCCTGGGTGGCTCAGTGGGTTAAGCCTCTGCCTTCAGCTCAGGTCATGATACCAGGGTCCTGGGATCGAGCCCTGCATTGGGCTGGAACCTGCTTCCCCCTCTTTCTCTGCCTGCCTCTCTGCCTAGTGATCTCTCTCTCTGTCAAATAAATAAATAAAATCTTTTAAAAAAAGAGGGGGGGATAAGCAGGAGGTTCCTGGATGGCTCAGTTTGTTAAACCTCTGACTCTTGATAGGTTCAGGTCATGATATTATAAATCCTAAGATCGAGCCCCAATTTGGGTCCCATGCTCAATGGCGTGTCTGCTTAAAGATTATCTCCCTCTGCCCCTCCCCCTACTCAGGCAAGCGCGCTCTCTCTCTCTCTCTCAAATAAGTAAATAAATCTTTTTAAGGAAAGGTAAGCAGGAGGGAAAAACTAAATAATTGAAATAACACAAAACAAAACACATGTATGCATATACATGGTCAAGCAAGCACACACATGCACACTAGAAAGATTATGACAGAGAGAAAGTAAAAATATAAACAAATATTATTATAGAAAATTAACATAGAGATGTCTTTGATATTATTAAACTACAGAAATAAAAAGCTTTCTTTCTAAAAATCGTAGCTCAAGGAAAGGAGATAACAACCAAATAGGCACAGACAAAATAAGGAACAGAAATTAAGGTCATATTAGAAGAATGTGAAAGAAAAACAGTCATAGATTTAAGAAAAAAAATTGTTACATATAGAGCAAATATGAAGAAACAGGAATTTTTTTTTTTTAAAAAGAAGAGTTTTCTGAAAATATTAGAAAGAAATTTATGGGTACAAAGATGACCCAAAATATTAATTTTAACATCTCCCAGAAAAAGAAAACAAATGAGATAAAGCAGTAAAATATACAATTCAAAATGATGTATCTAACATGGAGGAAAACAAATCTTTGGACAAAAGTTCAAGAAGAAAAAAAAAATGATAAATTTCAAGCAATGCTAACATACTGCCTGGACAGTTAACTGACTTGAAAGATAAAGAATCCCAAAGGCACCCAGGTGAATCTTCTAGTCAACTACAAGTAGGATAAAACGGGCTTAGTTCTTCTAACCTGTTCATAGTAACATTCTCCACAAGAGGACAACAAGAGCAAATATCAACAGGAATTTTATGGAACAGAACAAAATGTGACTATAATTTTAAACTTAGCTAAATTGCTATTCAAGTATAAAGGCAATGAATAGATAATTTCAAAGAACATCAGACCCCAAACTCATAACATTTTTATAAGTAAATGATGTCTTAAGAGTATGGAATAATTAGATAAAATTCCACAAATGCAAAGTCTTCTTGATATTTGCAACAATACAGCACGTAAGTAGCAACTGAAACTCTTATTTGGATGAATATAACTTCAAAGCTACCTAAAGAGTTATAAAAACAATACTATAATACTCAGTCTATCTTGACTAACTCAAAAATTTAATCAGATACTACTGATACCTCAGCCCTGAAACTCTTCATTCCTATGTATTACCAAATTTGAATCCAGGATACCATGGTAACAAGGATAAACCCAGAATTTTGGTTTTCATTAAGATCCCATGTATCCTGAAACTTTCGTTCTATAGTGAACTATGTGAGTCTTTGTTGTTGTTGTTGTTGTTGTTGTTTTTAATTGAGGAAAAATCACTATTAAGTTTTAGGTGTACAACATTATAATTCAACATCTGTATGCACTGTAAAGTGACCACCACAAAAAAATCTACTTACCATACAATTGACCTTCACCTGTTTTGCCCATCCCCCAACCTCCTTCTCTGGTAACCACCAATTTGTTCTCCTTATCTATGTATTTGTTTTTGTATTGTTTTGCTTTCTTTATTATATTCTACATATGAGTGAAATCATACAATATTTGTCATTTTCCCTCTGACTTACTTGACTTAATGTAACACCCTCATCAAAAAAATGGTCCTAAATAGCAAGATTTCATTCTTTTCATGGCTGAGTGGTATTCCAGTGTGTGTGTGTGTATGTGTGTATAAACCATACCCTCTTTACCCCTTCATCTATCGATGGACACAGGTTGTTTCCATATCTTGGTTTTGTACATAATGCTGCAATAAACATAGGAGTTTTATCATACATCTTCTCGAATTACTGCTTTCATATTATTTGGATAAATATTCAAAGTGGAATAGCCAGATAATATGGTAATTTATTCTTAATTTTTGAAGCATCTCCATGTTATTATCTGTGTTGGGTGCATCAATTTATATTCTCATGAACAGTGTACAAGTGTTCCTTTTTCTCCACACCCTCTCCAACACTTATTATTTTTTGTCTTTCTGATAACACCCATCCTTAAAGGTATAAGGTGATATCTCGTTATGGTTTTGATTTGAATCTCCCTAATAATTAGTGATGTTGACCATTTTTCATATGCCTATGGCCATCTGTTGTTTCTTTTGAAAAATGTTCAGATCCTCTGCCCATTTTCGACTAGATCATTTTTAATTGTTGGATTGCATGAATTCTTTATATATCTTGAATACTAACCACTTATTAGGTATATTTGCATATACCTTCTCCCATTAGTAGGTTGTCTTTTCATTTGTATGATGGTTTCCTTCACTGTGCAGAAGATTTTTAGTTTGATGTGGTCCCATCTGTTTATTTTTTGCTTTTGTTATATTTGCCTTTGGAGTCAGAGCCACAAATACATCACTAAAACTAACAAGGATTTAATTTATTGTTCTTAAAACATAAAAACATAATATAAAAGAAATGATAAAAACAAAACTTCTCTGGTCTGAATTATTTAAATTAATGATGCTTTGTGTCAAGATCATTATCTTTTCTGTTTTCATAATTATGACCTGTGTCCAGAGAAACAAACATATAAAGATGAAAATGAATTACTTTATAGCCAAGAAAACTCAATGAATAAATGCTCACAGAAATGTACCAGTTATTTAAAAAGTGATTATTAATATTTAAGAAACTAATATATGTTGGTATTATAATTTATTGTCCAAATGATGTCATGAGAATGAGTTAATATTTAGGTGTTATCCCAGATTTTCCAGAGAAAATTGGGACATATGTTTAGCCTAGCTATAAACTAGGTTAGATAGTTTGCATTAATTCTCACTACAACCTTATGAATATTATTATCCCATTAGATAAATGAGAATATTAAACCCTGGAGATGAAGGATTCATACACAGTCTAAGTTAGGAAATCCAGTCAAGTACTTACTCTAATCCTAGGGTCTGCAGTCTTCAAAACAGTCTTATGTAGATCAATAATTCATTCATGATAATAGATATATATTTTAAGTATCACAGTGATGACATAATTTTTCATATTTATTTTTAATTTCTCTCTAAGCCATAAACAGAACTGTCCATAAAACAATCTCACAAAAAAACTCACTTTTTTTCTCAAAAGCAATGTAGTAGATCAAAATAAATGTACAGACAGTCCCTGACTTCTAATGGTTCAATTTACAAATTTTTTTTCTTTTACAATGGTGAAAAAGTAATACATATTCAGTAGAAATCATACTTCAAATTTTGAATTTTGAACTTCTCCCAAGCTAGTGCCTGGATAGTGGGCAACAACAGTGAATCACAGCTCCCAGTCAGCCATGCAATTACAGGGACACACAACCCATACATGGACAACCATTCTGTACCCATACAATCACTGTTTTTCACTTTCAGGATGCTGTTTAACACCTTAAATGACATATTCAATACTTTATTAGAAAATAGGCTTTAGAAGGTTTTTAGATAATTTTGCCCAATAGCAAGCTAATGTAAGTGTTCTGAACACATTTAAGGTAGGCTAGGCTAAGCTATGGTATCTGATAGTCAGGTGTATTAAATGCATTTTTGACCTATGATATTTTCAACTTATGATGGGTTTATTGGTACATGAGCCCATCGTAAGTCTATAAAGATTTGTATCCATGTAAGCATCAGTGTTGTTGAGGTATCTGTAGTTATGTGGAGAATTGTCAGGGGGGAAAGTTAATAAGAAAAGTTCCATGAAATATAAGCTATTTAGGTTTGTAGCATGAATACTTTAGGGGAAAGTCTATTACAACACAAGGTTCTTGTTTGATTTGGCGACGATTTGTTTTATCATTTAAGCTCAAACAAGTCAAATCCCTGGTTGCTCCTAGAGTAGGGAAAGCTGCTCTATTTATTTAGCAGATTTCCCCCCCTATTTAATAGAACTCTCAAGACCTGTTCTATAAAGGGAAAAAAAAATTAAACCAATTTGGTTGAGAAGGAAAGAGGTACTTCTTTAACATGACTGACATTGAAATTTAAAATCAGTCAGAAATTATTGGCCTGTCTTTTTTGCCCCCAGAGGACATAGTTATGACTTTAGTTTTTTGAGTGTCTTTTTCAAGTATGTCCTTCAATCTCTGCAGTCTTTCTCTGTTATTACCAAATCAACATCTCAGCCTGTAATACTGTTATATAAACAAGGCAAATAACTATTTTATTTTTTATTATTATTTTTAGAAAATTTTATTTATTTAGTTGAGAGAGAGGGAGGAGAGGTAGAAGCAGGCTCTCCGCTGTGCATGGACCCCAATGTGGGGCTCGATCCCAGGACCCTGGTATCATGATCTGAGTTGAAGGCAGACACATAACTGAGCTACCCAGGCACCCAAAGGCAAATACTATTTTAAATAACAATATCCAAAAACATTATCATATCTACAAAATTTCTTAGAAAAGAATAGATGACATCAGCTTTATTTCTTGTTCAGATTATTCACAGAACTGGGTGCCAGCCTGGAAAGTTATTGTATAGTATTCTAGACCCCCCAAAAATATTTCCTTCATAAAATCAGAAAAGCACCAAACAAGATTTCAAGGAGCTATGAAACCATTTGTGTTGGTTGGATGGGATAGAAAAGAGCTAATATCAATGGCTTGCCTTACATTAAGATATCTTTATCTCAAATCTAGCTCTTTGGACTACAACGGTATACCAAGTTCACGTCTCCATACATACAAATTCTCTGCTCTAAATAAATAGCAGTAATAGGAAAAACATCTAGAGATAACAAAAAAAAATCCATAAATGTCCTTTATAAATTCCTCTGACTACTAGAAAGTTCACAGAAACACAAAGCAGTGAGTTTTGCTCACTATGAGACTGCTGAGCTCTTAGTGCATGGAGAAAATGGTGAACAGGGTTTCAAATGTATTAATAAGGACTAAATTTTCTCTAAGTCATATGGGGCTCCAAAACTCACTTCTTGAAGCCAGCATTTGGAAATTATGAAAGAAAGAGGAGTATATCACTGACAACCTCCTGCCAGACTCATCAGTTCTTGGAAAGCTATGGGTGAGGAGACAGAAGGAAATGGAGAGGCACGCAGCCAGTGCTCCTTCCAGCAATAACTACACCTGGGGGTAAGGGCTCAATAAAAACTCATATAATCAACCACTGTGTAAGTGTCTGGAAACTAAGAGAATAGAACATTTAAAAAAATTGCTGTTGTGGGAGAGAGGAAAAGGAAAACAGATAAAAAACAAAAATTACCCAATCAAAACTGTCTTGCTTACAAAACTAGAAAAAATATATATATATATTAAGATATTTATTTATTTATTTATTTGACAGAGAGAAACACAATGAAAGAGGAAACACAAGCAGAGGAGTGGGAGAAGGAAAGAGAGAAGCAGGCCTCCCACCAAGCAGGGAGCCCATGTGGGGCTCAATCCCACGACCCCAGGATCATGACTGAGCTACCCAGGTGCCCCTAGAAAACAGATTTTTAAGAAGCTAATGTTAAGAGAGTTAACAAAGTGAACAATCAGACCTAGTATCCACTTGAATGAAGTTGTCTTTATGACTCTAACTTTGAAAATTGCAAGTTTAGGATGCTCAGAGAGATGAATATATAAAAAAGGCTGTGCAATATAGTTGATTTATTATTTTGTAATTCTATTCTCCTACCAGGTACTTTCTTATATTTCAGAGGTAGCAAAAATTTATATTACCTAGATCACTTTGTGGTGTTACAGATTAGTATTATAGATGAGAGTAGGTTTTGTTAATCAGGCACGGGCAGAGACTTGAGTCAGGACTGAGTCAGTTGGTGAGGCAGCACCGGAAGTGTCAGTTGTGATAATGTGGATTATAGCAGATGTGGTGTGGTCCTGGACTGCGAGTTCAGGCCGTGGCTACCCTAAGCCCTTAATAAAACAAAACAAAACAAACATGGTGCTTATTCCTGGAGTCAAAGTTAGTCCTATTTCATGATCCTTATCATGGTTGAGTTGACGTGATCCTAATGGCAACACTTGGGAACTGTCTTCCTAATTTCTTGAATATCATCAGGGTTGTAATTCTGTCTGTGAATCACTTCCTTCAGTCATTCTTATTCTGAAGTTTATATGAAAACAACCAGTCAGACGCACACACAAACACACACACCACAAACAAGCAATAGCAAAATAATGTTTAAAAACGTAAGGAGGGGATAATCATTCTTGTAATTATAAAAGCACCATTAAAAACTAAAAGATATTAAAACATGGAAATGATTCATAAATATACAGATAAACCAATGGCACAGAACACAAGGACATAAATAAATCCAAATAACTTTAAGAACTTTAGCATGTGTTGGCTTTTCAAAGGAGCAGAGATAATTATGGACTATTTAATACATAAGAAGAGACTATATATTATCTGTTTGATTAAAAAAAAGAAAAAGGCAAAGGGCGACTGAGTTGCTCAGTTGGTTGAGCTATTTATTCACTCTTGATTTTGGCCCAAGTCATGATCTTCAGGTCATGAGATTGGGCCAGCATATGACTCCACACTCAGCAAGGAGTCTGCTTGTCCCTCTCCCTTACCATCTGAGCCTCCACCATCTGACCCTTATCTGATACACAACTCACTATTTCTCTTTCTAAAATAAATAAATAAAATCTTTAATTTTTTAAAAAATAAATATTAAAAAAGACAAATTAGGATAATTTCTCATGCCACCCATCAGGATAAACTGCAAAACATTATCAAACTAAGTATATAAAATGAACAATACAGGTACTGGAAGAAACTATGAATCAACTCCCTTAAAACTGGGAGAAGACAGAAGCATTCTAATTATGAATAAAAATGAAAAAGGAGTAAGAGGAAAATGTGATGTTCGACTGTATAAAAATAACACAAGAAAAATAATTCTGCCTGTAAAATATACCATGGCAATTAAAAAAAATAGAAAACTGACAGTTATTTACAAGATATATCACAAATATATGCTTAATGTCCTTTCTTACATAAAGAGATCCCTAAACTGAGAAGAAAGCAATAAACATTGTTAAAGGCAAAACACATGGAAACAGGGTTTATGAAAATAAAATAAATGTGGTCCTTAACAAAAGATGCATAATTTCTCTGTAGTTTTACAATAAGGTACATCTCCCTCTCCCTACTAATAAAAATATAAACCTTTGTTAAACCATTTATGATGGTAAAGCCACAGAGGCACTCTCATTTGTCATGGGGGAAATACAAAATGCTACAACAAGGAAGGGTGATCTGGTCATATTTATTCACACTGCAGAGTGTGAATAACATTTTGACTCAGCAATTGCATTCATGAAATAAGTCCTACCTATATTCCTGCACATGATTACAATATCATATTAAAAACAAAACAAACCAAAACAAAACCAATAATTTCCAAGTTTTATTATAGCAAAAGAATAGAAACAATCCATATTAACATCAAGTAAACTGCAATTACCTACATAATAGAAAATCATATAGCTCTACAAAAAAAAAAAAAAAAGTGAGGAATATCTCTGTACAGAAAAGAACATATTCTAGGATATGCTTTTAAGTAGAAAAGTTGGTGGCTCAGTGGGTTAAGCATCCAGCTCTTGATTTCAGCTCAGGTCATGATCACAGGGTCATGGGATCGTGACCCATGTCAGGTTTATCCTGAGCTCAGAATCTGCTTAAGATTCTCTCTCTCTCTGCCCTGTCACCTCCAACTTCAAAAAACTACTGCTCAGGAAAAGAAAGTGGGGGTGGAGGTACTGGGAAGGAAAAGAAAAAAGGAATAGTTTTCTAGATAAATATAAATCACCAAATCTTTTTAACAAAGGAAAAAATATACAAATTAAATTTTAAAAAATAATGCAGAAAAGGGATTCATGGTTGACTCCGTCAGTTGAGCATGTCTTTGGCTCAGGTCATGATCCCAGTGTCTTGGGATCAAGTCTAAAATCTGGCTTCATGCTTAGAAGGAAACCTGCTTCTCCCTCTGCCTGCTGCTCCCCCTGCTTGTGAGCTCGCTCTCTCTCTGACAAATAAATAAATATTGTTTTTTTTTAAATGCAGAGAAAAACACAACATAACATAGCATGTTAGAAATGTTGAACATAGCTAGAGTGTAACATAATCTGGATTGGAGTCCCATAAAAGAAGCAGAGAGAATGGAGCAAAGGCAACAATTTCTTGTTTTATGTTTTCTGTGGTTTCATTAAAATCATCAAAGAAATCAGAAGATAATTTGAAACTCTATTTTCAAATTGGAGTGCCTAAGATCTAAGGTGAACACTTTTGTTGGCATGATTCAATTCATCACATGAGATACTATAAGCAGTATGATCCTTGGTGAGATATGCTGTAGGAGACCTATGTGTCAGGTACACAAATCACCTCTTTTTTATGCCCACAGGATTATTTTAGTTCTAACTTATGAACCAGAAAAATATAACTTTACTCAGTTCCACAGACCAATCTAGAGAATGATATTGCATGCTCTAGTTAGTGTGGCATACACAAGATAATTCAACAGCTGCCATTTTTAACTGAGCATTGGTGTTTTGGGGGGAAATGAGTAACCTTTTGATTTTTTTTTAATTTAAAAAAAGAAAAATATTTTAGGATTGTAGAAGAAAATACTTCAACAATTGCAGTAATTGAGTATTTATTTTTAAAAATGAAGGAATTAACCACATAGTATGATTGATAGAATTAGTGGTAGGTGACTATATGTTTCTGATATATTGTTTTTTTTTCCTATTTGTTGTCATTAATTCACAATAAAAAAATTAAAAGCAGTACAAAAAATTATCCAAAATGTTCCATTAAACAGTGCTAGTTCTCAATATTCTGATGTAGGGTGAGCAGTCATCACAATGGAAACATGGAAGAATAACCCAGCAATGGGTTGGGTTCCTAGGGCCCTGACCAAGAAGTTTCACTTTTGGCTCTTATAAAATAACTCATAATAATAAAATAAAACACAAAGTCTAAATGGATTTGATTGTTATTTTCTTAGGAAACCTACCTTTCTAAACAAATATAGCCTTGATTCAATATGTTTAACTATCACTAGTTGCATTACCACTCATTAGAGAAAAATTAATCACTCCCTATTGTTAAAACACAACTATCCACCTTTTAGTGATAAAATTTTTGCTTAATATAATTCATTTAAGTACTTCTAATAACTCTGTAGTCTGTACTGTACACATAATTTATAATCATTGTAGAAAATATGAATGTGGATGAGCTAATGACAGAGGGCCCATGTGACTATGTTTCCAAAAGTGGAGACTTCTATCTACTATGATCAGAGTATGATCATAATTATTCATTAACAGTTCATATACAACACAAGTATAGACATCACATATAAGGTATGTGTAACACAAATATGGTCACTGTATATCAGTTTCTTTTTTTCCCTTGAGAATATTAGTAAAGATATTTCCAGTCCAAATAAATATTGGCATTAAACTACCCTTGCCAATACCTAGAAAATATTTGTAACTTATTTAATATTTGATTTTTAATTGATTTAGAACATATTTGAACACTTCTGTTGGTGTTGGTTTTCAATATTGTATTACATTTTCTAATGAACATTTATAGATTCACTTTTTAATGTAAATATTCTAAGTAATTAATTTAAGGTCATATTATATATTTCCTTTATATACTTTAATTTGCACCTAATTACATTATGTTAAAATCTTATAATTCTATTACAAGTTCTGAGTAACAGTTATTTCCAATAGTTTGCATTTAAAATTTTTTCATCATATTTGTTGTGTAATCTATTGGAAAATAACTATAAAATTATTATATTCTACTTTTTTTAAGGATTTTATTTATTTTAGAGAGATAGAGAGCGCAAGTTGGGGGAGGGCAAGTGGGAGAGGGAAAGAGAGAATCCTAAACAGACTCTGTGCTGAGTGTGGAGTCTGATGTAGGGTCCAACACCAGGACCATGAGATCATGACCTGAGCCGAAACAAGAGTCTAATGCTCAACTGACTAAGCTACACAGGCACCTCTTTATTCTACAGTTTTAATAAGATTAACAAGACAAAACTTCTCCAAAATTTTCCAGTTTATAACTATAGTTCTGTAGAATTAAATTTTGTTTTGTTTATTTACTTGACTTGAATATTGGTGGAATATTTGTGACTTGTGAAGTCATCCCATGAAAATTCTTTTTTTCTGACAAAACATCTCAAAACACTGCAAAATTAATGACCCCAAAGAATAATACTCATAATTTTACTTTCATCTCAAAAAATCTTAGAAACTTCTAAGAAATAATAGCCATGATAGCTATACCACCTGCTCCAATGTCCAGTCCAATGTAATATCTTTAATAAATATTAGAAGATTATTATGAAATTATAGTTAAATTTGTAGCAGTTATTATACCATGCTCTTAATTTTCTTAATTTTTATTAGACCCTATGATGTATCAAGGAAAACATAATTTTCTGAAGCCCGAAGTGTATCCCTATCACTTGCTTCAAGCCCATGTTTAGCCTACTTAATCTTGAGCCTTGAGTTTTCCACTTACAAAAGATGAGAGCAATACTATCTAAATCACAGGTTGTTACAATAAATAAATCAGAAAATATAAAAAGTAATTGACATACTATCTGATAGCCAATGAATGTACAACTATTATTATAGCTTTAAATAGTCATTCATATTTTATAATTACGTAATTGCATAGATGATTTTTAAAGCAGTTTTTCTACCCTGTTAGGATAAAGGTTTTTTTGGTGTTTTTTTAAAAACATTTATTTATATGAGGGGGAGAAAGAGAGAGCACAAGAGCATGGTGAGGGGGTGGGCAGAGAGAGAAGTAGACTCCCCACTGATCAGGGAGCCTAAGGCAGGTGGGGCTAAATCCTGGGACTCTGGAATCATAACCTGAGCCAAAGGCAGATGCTTAACCAACTGAGCCACCTAGGTGCCCCAGGATTAAGCATTTAATCTAACACTACATCAACCTTTGAATATAATGGAGAATCTGTGATTAACTCATCTCCCAATCCCAATATCCAATGAAACAAAAAAAATTAAATATTAATCTGGTTATGCATTCAAACAGTTCCACAAAATTAAGAAACTATTATGGCAGGAGGATGGGAAACAGGAGAGAGTGCTAGGGGATGTGATTAAAGACATGGAGGGAAGTAGGTGACTTAGAACTTTACATAACCTCCTAAAGATTCTGCCTTCAATGGAACTCATTGGAAGTCTTTAACAGGGGAATCATATGATTTAATTTATGCTAATTTTAAAAATCACTCCTGCTGTTGTGTGTAAAATGGATTGTAGAAAAGCAAGAACAAAGTGGTCCAGCCATGAAATGACTGCATGCTGTGTCAAATAAAAAATAACGAATGTGGGTTTAGGGAAGAAGAGATTTTATTCAAAACGATTATACTGACTATGATATCTACAAATGCCTCAAACCACACAGAAAAGGGATTTTATTTTTAGGAAAACGTAAACAAGACTAAAGAGAACTCTGTGTGAGGAATTGGATGGGGTGGAAGAGAATGAAAAGGTAGAGGGGGAGTGACTGGATTGTAAATCACAGAAGGTTTTATCCTAATGCCAGTCTATTCTCCAGAGAGGCCAGTAAGAAGGGGTGTTCGTTAATGGTTCGTAAGGAAATCTAGCATGGCTCAAGACTGTGGGTGGGTCAAAGTGTAGGAATCTGGGGAAAGAGAGAAGCTTAACTCAAGTTTGATCAAGTCAGTTTTATAGGTGTTTTATTCCAGTTGGTCAGAGGGGACAAAGAGCTCGGCTAATCACTTATGAGGCAAATAAAGGGGATTTGAAAGGTCTGTGTCTAGTCTTGTCATAAGAGAATAAAAAGGCATCCATGAGTCCTATATGTCATATGGATAAGGATGATTCTTTGCACCACCTGTTTCACAGAACACAAAAAGATGAGAGGATTTCCTTACCTACCTTGTTTCCCGGGATCACAGAGCTTCAGTAAAGTTTAACACTGTCATTTGCCAAGATGAAAATGGCAAAGTTTAATTAATTTATACATTAGAAACACTTACTAAGAATATATAATGTTTCAACAACTATTGTAAGCATTGGTTGTATAGAAATTGGCAAAATAGAGAAATCCTCTTCCCTGATGGGGCTTTTATTTTATAGGGAGAACACAGAATAAACAGATAACAATATATAATGTAACATAATCAGTAGTAAGTCCTATGAAGAAAAATAAAGTGCACTATAGAAAAATGGATGAGAAATTCTATTTAAAATAGATCAGGAAAACCCTATCCAAAAAGGTGATATTTGAGCAGAGAGGTGAATGTCTAGAGGGAATAAAACCATAAAGATATCTGGGGAAGATTGTTTCAGGCAAGAGAAACTGCAAATACCATGGCTCTGAAACATCAGTATGTATGACTTTGACATAGTGGGACAGAGTCAGTGAAAGAAAGAATGATGGATATATTCAGGGTACAGATGATGCAAGATCCTGTATATTTTGGTTAATATCTGTATTTTATTCTAAATTAGATGAAAAATAATTAGAGGGAATTTAGCAGAAGCCTGACAGAGACTGACTTGTTTTGGGGTTTGTCTTTTTTTTTTTTTTAAGATTATTTATTTACTTATTTTTTTTTTAAAGATTTTATTTATTTATTTGACAGACAGAGATCCCAAGTAGGCAGAGAGGCAGATAGAGAGAGAGAGGGGAAAGCAGGTTCCCTGTTGAGCAGAGAGCCGGATGTGGGGCTCGATCCCAGGACCCTGGGATCATGACCTGAGCTGAATGCAGAGGCTTTAACCCACTGAGCCACCCAGGTGCCCCTTATTTATTTATTTTTAAGAGAGAGAGAGAGCAGGAGCAGAAGCAGTGGGGAGGGTTAGGAGAGGGAAGAGAAGCAGACTCCCAGCTGAGCAAGGAGCCCAAGAGACTCAATCCCAGGACCCTGGGATCATGACCTGAGCTGGAAGTGCAGATGTTTAACCCGCTGAGTCACCCGGGCATCTCAACTGATTTTTTTTTTTTTAATTGTTCTGGCTGCTGTTGGAAAGAAGACAAACAAATACGTAGACCAGGAAGACAAGTTAGGAAGTCTTTGGATTAGTACAGGAAACATGATGGTAACTTGTAGTACATTGGTAGCAGTAATTTTAAAGAAAAGTGGTAAGAAACAGTTAATCATAAGCTATGACTCAGTTAATTCATGGTGGTAAAATGATGGTAATAGGGAGAGCTAAATAAAGACTAGAATCAAGAATCACTCTTCAATTTCTTATTTTAACACTTGGGTGGATATAAAACCAGGAGTGGAAAGTATTAGTGATAGGATGAAAATTGAGAATTCTGTTTTGATCAGATTATGTTTGAGATTTTGAGACGGCTATTAGACTGCCAAGAGAAAAGTCATCCAAAGTATATTTATTTTTCAAATGATGATTTTCTGTTGCTAAGCATGAAGATACTTAATAGATATAATATTCCATTCTGGCAGTAGTTAAAATGTCTAGGAAAAAGCTACAATTTTGGATTCATTGCCATATAAGTGATATTTATATCCACGAGACTGAATGAGGTCACTGAATAGAAGAAATTGGAAGGAGAAAAAAAGTCCCAGGCTCAGTGTTTAGCTGATTCAGGAAAAAGGATGAAATAATTAAGATGATGCTCTATGATGATTATGATAATAACAATAATATTGAAAAAAATATCCATAATGCAGCAGAATGGAGTTCTCTGTATTCTTCTTCCCTTTATCTCCTTAACTCAGATCATCATACCTATATCAAAATTACACATTGAAAAGAAAGCAAAATTATCAGAACAAATGATTTTTTTTTTCTCATAAATGTTTCACAGTGGAGTATCTGAAGGAACCCTAGAAGGAATCTCCAGCTGTTAGACTATTATAATAGTAGATTCAGAGGAAGACTGCACTGATAGGTGACCTCATGTGAAAAGGTGTGTGTGTGTGTGTGTGCGCGCGTGCATTATTTGGTACCATTTTCTAGACTATTTATAGTTTTTTGTTCACTAAGAATTTACTATATTTGTACGCCCCTCTAGAAATGTTGTTGTAGGATTTTTTTTTTCTCTGTTGGTGCACACAGTTCTTGGTCACACAGCTTGGAAGAATGAAGAGGTAGGCCAGACAGAGATGGTGAGCAGCAAACCGAGATTTATTATTGAGCAATAGCAAAGTGATAGTACAAAATTCCCAACGAGGGAAGGGACCCAAAAGGATTGCCAACAGAGTTTCTAAGTCTAGGGGGTTTTATGAGCTTGTTGACAGGCTGTTTTAACCCTCCCTGCACCTATCATCCAGTCAGGTTTCTGTCATCTGTCATGTGGGAAAGGATGGAGGGCTCCTTCCAGGGTGATATAAAATCCTTTTAAGGGTGGTTTCCTCTTAGGACATGGTCCCTTGTCCCTGCCTGCCTGCCTTCCAATTATCCTTCATCAATGTCACTATACAATATAAGTACTATTATAATAATACCAATAATAACAATAACAGCTAACATTTATTGAGTCCTGAATGATGCTGCACTTTTGCTAAAAACTTTAAATGAATAAGCATATTTAATCTTCATAAAAAATTTAATTACAATTAATTTTTCCATTTTCAGTTAAAGGAAGTGAGATAAAAAATGACAGAGACCAATTTGATTCTGTAATTTTGTTCCCTGCTTTCATTATCTGTCAAAATGAAGGGGAAACAGTATTGTTCTTAAATGCAATAAAATTACAAGGTAGAAAAATAGAAAAGCAGAACACTGTGTTTATTGCAGTCAACTTTACACCAGAAGTTTTGGTTGATTTTAAGGATAAAGTTGACTCCATACTTCAAATGCTTACTATGAGGTAGGCCATATCCTAAGTGCTTTACAAGCACTGACTACTTTAATCCTCATAATTACTTCATCTAGAAATTCAGGCTTTGAAAAAATAATACATTGTCCAAGATTATGCAATTTGTGAATGGCAGGGTGAGGAGAGTAAAATCCAGACTTTGGTTTGAGCGCCTGTACCCTTAAGCACCACCTCATATGGCCCAAGTAAGTTTGTTTTCATTTTGTTTTGTTTTGTTTTGTTTTGTTTTGTTTGATAAGAGAGCTGAAGTACAGAGATCCTAAGCAACTTGGTCACACAGTATTCTCATGTTCTATTGTGTCCATGCCTGACGGTGACTGCAATGGATTTAAGTCTCCAGTTGCAAGAGAAACACTAAATATCATTAGTACTCTTGTGGACTCTCCCATCTCAGGAGATAAGCACAATAAAACAGGTGTGTCTTACACTCAGTTGGTTAGACCAGAGATACTAAAATGTATAGAAAATCAGTTTTACAATAGAAAGTGTTTCATTCATATATTGAACTTCTTAGAGAAAACCGTTGGCAAAAATAGAAGCTGGAATATAAAATAGCAATTATTTTGGCTCTTGTGTTACCTGTTAGGGATCATTGGTCTCTGATTAAAATCTACATTTTATTGAAAATCTTTGAATTATTTTACATTTGATAAAACTGTTAATAATATTCTATGATTTTTTTTTAACGTAGATACTGTGAAAGAGGAGAAGAGATCAGAAAGTATATGTTATCAGCTATCACATCATCTGTTGGTTGTCCATTGCCTAAGGCAACAGGCAAACTGTAATCCTGCTTCTGATTTTATTTTATTTTAATTAATTTGACTTGTTTTCTGGGGTTAGTAATTAAGTTATGTGTTGTTACTAAGTAAAAATATTATTATTTTATACTCTAGAAGGAGGGTAGAGGATGATTTGAATGATGGATCATTTGACTTACTATTTGTCACCTAAATATTGATATTTCTTATGTAGAAATCAGAAGTCAGTTCTAAAACTAATCTATGCTTAAATGGCTATAAACTTTAATTTCTAGGATTACCTCCTTTAATCAATGTTGTGCTAAACTAAGCCCTTTTCTAGTATACTGTGATATGTAATGCCCACCCACAATTACTGATTAAATAATAGGATTTAAAGTCAGTAGACTGTTCTATCAAAAACAACCAATTTGTTGCCCTTTGCTAGTAATTGGCTTGAATTCAACTTTTAATTTAAGAATTTGTCCGTATACATAGCATATAAATAAATTATTTATTTATTTATATAAATGAATGAGGCATTTATTTACTTATATAAATAAATGATGCATTTATTTATTTCTTCTTAATATTTTATTTTTACTAATTATACATGCATATGAAAGGCAGCTATTACTCAGAGAGACAGTATCTACTGACTGATTAGAATATAACCTTTATGTTCCCTAACACTTCCCTAAAAATCAGGATTTTATAAGTTAGCAAGATTTGTATAATATATCTTGCAGAGTTTTTTCCTCCTTTTTCTATTGGTAAGAGTTTCTCTCTTTTTTTTTTTTTTTTTGGTTAGGATTTTACATGTTATACAAGCAGATGTTATGCTATTTTATATGTCATGAAGTAGTAACATTTTAATAAATGAGGTTAATAGATCAGAATTGTTTTAAATTTTATTATGCTGAAATCTTAGATTCCAGATCATCATCATTTACAAACCGGTTCCATTAAAAAAAAAAAAAAAGGGACGATTATGCTTGCACTAAAGAGTATCATATTAATTATGACACATGCTGGATGGAGAGACATAAAGCTGAAACTCCTATCTTTCCTGTGTGTCAGTGTGGTCATTTTGTTTGCATATGTAAACTAGGTTTGTTTCAGTGTTCCTGAATTCTTCTAGAGCAAATGGTGTGTCTTAAATCCATTTAATTTAAGTCAGGCAGATTGAGTAGCATTTTTTCACTCACTGCATAGCATCTGTAGAACCCTTGTTTCTTGAGCTTCTCATTTAATTTGAAAGCCAGAAACTCAATAGAAGCAATTCAGAATGACTATTTGTAAAGGTTAAATACTATAAACATTATGAGGATTCAGTTGCAAATGACACAACAACAAGGCTCCTGTATAAAGACAAACAAAAAACAAAACAAAACAAAACAAAAAACCCACAATGTATTTGACTGTGTAAATTAAAAGTAGATGGATAGGATTTCTTTCAGGCACGGATGAATTTCAGAACTTAACAATATCATTTGAACTTCCTGTATGTCCATTTTCAGCTTTTTCCTTCTAAGGTAACATCAAGTAGAATTATCTCCACGCCCTAAAACTACTTAGCCTTCACATGCAGAATAAAATAACCAGAATCATTTTTCCATCAGTCCCAGAAAAGTTTGCCTTGTGCCTCCTTAGAATTGGATCTCCTGATGTCCCCTCAACAAATCGCTGTGTCTAGGGGAATGAAGTACTTTCACGTATCATGACCGACACACACACATTCATCCCTGAGTGAAAAGGAACCAAAGTAATGATGTCATTTGTGCCCCAATTACGAGAATTTTCAAGGAGCAATTTTTAAAGACATAGAAACCATATCTTCTAGTCAGTCATGTACAACTAAACCAATGTTAATTGAGAATCAACAATACACCTAGCACTATGTCTGGTACCACACTAGATAGAAAGAAATAATTCATAAGTTCCTCATTTAGTTTAGGAGACAGACACTCATAAGCCAGACCAGATGGACTGCATTACAGAAGTGGTACAAAATACTCTTGAGAGTTTAGGAAAGATAATTTATCCTTTTATAATTTATTATCAAATGTTGCGTATTACTTTGCACAAAGTAAAAGTAGTCAAATATTTTATTTACTATATTGAAATTCTTTAGTCCTCTCACAAATGAGATCAAACAAAAATACAACAAACAATGTTTAGTGCAGTGTCCAGATAAACCTGAGTATTTAAATACCGTCTGGCAAAACAATACTTCATCAGGATGATGAGCAAGGCACCTATCTCACATGCACTATTGAATAAAAATTTTGCAACTTAGGGAAGTGACTTCAATTCTTTCAACTGTACCAATGTACTATTTTAACCATAGCCGTCTCTGAAAGCTTAACTTTAAACAAGTAAATTTAATAGCATTAAAAAATAAAATCTCATGACTGAAAATACAGACGTAGTGGAAAATGTAAGTGCCAGTCTAGCCAAAGGCAACTGAAGGACCCATTGTGGAGAATGGGGGGGATGAGGTAAATGGAAAAAATACAGTAACCACTAAAATGAGGAAGAGTTGCTGTCAAACACTATTACCTGTTACCTCCCAAAGGATAATAGATTACAGGAACTCAGAGTCAGAAATAGGTACCTCAGAGTCCTAGCTCTACCATTACAAAGTTATGGGAGCTTAGAACATTTACTTTGCATCTCTGATCTGCTTACCTATCATAAAATGGGCACTCAGACAAAGGAATCCATATGAACCTTATGGTCACTGTGTTGATTATCTAAAAATTAGGGGTTATGAGAAAGCAGATTGGACTGGCAGTGGGTTAAGCCTCTACCTTCAGCTCAGGTCATGATCTCAGGGTTCTAGAATTGAGCCCCACATGGGGCTCTCTGCTCAGCGGGGAGCCTGCTTCCCCCCCTCTCTCTGCATGCCTCTCTGCTTACTTGTGATCTCTCTGTCAAATAATTAAAATCTTTAAAAAAAAAAAAAAAGGAAAAAATATTTGAGAATGATTACCTGAAGAGAAAAATACTTTCTAATAAATCAAGTTAAAGTCCAAGAGACACAACCAAATGAAGCTGATACAAACTTACATATCCATGTTTGTATTGCTTTGTTAAAAATGCCATTACACATATCTTGTTTTGTATGCAATATCTCACAGCTTCTGTAATAGTCCCATTTCTATAAATGTTTTAAAAGTAACTGGAGATAAGTGGTATCATTTAGCTGGGAAAGCAACTTGAAAATCTCGGCTAAATGTAATGTGCGATCCTGAGCATTCTAAATAGGAATGTAATTAGATTTTGCTATTCTCTCTAGGAGGACTATACTCGAGGACAATTCCAAAATTTCTTTAGGTGAATTTTTATTCAGAAGGAATACAGATGTATAAAAAGCACATACTCTAAATTTAATTACTGGTGGATGTTAATGATTTTTTGTTTGTTTGTTTTGTTTTTGGAGAAATCAATAGCATTTCTCAGAGGAATTTGTGAATTCATTCATTTAAACAGATCTTTAAAGGGCATGCATAGTAAGCATAATATGCCTAAGAAGGTCAAAGATAGACTGTCAGAATAAGTTCAAATTGTTGACCTTACTGGGAATATTTTCCAAAAGGGTTTTCTGCATTTATTTTTCCGAAGAAAAGAGTTGATCAAATTTGGAACAGGTTTCCAGGCCTTCTGTGATTCTTATGTCATTCAGATCAATATGAGCAATTTAAATCCCATCTTAGGTATCATTCTCAAATATTATATTAGTTTCAAGTATACAATGCAATGATTCAGCATATGTATAAATTGTGAAATGATCACCACTTAGTTACATATTTTTTCTTGTGATGAGAGCTTTTAAAATGTACTCTGTTAGCAATTTTTTTTAAAAGATTTTATTTACTTATTTGACAGACAGAGATCACAAGTAGACAAAGAGGCAGGCAGAGAGGCAAGCAGAGAGAAAGGTAGGGGAAGCAGGCTCCCTGCTGAGCAGAGAGCCAGATACGGGGCTGGATCCCAGGACCCTGAGATGACCTGAGCTGAAGGCAGAGGCTTTAACCCACTGAGCCACCCAGGCGCCCCTGTTAGCAATTTTTGAATATATAATACAGTATTATTAACTATAGTTGCCATGATGTAAATTATATCTCAGGAATTATTTGTCTTATAAATGGCAGTTTGTACATTTTGGCTACTTTCACCCATTTCACCCATTCCCTACCCCTGCCTCTGATAACCACCAATCTGTTTTTTTGTATCTCAGAACCTGAGCTTCATATGTGTTACTAAAATATTATATTCTAAGTTTCATTATTTTAATGTATTTTGATTATGTCATCTGTAATGATGTAGGATAACTCTGACTATTCCTCCAGTAAAAGTCATGTCCTGATTTAAGCCTCTCTTTCTACAAGAGTCATATAGCATTTCCATACGTACAGAGCACAGGCTTATAAACTGCATTTCATTGTTGCATATTGGAATTTAAAGTAAGCCAAAGGAATGTGTCTAATGGCTGGTAATCTTTATGTTGTTTTGATTCAAAATTTCATTGTTTCTCAGAGAGCATCATTTTGACACACCAGGAATCCAGCCTCTATTTACTGAAGAAAACAATTTGACTGTAATCTTTAAAACATACAACTCATAGTTTTTGTGTTGACAGAAAATCATATTAGATGTAGCTAACACTTGCTAAAATATCATTTCTATTTTTCCACCTATGTTGTTTAGCATTAGAGGAGAAAACATTTTTCTCAAGCTTGAATAAGAAAGTCTTTTCTTCTTTCAGTTTTGCAAAAGCCAACATAATTAAATAATGGAAATCTACAATATTAGTCTAAGTAAATCTACTGTTACATTCAAACATGCCACATTTTGAAAAAGAAAAATACTCCCAAATAAAGGGTAAATTATCAAATATCATCAGATATTAAGACTTACTGTGAATTAGATATTATACTTGTTGTAACATATAAGATACACTGGTAATTCCACTATAAAGAGTTAAAGGGCACTTACAGTTTATGAGTAGTTATATTTTTATAAACCAATCAAGGAATGCCTGGGTGGCTCAGTTGGTTAAGCTTCTCCATCTCCCTCTGACCCTTCCTCCTGGCTCATGCTTTTGATCTCTCTCTCTCAAATGAATAAGTTAAAAAAAAAACTTTATAAACCGATCAAAACTTCAGGATGATTATCAGAAAAATGGGGGATAGAAAAGTCAAAATGAAGAATGAAAATACCATGAAACATTAATATACTATGGACGTTTATGGTGTGGCTTTGAACTTTTTGAGCTTTTAAAAGAATTTCACAATGCCTTCATTTTTCTTTCTGATGAAGATGTATTCTGGGTACTATCTGCAGTATGCCATATTCCTCTTATTCCTAATTACTAATTAACATGGAAATTATGAAAATCTCAAAATCGCTGCTGTTTTAAAACTGTTAGAAAAATTCACAGAAATAATTTTGCATGAGAGGAAGGTATAAAGATACCCCCAAAAGTTTAATGAACAATTTTCTTTATTAGTTATAAGCATATGGGCACTGAAATGAAACTTCTTGTTTTCCACTACAGATGTAACTGCCCCTTCCCCTCTAAATCAACAATTTCTCAACCCATATTAGGTCCTCTTTTCCCAGGACAAGTACTTCCAGGTTATAAGCACAGAAGACAGAACACGTTGACTTAATGAAGCCCTAAACCATTGAGAACTACACTAGGTTTAGTGGTAATGCAGGGCACCATTGAATAGAATATGTGTATTCTATACCCCAAATTTTGGAAGCTACTTTTGGAATTCAGAGAATTCAGTCTTTCTTTGGGCAGAATATTTTATTAAATAACAATTAATTATTGTGGACCCTGTTTGTAAAGACTGTCAATAATGATACAAAACATTTTACTATGATAATTGGCAACATGCAACTATGAACTGGATATTAAATAACAGCATTGTATCAGTGTTAAAATTCTTTCTGAATCCTATGAAACACAGAGTTACAGGATTGTAGTATGGCAGTTTACTTAAAATTGTTGAGCAAATAATAACAGATATTATTAAATGTATATGTCTGTATTGAATGGAGAAAGAAAATGTGTCAAAATATTATTGTTAATAAGTGACATGTATGTTTCAAAAATTCTAAGAAAAAAACGTGAAAAGAAAAAAGTTATTTCACCTCTGTGAAGAAGTATTTTCATTAAGTTTTTAGTAGGCCAGTGAAGTCCAATTCATGTCTATGAAGAGTAGACATTATTTAAAACTTCAGTTAACCTTTTGAACAGAACAAAAAAATAAATAATAATTTATAGAAATACCAAGCTATGTTTTTCATGTATTTTAGTTTGAAATACTAATAGTATTAACTTACTTCTTATACTGACAATATACTTGGAACCAAGGATTTTCTTTTATCATCCTCATAGCAAAAAAATCCCGCCTTTTCAAGGTGTGGGTGGGTAAATGGACTTTTGCCAGCATAGCCATCATCTAATGATGGCAAACATGGCAGATGATTATCTGTCTTGTCATATGAAAATAATGACATCACTTGGAAGGAAGTGATTTGACTTGAACAATCAGTCCTATTCAATTAAGTTGAAAGACAGTTATTCTCATTTGTAATGTGAAAGATACTAACTTTTCAGTAAATTAAAACCAACATTTCCTGCTTAATCCTATTGTAAACCTAATTGCATTTCTAAATCTAATGCTAGCACAATAGTAAATGAATTAAAAAAAACACTTGATATGATTGTTTTTTCTCTAATACACTTTATTTCAAATCCTGATTTTATTGAAAGAAAAAATATTAATAGCATAGAGATTAATTTCTCTAACTTATTTTTTCAGTATTTTAAATACATATTAAATGTTTACAATTTGCTAAGTCTGTGCAGGTCTTTGGGGACATGAACATGAATTAGATTTACTTATTGATCTTAAGTGGCGCATGGACATAAATGAAATATAATTGTCAATGTGATTATATCTTTGTTGATTACTAGTTTACCCACTCATTCATTTATTTATTTGCACTATTCAGTGTAAAATATATATAATGAAAGTTAGGGAGAGCTCAAGAATAGTGTATATGGTGTGGGAAAAATACTCTTATTAAAATCCATCAAATAAAATATGAATTTCATTTATCAAAAGTAAATATTTTTGGTGTTTTATGTAAAATAATGAAATATAAATACACATCCTTTTATTTTCTATAAAATAACTTAAATAACTATAACTTTCCTACAACTTAAATAAATTGTAGTTAATATTTTAAAACCATTAGAAAAATTTTCTATGAGAGGAAGGTAAAAGATACCCCAAAGGAATTTAAGAATTATATTCTTTATTGGTCAAAGAGGTATTGCAAAATGTATCCAATTTCCTTTGTTGTTAGGATACTCACCCACAGTCTCATTAAATGTTTGAATTCTGTCTAGATTGTTTTACTTCAGTGTATTATATGTGCTTACAGAGTTCAAGTTTCCAAAAAATAAATATACCTTCCCCAAATGTATTTTTCCTTAAAAATACCTACTTAGCATTGCAATATGAGAACATTTCTGAAATAAATATCAGTAAGATTTAACACTTAAAACTGCATTCTTTCTAATGTGTCAGGTTTAAAGTGTGTTGGCTAATTGAATTAAAGAAAACAAAAACAAAAACAAAAACTGGTAGCATTGCACTTGCCTTGATTGAAATAAAACTTCTCACATTGGCTTTATCTTGCCATTAAATATACAGATTATTTAATATAATCAAGTTTTCAGTTTTTATTACTTTGGTGAACATAACTGCTTTTCATTCAACATATCAGCTTTTATTTAGTAAAATTTATCAATGTATCTTTCTGTTGAATTGCCTAATACAGAATATATTTCTATTAACAAATTCAAATTACTCACTTTAATATCCATATAATTATCAGAATCTAAATATTACACAGATTAGAAATTCAATGAAGTTCTATAAAACAGTAAAAGATTGGGTTAACAAAATGGAGTTTTCGATTTATCTTCTACAATGAGTAAATTTCCACATTTCAATCTTGTTCAGCATTTATCTTGGTGTAAGTCAATATTTATCTGAGAATTAAATGGTACACATTCACTGGAGACATTATAAAATTTAACTCCATTAAATAATCCTCCACATGGAGTACTCAGAGAATTTCTGATGGCATTTGAATCAACAATGTTGTTACTAATAGATCTCCAGAGCATAAAGATACCACAGAAGTACCTGGAATCTCACCAATAGTGTCTTGGATTATCCATTCCATGACAACATCCACAAAAATAAATAGTATTTTTAAAATTTAAGAGAAATTCCCTCTAAAATAGATATCAGAAAGCCCAGGATGTCTGTCAACTACACTGCACTTTGTAATTGAATCTGCCGAATGAGGCTTCTTACATATACACACATAGTTTTGCCTAACTAATCACAATTTTTCCCAACAATGGAAAAAAGACATTCATCCGATGCAAAGGCAAACTGTTGGCTGGAGTAGAGCTTTCTGAGGTGGTCAGATGCCAGTTATTGAATCAGTAAAGATGCTCTAAAGTAACAAAAATATCCAAACCATTTTTCACACTTGGGGAATTTCAGTGTGAGACACACAAACAACAACAAAGCCAGTAGGAAGAGCACAAACCAATACACATAGAAAGCCTACCTTAAGTATGAAGCAACAGAAGAAATAAGCAGAGGAACAGAGATAAGAGAAGCTGAGTCAGAAGCAGAACAGACAACTAGAACTGTTGTTGGGTATTTAGGATTTTTACTGCAGCCTGAACAAAAGTGATTTTATTCTATCCTGATTTTGCAACTGACTGTGCCAATTTCCAGTGCTTTCTTGCTTCTCTGGGCATCTTTACAGTAACACCCTATCACCTGAAGAAACCTGATTGTCTCTCTATTTCTTTCAAACTTAGAGCCAAATAACATACATTCACCTCAAAAGCTATTTGAGAAAAGCAGTCTGTACTAAATAAAATATGTAGCTAGTCCAAACTAACTGGTACAGTAACAGAAAATGGGATACACATTGATTTTTTTTTTTTTTTTTAATACGGCAATGCTATAGTTGGGAAGAAAAGCAAAAACAACAACAATAAAAGCACTGGGTTAGGAAATAATATAATCTGCTAAAATGTAAAATACCATAGAAGTCCAAAGAGGATTTATTTTTTTAGTATATCATTACATAATTTCTCTGGCTAGATATGGGGAGTTCACAGTGGTTTCTAGAGGCCATTTCACAGAATTCAGTATATCTGAAAAATCAACGTCAACTGGTTTTTAACCCAGTGAGTTTCTTTTAGATCAGTACATTTCCAATGCAGTTACAGTGCAGAGCACAGGGTATCACTTACTTATAAAGATGGTCTCTCTCCTATAAAATGAACCATTACAATATATCTCATCCAGAATCCAGAGATTTAGGACCAAACTTATCTTTTATGGATAGCTATTTTTAGTCATTTCAAAAAAAAATGTAAGTCATTTGAGAAATGTGGTAATACTAGAAATGAGAGGAACAGAAAGATAATTAAATGCTTAGCTCTAATTAGGGTTTCTATTAGTGTTTCTAACCATTAGTGACCTGACTCTGACATTTGATTTCCTCTCGGATTCAGCCATTCCAAAATTATATCTTAACAGAATAGGACTATGGAGAACAGAGGTGACTGGACCGTTAAGGCTATAAGAAGATATGTGTATTGTGTTCAGAAATGTGCTGTCTTTGTATTTTCTTTGAAAATTCTTCAAGGGAATACTATTTTCATCCATGTGCTTTGAGTAAAGTTCTATCTCCTGTTCTTTTTTTTTTTTAAAAGATTTTATTTATTTATTTGACAGAGAGAGATCACAAGTAGACAGAGAGGCAGGCAGAGAGAGAGAGGGAAGCAGGCTCCCTGCTGAGCAGAGAGCCCGATGCTGAACTCTATCCCAGGACCCTGAGATCATGACCTGAGTTAAGGCAGCGGCTTAACCCACTGAGCCACCCAGGCGCCCTCTATCTCCTGTTCTTAGATGTATTGAAGGTATTAATTGTGTTTCCAGATGGTGAGAAAATACATCTGGATAATAATAATTACTATTATTATTAACAGTATGTATATCTCATCATACAATAAGCACTTTTTCAAGGGGCCTCTATAGTTTAAAAATCATTAGATTGTATAAAGATTCTCAGGTGTATTTTTTCTTTGGAAATATCTAAAATGATTCTATTTACATTTTATTATAATTGTGATTTCTCGTGTGAATGCTGGAATTGTATTTTGATGACTAGTTTATTTTGTGTCAGTCACATAGCTATACACAGACACAGGTACAATTCAAACTTTATTATCTGGGGCTAGTTTAATTAACAAATTTAAAATTTTTTACTTATAAAAAACATAAACACTAACATATACCTCTCCCTATAATGCTGAGAATTATCATTCCTTACAAAGGGGATATGAGTTTATTTGCTTTATAATGGGAGGTTGATGCAAAAGATAAAACATTTTTTCTCCACTTTCTGCCTCTATTACCCTGTAAGCTTTCTGAATGAAAAGAATCATTCTTAACTTTCCTGATATTCACAGGACAAAGGGCAGTTACTGTGCATTTAATGAACATTTGTGGCCTGAATGAACATTTTCCACATAGTGAAAGCTATTTTGCATGAGAGAAAGAGAAGTTATGTTTTAGCAAAACTCTTAAGGTACAAGGTTAGTTTTAGCTTTCAATATCCAAAGGAATCTAAGAGGAAATAAATATAAAGCTGTTGCTACTCCATTTTTTTCAAGAGAGCTTCTGATGTGCTGTGTTTGATGTCGTTCAGAGGAAAAGAAAACACTCCCTTGCTTTTGGAGGTCTTGATAAAAGTCCCGTGGAGTCTTAAAGTCAGGATCTGCAATAGTGCTTAATACATAACCCTATAACTCTTTCTTCTGGTAGTCTCAGCACAGTAGTCAACAGAGTAGGTGCTCAGTTCAATTTTTACTGATTATTATCCAGAATACAACTGGGAAGTGATTGGTCACCTTTTTAGACATTACAAGGGTCAGCACTTTACCCAATCCTTACAATGGACTTAGGCTTCATTAAGTGTCTAAGTTAGAATACATTAGTTATAGAACCACCACGAGCTGATTGGTCAAATAGAGATTTATGTTTTCCCACAAAATATGAAGCATATGTAGGTAGTCCAGGACTAATATAATGGTTCTATGATAACAAAGGGGATGTAGTTTCTTTCTTCCCTTTCACTCTGCCATCTTGGCTGTGAATTTTACCCTCATGCTCACAGTATGATTTTTGTACCACAGGCATAACATGCATGTCCCAGGCAGAAGAGGAAAAGAATAAATAACAAAAAGCAATGCTTACTAAGAACTTTAACTTTTAATTAGGAAAACAATAGGTTTCCTCTAATCTCTACCTAGTAAATTTTTGTAAATTTTATTGTTCACAACAGAATCACAGTGTATTAAATAGTCACAATATAGCACTCTCACCCAAAGTTTTGGTCCAGGTAGAATCCCCCAAAGCAAACAGCATCAGGTGAAATATCTGGGATTTCAGAAGCAAGGGTTTAAACATTGCTCCTAGAAAGAACAAACATTGTTAAAATGTCCATATTACCTAAAGCAATCTACAGACTTAATGCAATCTTTATCAAAATACCAAAAAAAATTTTTTTTCACAGAACTAAAACAAATAATCCTAACATTTGTATGGAATCACAAAAGGCCCAAAATAGCCAAGGGAATCTGAAAAAGAAGAAAGCTGGAGGCATCACAGTCCCAAATTTCAAAATATACTATAAAGCTACAGTAATAAAAACAGTATAGTACTGGCACAAAAACAGACACATAGATCAATGGAACAGAATAGATACTCCAGAAATAAATCCATGCTTTCATGGTCAATTAACCTAAGACCAAGGAGGCAAGAATATACAATGGGAAAAGGATAGTCTGTTCAACAAATGGTGTTGGGAAAATGGACAGCTAGATGCCAAAGAATAAAACTATACCACTTTCTTACACCTACACAAAAATAAACTCAAAATGGATCAGAGACTTAATGTGAGACCTGGAACCCTGAAATTCCTAGAAGAAACCATAGGCAGTAATTTCATTGACATTGGTTGTAGAAACATCTATTTAGAAATATTTCCTCTGGCAAAGGAAATAAATGCAAAATTAAATTATTGGAACTACATCAAAACAAAGAGCTTATTCACAGTGAAGGAAAGCATTAATAAGGCAACATACTGAGTAGGAGAAGATATTTCCAAATGATATATCTGATAAGGGGTTAATATCCAAAAATATACAAAGAACTTATTCAACTCAACACCAAACAAACCCAAATAATCCAATTAAAAATAGACAGGGAACTTGAATAGACATTTTTCCAAAGAAGACATAGAGTTGGTCAACAGACATATGAAAAGATGGTCAATATCATTAGTCATCAGGGAAATAAAAATCAAAACCACAATTAGATATCACTTTACACTTGTCAGAATGGTTAAAATAAAAAACACAAAAAATGAGTTTTGGCAAAGATGTTGAGTAGAAGAAACCTTGTGGACTGTTGGTAGCAATGCAAATTGGTACAGTCACTGTGAAAAACAGTATGGAGGTTCCTCAAAAAAATTAAAAACAAAATTACCAAATGATCCAGTAATTCCATTACTAGATATTTACACAAAGAAAGAATAGTAATTTGAAAATATATATGCACCACTATGTTTATTGCAACATTTTTTATAGTAGCCCAGATATGGAAACAATCCAAGTGTCTATCAATAAATGAATGGGTAAAGTAAATGGAATTTTACTAGGTCACAAAATAGAATAAGATCTTACCATTTGGGACAACATGGATGGACCTAGAGGTTGTAACAGTAAGTAAAATAAGTAAGTCAGAGAAAGACAAGTACCATATTATCTTTGTAGAATTTTAGAAGCAAAACAAATAAAGTTAAAAAAAAGATGAACAAAAAACAGACTCAAATACAGAAAACAAACTGGTAGTTATCAGAGTGGAGGTGGGGGGGATGGGTGAAATAAATAAAGTTTTTTTTTTTTTTTTTAAAGATTTTATTTATTTATTTGACACAGAGAGAGATCACAAGTAGGCAGAGAGGTAGGCAGAGAGAGAGAGGGAAGCAGGCTCCCTGCTAAGCAGGGAGCCTGATGTGGGGCTTGATCCCCGGACCCTGGGATCATGACCTGAGCCTAAGGCAGAGGCTTAACCCACTGAGCCACCGAGGTGCCCCAAGGGTACACTTATATTGATGAGAACTGAGAAATGTATAGAATTGTTGAATCATTATATTGTACACCTAAAACTAATATAACATTGTATGTTAATTATACTTGATTTTTTTTTTTTTTAAGTGAAAAACAACAACAGCAGCAACACAAATATACTAAAAACAACAACATTGCTGCTCCTGGAGATCAGAAATGCCCATATCAATAGGGTTATTTAGCATTGGAGTGGCAAAAGTATGACATTCAAAGATGTGAACCAGGAATAAATCAGACTTGGCCAGAGATAAAGCAATGGTCAAAGCAGACAGGGGAGAAAGGAGTGTGAGAGAGAAAGGATAGGTACAAAATGGAACAAGGGTATCTGAGGCAGCCAATATGTACAATGAAAAATCTTAAAATACAACTGGAATAAATGTTTCTATATATTTGTGTCTGCAACGTATGAGTATGGATGAACTGCGTACTCTCTTTTGAGTCCCAGGACATTTTTTATTTTTACTGTGATTATTATCATCATATGTTGAAATAGCATACTAACCTTAATTTGGTGACTATTAATTAAGAAAGCATACATAAAGTTTTCTTAATTTAATAAACTTTAACAATGACTTAATAATTTTTTAGAACTGAGATTTTGTGATGAATTCTTGAGGTATTTACAAAATCTCTCTCTTTATATATATATATATATCCCTTTGCAAATAGCAGAAGTTTAGTAGGTTGGCACTTCTATTTTTCCTGAACTTGTACCTGATGTAAATTCTGGAGGAATGCCATGGAATATGAGAAAACAATTAATCCGTGTATTATCTCCTTTTAATATGTAAGCAGCAAGTATAATTTTCAACAGCAGCATGAAATAGTTTAATGACTTGAATGGTTTCTAATTCGGTAACTAGCCTCACTAACCAAATGGTTTATTTATTCTTACTAAGGCATATGTTCTTTATTTTTGCCTATCTTCCCTGTTTCCTGGGAAGAGCTGCCATCTCCATCCATTGGAATTTCTACTCTGTATATGGTTTATAATATACATCTGTTCAAACTTTTTTTTGACACTGTTAAGGACTTTCTACTAATAGGCAGAAATAAATAGAAAGTTAAATATCTGGCCACATCTTACCAGAAACACCAAATGAACTGCTTGTGTTTTAAACCAGTGTTGACAAAAGAAGGAAAGAAAAAAAGGAAGGAAGGAAGGAAGGGAGGGAGGAAGGGGAGGAACCCAGTATAGGTAAGAGAAAACTTCATCCAAATGCATTTTATATTTATAGATCTGGAATAGCCCAGAGGACCACAGAGGGATGGAGGGAAAACTGAAAGGGAAGGAATCAGCGAGGGAGACAAACTATGAGAGACTCTGGACTCAGGGAAACAAACTGAGGGTTACAGAAGAGAGGAGGGTGGGGGGATGAAGTAACAGAGCGATGGGTATTAAGGAGGGTACGTCTTGGATGAGACCCGGATGTTATATGCAACTATTGAATCATTGAACACTAAATCAAAAACTAATGATATACTACACGTTGGTTAACTGAACATACAAATAAAAAAAAATTAAAAATTAACAACAAACCAAAAAACAAACATTTTATTTCAATAATGTTTTGGGATTCCTGGCTGAAAAGCCTTAATTGATCATCTGAATGGATTGTGGTCATGTCTTCAAGTTAAAGATCCAGGGAGGAATAATTAGGTTTCTTTTGCTAGATATGTCTAATTCTGCCACCACAAGTAACCTTATCTTGCAGTATCAAAGCGATTTCTTTCTTTCTCCATTTTTCCCCCTTCCTTGGGAATTCTAATTTGTTTAGGCTGTAGTAAATACTATTAGTAAAGTCATATATAATTTTAAGAGTGGAAAGTAACCTGCCACATCTCATCTAGCTCACACCCTGTAACGTGCTCAGTGAATGACTGCAAATGTTTATCCATTATCAAGACTTGTCAGTAACTTAGGATGAAAGTTGGTAGTAGAATAAGATGTGGATTTTTAATAATGTTACATCACAGCAGTTATGTATTTAGCAGCAGGAGAAGAAAGTATACAAATATAATTTTCAGTAAAACGAATCAGTTCAGAAGGTCAAATACCTGTGTGATAAATAGCAATCCAGAAATGTTGATAAAACAAAGTCAGTCAGCAAATTATACACTTTTTGAAAATACAGTATATTTTATGCCCTAAGCTTATGCAGTTCTTATAACCTCACAAGCCACAGGTCCCATAACCCCAAAGCACTTCAGAACTTTAGAATAAGATCAGGAAATGCCATCCTCTGTTAATAAAATTGATATATTTTACCATACAATGTGATTGACCATCAATAGCCTAGCCTTTCCGAGAAAGTTGAATGGTATTGCTCATACTGATAAAGAGGCCAAGAGCTACTTGACATCAGATTGAGACATGCTGCCATTAGATTTGATAGGTGGTGTGAATGATGCAAAGCAACAACAACAAAAAAAATTACAACCTGTTCAGCTGTACTATTACTCAAATATCAACTGATGCTCTTTAGTAACTCATTACTAACAGTTTAGAAAGCATGAATTTAACCAATTTAACCAAAAGAGAGAGTTTGTACATACAAAATGTTCAGTGTGAATGATCTAGTCTTAAATTTCTTTCTTAGTGGAGAGGGGAAATTCATACAATCAAACTAGCTTCAGTTTGATTATCTAACTCTCCTTTCCCCAGTTACACTTGCAAATAATGCAGCTGGTCTTCAAGTATGCTTATTTAGTTATTTACTAGGATGTTGTAATTTACTAGGATAGTGCCTCGGGCAAATATGTATGCATTTTGGTTGATATATTAATCTATTTTGGCTTGGGTATTTCATCTAAGCTTGCTTATAGTGATCCAGTTCTTAGATATTTATTTACTTAGGCAAGTAATATAGTAACATTTCAGTATCTCAAAAGCTGTATGTAGAATGTGGACTCTATACTAAGGATAACCATTCCTATTTACTTCGAGCAGTCTGGTATATATTTTTTAAAAGATTTTATTTATTTATTTGACAGAGGGAGAGACAGCAAGAGCAGGAACACAAGCAGGGGGAGTGCGAGAGGGAAAGCAGGCTTCCCACCAAGCAGAGAGCCCATTGTGGGGCTCGATACCAGGACCTTTAGCCGAAGGCAGACACTTAATGACTGAGCCACCCAGGTGCCCCTCTTTTGACCATAACATTCTCCTTTTTCTTTCATGCCCATTATTCAATAATCTTTGATTCAGCACCAATTACATAAATGAAACTCTACTAGTTTTGTGAGAAACAAAAAAATTGAGGATTCTTGTAATTTTTATGTGTTTCAAAGTATTCTATATAAATGGTTTTATTATACTCAAAATAATCCAAAGAAGTGCAGAGAGTATTTATAATCCCTTTTTAAAAAAATTATCTAAAGTCACATCATTAGACTGTAATAGAGCTGGGGCAAACAACAACAACAACCCCCCCAAAAGGCTCTGGTCTTTATTTCCCCACTACACATTCAGCAAAACAAGAAAAACAACAAATAACAATACATCTTATAATATAATGAGGGATCTCTAATATCCTTATAGAAAATAAGTTTAAGTTAAATAAGTTTTTCAAATATTTTGAAATATTTTCAAGCATTTCCTTAGGTAACATTAATCTGTGTGTATACAAGATAATTAAACAAAAATTATTTCTTGTGATTAGACCCACAATGGCAGCACTCCATCGTTGTGGAGTTGACAGAGTTGCACTAGATTTTATTGGTGTTCTTGCCACTGTGCTGGCTAAAGAACTTACTAATTACAGTCTCATGCTGACTTGCTTCCTGTAGAATCCTAGGGGCAAGGTGAAACACATCACTCTTCCTACCAATGCTGTTGTTCGCTATAAATGCTGACTTTCTACAAAAGAAACATTTTCACTGGCAAGAGAATTCATGCTGCTGGCTTGGGTTTGCTCCCTCATGCCACCTTGGCTGGCCATTCCTCTCCTTTCCTTTTCACGCTTCATTATAAACTGCTCACATGGAATTAAACTACACAGAAAGTTTTGATGATTCTTCCACTGTCAAGCTTTTCTCCACACACTCTATATACTGTTGGCTCCTCCCAGCCAAAAATCAAATTTCTTCTTCATTCTTTTCCATCTGCTGTTGGTTTGTCTTTTGAGTTTCCTCACAAAGAACAACTGGACCTCCCTTATAGATCCCCCAACAACCATCTACCCCTGAGTTAAGTCTACATACTTGAACACAATTTTTTATATATCTTCCTGGTTTATAGTATACATTTAGTTACATTACACACACACACACACACACACACACACACACACACACACATTTGTACACACACACACATATCAAAAATATGCTACTATCAAGACCAACACCATCACGAGACCAATACAAAGTATGGCAAAAATAAAGCCTATAGCCAATGAATGATATAAAAAACAAAGACTGTGTGGTCAAAAGAAAAACATAATATGATCTGGAATAGAAAGCTGAAGTTTAGGGAGGTGAAATTTCACTTTAGCATTGAAAAAAATCAGTAGCATAAGAAAAGGTGGGAAAGGGGGAAATAGGGCAGTCTTAGAAGTTTATAAGCAGTTTGGTTAATTGATTATTTTGAACTAGCCTGTATATTTAAATAATTATATTCAGATACACTTTGCATGGCAAACGGACTAGTCTGAATGAATCAGAGTCTGCATGACAGATAATTGAATGGTTAGGTTGGAAATTTAGAATAGTGACAGTCTATAAAGTAATTAAATGCCAACAGGAGAATTTGCTGACTACTACATGTCAGGTATTGGGGAAACAAGATGAAAAAGGCATGCCCCTGAATATTTTCAGTTTAACGGAAAAGGGAAGCATATGCAAAAACAAAAGTAAACTGCCACAGGAGAATGGAAGTGTTACGGAGGGACACAAAGATTAGTCCATAAGGAGGAGTAGAAATTCATTAGGTAGAAGAAACAAAGAAGAATATTCTAGGTGAAGAGGAATTCTCCTATGTGGATAAAACTAGTAGCAGGTAAATTAAGTTGGGAAGAATTAGTAAAATCCTAAAATCCTGAAGAAGATATATATGGAAAAGGAGAATGAGAACTGGTGGAAGGCCATTTCCTCCTCCATAATTTTTACTAAAACTTTACATTCATAAAACCCAATTCTTCCATAAGATTTTAAAATCTCATTCGGCAGTCCTCTCCAATTGAATTAGGGAACAATGGTCTTCATTCTTCATACGTTCTTATTTGAACATGCCATATGCAAAGAAAATTTAAGTCATACAGGTCAAGGCCAGAAAGAAAAAAAGGTTAAATAACCCATTAATACAGCCTCTAAGCTATTGAAAACCCTAGAAGTAGGAAAAGTACAAAGTTATTACTTCATTCCAGGATCTTTTTGAACATGGATGCAAATGTTTCAGTTATTTTCTCCACTTCCCATATTTCCATGCTCCCTGGAAGGGTAAGAATGTGGAAGAGGAAAAGGACTAAAATGGTATCCTCACAAGATGACTCCTTGTGTCGTAGTTTCTGCTCTAACTAGTGCTCAAATAAAATAAGTCACACCACAAAGAATAATTGAAAGGACAATTCAAATCTTTATATATCCACATCCTCCAGACTGACGTGTTATACTTTCCCTTTGCTCATTCTGTGGCTTAGCTTTTTCTTACATAAAACCAGTGTAGTGTCTGGCTCCTGTTTGCTTTTCCCTCAACCTCTCTTGATTCAGTTATCAAATATGTGTTGCTATTAAGAACCAGATGAAAGGGGTGCCTGGGTGGCTCAGTGGGTTAAGCCTCTGCCTTTGGCTCAGGTCATGATCCCAGGATCCTGGGATCAAACCCTGCAACTGGCTCTCTGCTCAGTGGGGAGCCTGCCCCCCACCACCCGCCTGCCTCTCTGCCTGCTTGTGATCTCTTTCTGTCAAATAAATAAAATCTTTAAAAAAAAAAAAAAGAGGCAGATGGAAAATGATGCTCATAATTTAAATCTTTTCTTTTTTCCTTTTCATTTATAAAGCAAAGAAACTTTGTGTTGGATAAAACCTGTTTTAATTATCCAAAACATACAACATACAATGATTAAGGGTATTAAATATGTAATCATATATTATTTGCCTTGAAAACATATGCAATTATTCATGTATCATTGAGCCTAAAATATTTTAATCTATCTAATGAAGACAGCCACATCTTTATCTTATAAATTTATAAAGGTTTAAATGAAAATGTGTAAAAATATAAACATACGTATAAATACTTAACTGTGTATGTGTTTAGTAATGATATGAATGCTCTATGGGCTTGAGTCTTCTAGGAAGCAGATGTCAAGAATGAATTGGAAGTGGCTAATATTTATTCAGTGAAAGACAGATGAGAAGACACAGACATTAGGCATGGAAAGCCTAAGGACCACAGTTCAAGGCTGACACATGTAAAAGGAGAGGCAGAAGGAAGGTGGATTGGGTAGGAAGGGCCTCAGACTGTAGTTCAGCTCTGAGACAATGTCTGAGAGACCAAAAAAGGGGAGCTGCAATGCAAACATTCCCTATTAGAAGAGTCCATGCTGGATGGAAGTGGCAGGCTAAAAAGAACTGTGTGTTTGGTCTTTGGCCTTTGGCTCTAAAAGAGCAAGAGCAGGATCCTGCAGTGGATCCTGAAGGCGCTTCAGCTGGAGCTTCTCAGCTAACTGCACTCCCTACAGTGCAGAAACTGCACTTCCCCATTAGAGAGAGGCACCTCCATGGTTGTCACTTATATTTGGAAAGAAGCCAAAAACTATGAGTAGTATTCACGCCATTATTATTCAATAGTCCTTCCCATACTATTATTGACAGATAATATTATAAAACTTTCAGTTTTTTGGAATACTTCTAAAACATAGTAGAATTTTTAAAAAATGTTCTTAAACGTTCTTTTTTGCTCAACATCTAAGAAGAAACTGTCAGTACTCTGCAAACACTCATCTGCTTAGGTTTCTCCTTTCAACTGCATAATATCCTTCAGGTATGGATTCTGTGGTCAGGTCACAATTCAGTTGAGATCCATTCTAAATTCCCTTTTAATAAAACATCATGCATTTCAGTATGATAAAAATGGCGTATTCAAAAAGGATCTGTGTCCTACATATGCTGAAATTTTATTTAATATGTGCACGCACATACACACAGAAGTATAAAGTTATGCTTCCTTGTAAATTCCATTGAATTGTAATCCATCTGTCAAATACAGTGGACAACAAGTTACTTGTCAGCTACAAAAGGGTATAAACCAATTGGCAAGTAAAGTAGGCCTATAGGGATAGTAAAACCCTTTTGACCTTGCAGAGAAGAAAGGAGGGTAGAGAGAATCGCTGATTCACGAAGGAAAACCTTCCTGAAGAGTTGAGTGCTCAGGTTAAACTTCCCTTCCAGGCAGCACTAATTTGGCTGACAGATACCAAGCCATAGTTAATCTAAACTGACATTGACCTTGCTGGCATTACCTGCAAAATCCCCTCATACAAATTTTCCTCAAATAATTATTCCAATGCTTTATACATATAAAAGCTGTCCATCAACAAAGCCAGGGGTGTTTAATTTTCCTCCAGCTAAAATTCACCAGTCATTTGCTACTGAGGACAGAAAATTTCAGCTAGACTTTGAAAGTTTTGATTTTGTAGGGAAAAACAGTGGTGAAATGGAAAATCATACATCTATTATATGGGAACTATTTTATAATTCTGGAAGTTGTATATGACTACTAGAGATGCAAAATAATTATAGTATACATATATGTAAATGAATTCTGTCTTGTGGAGGAATAACCATCCTTCCATGTGAAAAAATGATATCGTCTGCATTTGTACATTCATTTTGATATTCTTTGGATTTGTTTTTGAAATGGTTCTAATATCTGCATGATTCCCTCACTGATTAATGAGCTAAACAAAATCTTTAACATGTGTTCAGTTTTATATCTGCTTGAGCGTCTTAATATTATCTTAAAAAAAATCTTTGGTGCGCCTTGGTGGTTCAGTCAGTTAGGTATCCAACTCTTGGTTTTGATCAGCTCAGGTCATGATCTCAGGGTCATGGGACTGAGCCCTGCTCGGTACAGAGTCTGCTTCATATTCTCTCTCCCTCTCATTCAAATAAATAAGTAAAATTTTTAAAAAAATATGTAAACAATATGCATGTTTTAAATGTCACATATTCATGAATATCCATTGTCTTTTTGAATGGCTTCTTTATATAAAACCCAATTTTAAGTCATAGAGCTGTATATGTTTAATACACTTTCATTTATTCACCTCTTCATTTTTTAATTGAACATCTAATATATTCCTGATACAGTGCTAGTATACTGGGAATTCCTGATAATTATATTATGTGACACAATTCCTGCTATGATGTTGTCAGCTAAGATTTTCACATAGGAATTATATCTTATAAACAGATAAATTACAATGCAATAGTTAAGTGTTAAAGAGGAATAAAGAACAAAATGCTTTCAAAGGAGAAGAAAATAAGGTGAAACAGTCAATTTGCTTTGGGGTCTTTGGAAAAGTTATAAAATATGATGTGAGATTAAAAATAATTTTTGAAAATAGTACTTGATTGGAGAGGTGAAAGGGCACTGCAGACACGGTATATGGGTATATAATATACCCACTGTGTATTTGTCCTTGGGCCAAGAACTTTATCAAGAACTTTAACAACTATAATCAAATGTCATAAAAATACAGCAGTAATGAAAGAGATGGACCCAGCATTGTTTCTCTTATTTGACAGATTAAAACTTTAAAGTACCAGAGAGGTTAAGTGAATTGTAAAATGTCACACAGATGGTAAGAGTGAGAACTAAAGTTTTACCATTTCTATTCTTCCTTCCTCAAGAGAATCTTGACATTCATAGTGCATAAGAAATCAGAGCAGACACTGGAACACTCTAAGTATAAAAACACAAACAATAGTTGTAGAGCTAGGTGGAGTGATAATTTTCTAAGGCAGCCACAACAAAATACCACAGACTGGGTGGCTTCAACAACAGATACTAATTTTCTCATGCTAGCTGATGCCAGAAGTCTGAGATCAACATATTGGCAGGGTAGATTTCATTATGAGGCCTCTCTGGCTGACAGATAGCCTTCTACCTCTTATCCTCATGTCTTCACATGGTCTTTCCTTTGTGCTCATGCATCCATAGTATCTCTTTGTGTGTCTTATTTATTTATTTTTTTTCTTATAAGGACACTAGTCATATTGGATCAGAGACACCTAATGGCCTTGTTTTAACCTCATCTTTTTAAAGATCCTATCTGTAAATATAGTCACACTCTGAATAGGGGCTACTACTTTAAGATAAGAATGGGGGGACACAATTCAGTATTTGGCACTTGGTTTATTCACACAGTGTGAAAAACAAAGAGTTAAATCAATTAAGTTGGTAAATGGTGGAAATAGTTTATAACCCATTTGTTCTGAAAAGTCTAGACTCTCATCAATTCCTAGAGAAAAGACTGCAATTAACAGTGATATTTGCTCTGGATGGAGGGTTAATAAATGCGAGGAGATTCAAATATTTCCAGGTAGGCCATCCAGAGAAATGATCCCCACTGTAAGTTCCCACAGTGCCATGGGGAATTATGTCAGTCATGAGTTATAACCAGTAAGGGTAGTAAATGGAAGCTTCATTTACTTTACAATTTACCTAAAGTCTAGTCCTATAAGAGGAAAATTTTTAAAGTTGAAAACAGGAAAATTATATTTGTTTCACTTTATCTGAAGAACAGTCTACAGATGGCATTTTGTTGCTAAAATGCTTCTCTTAAAACTTCTCAAACTTCACAAGCTTTGGGTCTATAAACACACTCTTTAAAAAAAAAAAAACAAAACTGGGGCACCTGACTAGCTCAGTCAGTAGAGCATAGGACTCTTGATCTCAGGGTTGTAAGCTTTGACCCCCACACTGAGTATAGAGATTTACTTACAAAAAATAACATCTGTAAAAAATGTTTAACTGTTGTTCTCTAAAGTCATTATGACAAAAGAACCACTTGTTCGTAAGCACTGCCAAGCCAGTCATTCAATTAAACTTTATTCCTAGCTTCACTGAAGTATAACTGACAAATTAAAAAATACATATATTTAAGGTGTACAAGTAAGGTTTTGATATACATTGTAAAATACTTACAATCAAGCTAATTAACATATTCATCACTTCATAGATACTTTTTTGTGTGAGAACATTTAAGATCCACTCTTTTAGCAAATTTCAAGTATACAATACAGCGTTACTAACTATAGTTACTGTGCTTTACATTAGATCTCCAGAGTTTATTCATCCTGCATAACTGAAACTTTATACCCTTTATTCAATATTTCCCCATTTCCCCTATCACACAGGCCCTGGTAACCACCATTCTACTCTCTGCTTCCACATATAGATGAGATGAAGCAGAATTTATCTTTATTTGTTTGGCTTATTTCACTTAGCATATTCTCTAGGTTCATCTATGTTGTCTCAAAGAGCAGAATTACCTTCTTTTTTCAGGCTGAATAATATTCTATTGGATAGATAGATACATGTCATTTTATTTATCCATTCATCCGTCCATGGAGTTGTAGGTTGTTTACATGTCTTAACTACTGTGAATTCTGCAATGAACACAGAAGTGCAGATATTTCTCTGAGATATCGATCTCCTTTCTTTTGAATATATGCCTAGAAGTGAGATTGTTGGGCCATATAGTTTTATTACTCATTTTTTGAGAAATCTTCATATTACTTTGCATAATAGTTGTTCCAGTTTACAATCCCACCAAGAGTGTACAAGAGTTCCCTTTTTATCCACATCTGCACAAATATTATGTTTTATCTCCTGATAATATCCATTTTAACAGGTGTTAGGTGATAATTCATTGTGATTTTGATTTGTATTTCCAAGAGAATTAGTTAAGCAACTTATTATATACATGTTGGCCATATGTATATCTTCTAATGAAAAATACCTATTTCAATTCTTTTCCCATTTTTAATCATATTATTTGTGGTTTTTTGCTATTGAATTAAATTCCTTATATATTATGGATTTTAACCACTTATCAGATGTATGATTGCAAATATTTGCAGCCATTTCATAAGTCTCTTCACATGGTTGGTTATTTCTTTTTCTATGCAGAAGCTTTTATTCTGAAGCAATCCTATTCGTCATATTTACTTTTGTTGCCTGTGATTTGGGGTCATATCCACACAATCATGCCCAGACTAGTGATGAGATTTGTTTCCTATGTTTTCTTCCAGTAGTTTTATAGTTGAGATCTTATGTTTAAGACTTTAATTCATTTTGAGTTCATTTTTTATACAGTGTGAGATAAGGGTCCAGTTGCATTCTTCTGCATGTAGATGTACAGTTTTTCTTCCAATACCATTTATTGAAGAGACTATCCTTTCTCTGTTGCATAATCTTGGCACCCTTGCAGATCAATTGATTATAAATGTGTGGATTTATGTCAGGGCTCCCTATTTTGTCCAGCTGCTCCATGTGTCTTTTTTTGTGCCATTACTGTATTGTTTGGGTAACTAAAGCTTTGTGGTATCTTTTGAAATGAAGCAGTATAATGCCTCCAGCTCTGTTCTTGCTCAAGATTGCTTTGATTATTTGGGGTCTTTTATAGTTCATCCGGAGCTATATGGAATGAGAATTTTTTTTTCTATTTCTGTGAAAAACGTTTAATTGGAATTTTGATAGAAATTGCATTGAATCTGTAGATAGCTTTGGGTAGCATGGACATTTTAACATTAATTCTCCTAATGCATAAATGCAGAATATTTTCCCCTTTGTGTCTTCTTCAATTTCTTTCATCATTTTTTATAGTTTCCACTGTATGGCTCTACTATATCCTTGGTTAAATTTATTCTTAAGTATATGATTGTTTTTAATGTTATTATAAATGAAACTTTTAAAAGTTTTTATTTAAATTCCAGTTAGTTAATATAGTGTAATATTAGTTTCAGGTGTAAAATTTAGTGACCCAATGCTTACATACAACACCCAGTTCTCATCAAAGTATACTCTTTAATCCCTATTACCCATTTAACCCATCCCCCACCTGCCTCCCCTCTAGTAATCCTCAGTTTGTTCTCTGTAAGTTAAGGGTATTTCTTGATTTGCCTCTCTCTTTATTTTTTCTCTTTGCTCATTTGCTTTGTTTCTTAAATTGCATGTATGAGTGAAATCATATGGTATTTGTCTTTCTCTGTCTTATTTTCTTAACATAATATTCTCTTGTTCTATCCATGTCATTACAAATGGTAAGATGTCATTTTTTTTTATGACTGGGTAATATTCCATTATCTATCTCTCTATCTATCTGTCTATCCATCCCACATCTTCATACATTAATCAGTCAATGGACATTTGTACTGTTTCCAAAATTTGGCTGTTGGAGATGAAGCTGCTATAAATATCATGGTCAAGAATTATTATTTTTGTTTTCTTTGGGTAAATAGTAATGCAATTGCTATATTGTAGGGTAGTTCTATTTTTCATTTTTTTAAGGAAACTCCATAATATTTGGCTACACCAGTTTGTAGTCCCACCAGCAATGCAGAGGGTTCCCATTTCTTCACATCCTCACCACCATCTGCTGTTTCTTGTGTTGCTGATTTTAGCCATTCTGACAAATGTGAGGTGATATAGCTCACATTTATATTTATATTATTTATATATATATTTTTATATATATACATATGTATATATACATATATATACATATGCATATATATATAGTAGGTTTTTTCCATTTTATTTTATTGTATTTTATTTTCAGTGTTCCAACATTCATTGTTTATGCACCATAGCCAGTGCTCCATGCAGTATGTACCCTCCATAATACCCACCACCAGGCTCACCAAACCCCCCACTCCCTCCCCTCCAAAACCCTCACTTTCTTTCTCAGACTCTAGTCTCTCATGGTTTGTCTCCCCCTCCAATTTCCCCCAACTCACTTCTCAGCTCCATCTCCCAATGTCCTCTGTGTTATCCCTTATGCTCCACAAGTAAGTGAAACCATATGATACTTGACCCTCTCTGCTTGACTTATTTCACTCAGCATAAACTCTTCCAGTCCTGCCCATGTTGATAAGAAAGTTGGGTATTCATCCTTTCTGATGGAGGCATAATACTCCATAGTGTATATGGAACATATCTTCTTTATCCATTCATCTGTTGAAGGGCATCTTGGTTCTTTCCACAGTTTGGTGACTGTGGCCATTGCTGCTATGCACATTGGGGTACAGATGGCCTTTCTTTTCACTACATCTGTATCTTTAGGGTAAATACCTAGTAGTGCAATTGCAGGGTCCTAGGGAAGCTCTATTTTTAATTTTTTAAGGAATCTCCACACTGTTTTCCAAAGTGGCTGTACCAACTTGCATTCCCACCAATAGTGTAAGAGGGTTCCCCTTTCTCTACATCCTCTCCAACACATGTTGTTTATTCTCTTGTTAATTTTGGCCATTTTAACTGGTGTAAGGTGGTATCTCAATGTGGTTTTGATTTGAATCTCTCTGATGGCTAATGATAATGAACATTTTTTCATGTTTCTGTTAGTTATTTGTATGTTTTCTTTGGAGAAGTGTCTGTTCATGTCTTCTGCCCATTTTTTGATGTGATTATCTGTTTTGTGTGTGTTGAGTTTGAGGAATTCTTTATAGATCTTGGATATCAGCCCTTTGTCTATGGTGTCATTTGCAAATATCTTCCCCCCTTCCATGGGTTGCCTTTTTGTTTTGTTGACTGTTTCCTTTGCTGTGCTCACAGCAGTTTTGATTTGTGTTTCCCTGATGATGAGTGATATTGAGCATCTTTTCATTTGTCTGTCAGCCACCTGTATGTCTTATTTAGAAAAATGTCTATTCATGTCTTCTGCTTGTTTTCAAATTACATTATTTGTATTTTGGGTGTTGAATTTTGTAAGTTAAATGAACTTTTTCCTAAATTGCTCTTCCATGTAATTTGTTTTTAGTAGATTGAAACATCACTGAGTTTTTAATGTTCATTTTATATCCTTCAAATTTATTGAATTTCTTTATTAGTTCTAATAGTTTTTCGATAGTCTTTTGAGTTCTATACATATAATATCACTTGTAAACCTCAATAATTTTCTATCCTCCTTTTCAATTTGGATGTCATTCGTTTTTCTTGCCGTATTTCTCTAGCTAGGACTTTCAGTACTATGCTGACTAGAAGTGGTGAGAGTAGGCATCTTTATCTTGTTCCTGATCTTAGAGGAAAAGTGTTAAACTTTTCACCACTGAGTATGATGTTAGCCATGTATTTCTCATATATGATCTTTATTATGTTGTGGTACATGTCTTTAATATTTATTTGTTGAGGATACTTATCATGAATAGATACTGAAATTTTTCAAATGCTTTTTCTGCATTTATGAAATGATCCTATCATTTTTATCCTTCATTTTATTAATTTGATATGTCACATTTATTGATTTGCATTTTTGGACCATCACTGCACCAGGAATAAATCCCCCTTGATCATAATATATGATCCATTTAATGTGCTGTTAAATTCCATTTACTAATACTTTGTTTATGATTTTTGCATCTATGTTCATCACAGATATTGGCCTGTAATTTCTTATTGCATCCTGTTTAGCCTTGAAATCACGGAATGTTGGCCTCATAAAATGAGTCTGGAATTTTTCCCTCCTCTTCTACATTTTTGGAAGAACTTGAGAAGAATTAATTTTAATATTCCCTTAAATGTTTGGTAGAATTCACCCATTAAGCCATTTCATCCTAGTGTTTACTTTATTGGGTGTTTTTTTATAGCCATTTTCTTTTTTGCTGTGGTTGGGTGTTTATTGATTATTAATTCAATCTCCTTACTTGTTGTTAGTCTGTTTGGACTTCGTTTTCTTCACGATTCAGTATTTGTACATTGCATGTTTCTAGAAATTTATCCATTTCTACTAGGTTACCCAATTTGTTGGCATAATTGGACCATAGGAACCTGTTATGATCTTTTGTATTACTGTGCTATTGGCTATAATGTCTTCCTCTTTCACCTACAATTTTATTTGAGTACTCTTTTTTTCCATAGATTATAGCTAAAGTTTTGTTAATTCCTTTTTAAAAAGCCAGCTCTTTCTATTGTTTTTTTTTCTATTATTTATTTCATATATTTCTTCAGTAATCTATTATTTCCATTTTGCTGCTTACTTTGAACTTAGATTGTTCTTTTTCTAGTTTCTTGAGGTATAGAGTTAGGTTGTTTATTTGAGGTTTTTACTGAATTTGCCATTTATCACTATAAAATTCCCTCTTAGAATGGCTTTTGTTTCATTCCATATACACCCAAACACAAATGTTGTGTTTCCATTTCTATTTGTTTAAATATATAGATATAATTTTTCTTTTCTTTCTCTCTCTTTTCTCTTGTGTTCTTTTATTTGTTTTGTTTATGACCATACCACTCTGAACATGCCAGTCTCATCTGATTTTTTCTTTTGATTTCTTCTTTGATCCATTGGTTGTTTGTGAGTGTGCTGTTGCATCCCAGACAGATGGCAAAGTTGGGAGTTCATTACACTTTCACTTTTCCAAGAGCGAAATGGGGGACTGTGGGGTCTTTACTAGCTGAGCTTTGTTGCCATGGGGAAAGAACAATGCAGGCAAAGTAATATTATCCTTCTTACCCTCTTCAATGTGTCTATTCTTGTGTTGTTGTTGTTGTTGTTCTGGTGGGGTGTTGAGACCTCTCCAATGGTCTGGGCTCCCACACAGGTACTCTCATTCATGGGTGGTTGTCAAAATTGTTTTTTCTGTAGGAGGAATAAAGGCTGAAAACTCCACCATCTTGCTGACATCTCTTTACAGAAACTAAAATTCACCCTTTAAGTTGTTTTCAGCATGATAAAAACAATACTGGGTACCAACCATCACTCTTAGGGAGAATATTAGGTCTTTAAAGAAACTAAAATTCACCCTTTAAGTTGCTTTCAGCATGATAAAAACAGTACTGGGTACAAAGCATCACTCTTATGGACAATATTAGAGCCATACAACATAATAAAAAATAATGTAATCCCACAGCTTCAAAAAGTTTTTAACTCATTTCCAAGTTCCTATTACTTGTACATATTTTTTTACTGTAGCCAAATTTTATTTTATTGATTTTATGAGTAATTATAATTTAAAACTCTCAATACTTACAAAAAGAATAGACAAGTTTAGTATAAGGCATAACATGAAGTGTTCAATTGTGTTCTTATATCTATTAAGAAAATACATAATAGTTTAAGTGATGTAATAACAATTCAACAGCTACTTTAACCTTTTAATAATTATTCATTGGATGTCTCAAATATAGAAAGCATATTGTTGGTTTTTCACCAAGAAAATAAAGAGCAAGAAATAAAATTCCATCCTCCAGGAATTTGTAGTATATGTAAGAGATAGACAATACATAAGTAAACAAATAAATATGTGAAGTATAGGTTTTGAGTAAATATAGTGGAATAATAACATTTTACTTCATCCTTTCTTTCAAAGTCATCAAAAGTCACCAAAAGAATAAAAAAGAGAAAATTCATCTTTTGAAGTAAAGCCCCACTCATAGTCTCAAAGGAGATACTAAGAGCCTTGTTTGGAAATGTTTTGAATTTGGGAACAAAAACAGAATAATCTTGCGATAATACATACCTCTCAGACATTAGGGAGCATCTGTATTTCCCTGGAAGTAAACTACAAAATGCTGAATGGGCTATTCAGTGATCCTACAATTAAAGTAACTAAATGTAGTAGCATGGGTGAGCTGCTGTAATAGAGAGAATGTCCCTGTAGATACAGTATTTGATCACACTAAATGGAAAAGAGAGTGAAACAGGAGAAGACAGCTTATTTTCAATATCTATGGTGCATGCTTCTGATAGACTAAAGTGACAAAAATAAGTAGAACGAAGACAAGAAAACAGCAAATACCAGATAATAGTACTAAGAGTCTTTGCTATAGTGGCATTAGAGTAAACCACTGCAATCTCATAAATGCTAATTTATAAATGTATAAATGTATAACATATAAATGCATAATGTTGTATATATATAACAATTAGATATATGTATATATTGTTGTATATATATATGTGTAAATGTTGTATATATATAACAATTAGAAACAAATTTCCACAGCACCTATGTACATCAAAATGCCAGGGCTTGACCTAGCTTAATATAGAATCAACACAAAAATCTATGCACAAAGGGAAAAATCAAGCTGGCTTCACTGGCTGCCATTTATTTATTTATTTAATTTCTTTTCAGCATAACAGAATTCATTGTTTTTGCACCACACCCAGTGCTCCATGCAATACGTGCCCTCTTTAATACCCACCACCTGGCTCCCCCAACCTCCCACCCCACGCCCCTTCAAAACCCTCAGATTGTTTTTCAGAGTCCATAGTCTCTCTTGGTTCACCTCCCCTTCCAATTTCCCTCAACTCCCTTCTCCTCTCCATCTCCCTATGTCTTCCATGTTATTTGTTATGCTCCACAAATAAGTGAAACCATATGATACTTGACTTTCTCTGTTTGACTTATTTCACTCAGGATAATCTCTTCCAGTCCCATCCATGTTGCTATAAAAGTTGGGTATTCATCCTTTCTGATGGAGGCATAATACTCCATAGTGTATATGGACCACATCTTCCTTATCCATTCGTCTGTTTGAAGGGCATCTTGGTTCTTTCCACAGTTTGGCGACTGTGGCCATTGCTGCTATAAACATTGGGGTACAGATGGCCCTTCTTTTCACTACATCTGTATCTTTGGGGTAAATACCCAGTAGTGCAATTGCAGGGTCCTAGGGAAGCTCTATTCTTAATTTCTTGAGGAATCTCCACACTGTTCTCCAAAGTGGCTGCACCAACTTACATTCCCACCAACAGTGTAAGAGGGTTCCCCTTTCTCCACATCCTCTCCAACACATGTTGTTTCCTGTCTTACTAATTTTGGCCATTCTACCAGGTGTAAGGTGGTATCTCAATGTGGTTTTAATTTGAATCTCCCTGATGGTTAGTGATGATGAACATTTTTTCATTTGTCTGATAGCCATTTGTATGTCTTCACTGGAGAAGTGTCTATTCATATCATCTGCCCATTTTTTTGATATGATTATCTGTTTTGTGTGTGTGGGGTTTGAGAAGTTCTTTATAGATCCTGGATATCAACCTTTTGTCTGTACTGTCATTTGCAAATATCTTCTCCCATTCCGTGGGTTGCCTCTTTGTTTTGTTGACTATTTCTTTTGCTGTGCAGAAGCTTTTGATCTTGATGAATTCCTAAAAGTTCATTTTCGCTTTTTTTTTCCTTTGCCTTTGGAGACATATCTTGAAAGAAGTTGCTGTGGCTGATATCTAAGAGGTTACTGCCTATGTTCTCCTCTAGGATTCTGATGGATTCCTGTCTCACGTTGAGGTCTTTTATCCATTTCGAGTTTATCTTTGTGTACAGTATAAGAAAATGATCGAGTTTCATTCTTCTAAATATGGCTGACTGGCTGCCATTTAAAGCTTCTAAGTGTGATGTGGTATTTGGAATGTTCTTAAAAAATGTGAATTAAGTCAAGTTGTCCTCTTTATAAAGGCAAAAGATAGACATTTCAAAGCATCAGGGAATGTAATGCTATCTTGACAAATCTGCATAACAAATTCATATAGCCCCCAAAAGCCACAGTATGAAGACATCTTTGATGATCCAGGCATTAGTGGTTGCAGTGTCAAGATAGGATATGAAATGTCCCAAAGATGTGAAATGTCCCACTTTAATGACTAAGTTTTTAGTTCTATAAGGTTATAATGGCAAGTGAGACATTGATTTGAATCAAATAGTGATACAGGTCATTATGTGGCCATCATAGTACTTGGGAATGTACTTATCTAACCAAGATCGGAAGCTATTGAACTATGGTAGAACTTCTTTCTGCCTACTCCTCTACTCATGATCACTATTATAGAAGTATGTCTTTGATTTTATTCAGTGCTAATGTGTTTAAACATCTCCATGTAGCTTATGACATTTGGTCTGTCTTAGCTACCTCGACCTGTGACTAGCTGGCTGAAAATATCTTACTCAAATAATTTCTGAAGTGGATGGAAGTCAATCTCTGTGGTCTCCTTAAAGAGCCATTTTCTTGAGACAGAGCATTTGTAGCTTTAATTGTTCAGCATATAACAGGTGGATAAGTACAAATTCTCGTATACAGTTACCTTGACTTCCCTGGCACATGTTATAAGTTTCCATGTTTGCCTTAGCTGTTCTAGACTTAAATCTTTTAACTGTATTGTTGTAACTTGCTGAATCTTCTCAACAAAGTATATCAATACTTCAGTAAGTTCCTAAGACAAAAGATAAAAGAAATCCCTCTGTAACGGGAGGTCACACCTGGCTAGAATATGGTGCCCATTACCTAGTCAAACACTAGGATAGATGTTGCTGTGAAAGCATTTTGTAGATGTTATTTACTATTAATTAACTTTAAGTAAAGATTACTTCCCACCCTTCAACTAGGGTGATTCAGTTCCTGGGTTTCAAGTAAAAAATTGAATGTGTGTGCTGGGGTAAGGATTAAAGGGGAAGTTTCCATTCCTAAAAATTATTTAGAAAACCACTGCAGTAAACAGAGTATATTAAAAGGTAAGGCACAGGTCTGTCCAACTAGGAAAGGTCATTTGTATAAATGGCAAGGTCTATATGATCATGATCCAGCAAAGAGACTGAGATCCTCTGCAAATCTGGTAGGATTATGAAAATCCCATGATGGATACTGGTCATTATCACTGGAAATGTTCCAGACTGCCTTCAGCTTCATTCATCTCTTCCCTATTTCTTTTATATCTTGTCTTCCTGGCCCTGGAAACACAGTTGCCTCTATATTCATGCTTGTTTCTATATTCCAAGTTTTACCTAAGTCACTTTTATTTGTAAAGAACTATTTTGAATATTTACCCCACTACAACTTCAGCATTTATGTTCCACTCCCTTTTATGCACTGTAGATATGAAATTCTTCAAGGGTTCTTTGTTCCAGCCCTTCAGGGCCAACTGTCTAAACCTGTTCCCTGATGCTTTAAACATCTTACTTCTTTAAAAGTAAAAATTTTTTAAAAAAAGCATTTTAAATTCTGAACATTTTTCAATTTGTTGGGAGAATGTACATAGCTTTTGGATACATGTTCAACTATCTTAACTACTTGAATTCATTTAATTGTATATTTCCCTTAAGATAATTCCCTTAAGATGTTGCTTAACAAATTGATGTAACTAATTCTTACATTCTTTTAACAGTGAAACATAAAGCCATTTTTTTCTCTTTTTGCTTTATTCATTACCAATCATGTTATTTGAAGTGACTTGGTTATTTGAAGCTGCTATCAGAAAGAATAGTTAATTTTTTCTTGTGCCTGTGATCACAAGTACCTTTCATTGACCACATTTCATAGCCAATTATTCATTGTTTCTGTTTCCTAGGGTTATAATTAATTCACTCAAATATTCTCATGATCAACTTTTTCTCTTTCATTTTTTGTGTCTGACATACATCTTTAACGACCTTGTATTTTTTGGTTTAGTGTGTTAATATATTTATATGTCTTATTAATTTTAGAGATGTGTCTGATTTACAAAGTAAATTTATTGTCAATAAATCAGACACTTCCATAAAATTGTTACTGATAATTTATTGACATATGTATTTAGCAACTAAAAGAAATTTAATCACTATACGTACTTTCATCTGTAAAGTGACCTTTCTGCATGTATGTGTGTGTGTGTGTGTGATGTGTGAGTTTAGATAAACGTTTTCTTCATCTTCTTAGGAATCTCTTCAATCTTCATTGATTGGTTTAAATATTTTTCTATGTATACTTCCCTTAGAAATATAAAAGATGTCTTGCTTTTTACTCCCTCAATAACGATTTTGTTTCTTCCTTTTGAGTATGCCATAAAATGCTAACTTCCCAAAATTGTTAGGTACCTTATATCCATGCATTGATCTTTAGTTTATATTTCTGTTTTTGCATCTCCTATTAAGTTATGCTGTCTTAGGTTTGCAGGCATAGAATAATAAATTTATTTTATTGTTTTATTTTTAAAAATTCCAGTGTAATATTTGTTGTGCTAGCAAATCCTACAGTTAGTTGAAAATAAAAGCAACAACCACATCTCTAAATTCTAATTTTCCAATGGAATATAGTACATGCTGTTCCCAGTTGGACATTGTAATGTACCAACAATATTAATTTGGAAGTATTCCAAAGGTAGAATTACTCTAGCTCTTTCTTTGGTTTCTGGCTGCCAGATTTCTGTCTACCCCACACTGTACTTCGATTATGTGCACAGATCATTATTGCCATTTTACCATCTGATTGTGTAAAGCATTTCATTTTCTCTGCTGTTATAACTAATCTATCCATGCTTTGTAGCACCAGATGGTAGGCATCCACAGCCAGTCCTAGTTAATCTGCAAATGTTCTCCATGAATGCTCTATTTTCATTAGCATTTGGAAGACAGTAGATCAAGAAATCAACATTGCAGAACCTCACACATAGCCACCTTCAGTTAACACCAAATACACTGATCAAGAGATTATAATGATGACCAGAAATTCATTTTGACTTGCTATCTTAAAGTTCAAATATTTGAAATCTAGTCCACCAGATTCCAGAGGATACATTTCTGGATACCTACACAAAAGTTTATATAAAAATAAACTATGTGGCTTATTTAACAGTATCCCTGTTCATATCAAATGTGTCCCTATTGGCTCTCTGAAACACTTGAAATTGTCTCCCCTATTTACCATCAATACTTGTTCTAGATGCCACTTGCTTTCTTATTTACCTCATTTGTTGCTTCAGGTCTCTGTTAATGGTATCCTGATGTTGATGATCTTGAAACCTACACAATTCTGTTGAAGTTTTCTAAATGTTTTGCTACTATTGTTGCTGCTGACTCAAAAGACACAGTAATTACAATAACTTTGAGTAGATACTAGTATAAATCTATGATCTCTGTGTAGTCCATTAACAAGGCTATCTTTGGTATATCATGTGCCCCAAAAAATGCAGCCCGCTAATTTGACATTATTCTAGTTCAGGTAATAAACATCAAGTTCTGCATACACTTTTTAAAATTGTTTCTTAAATTATTTTCTTGGAAATTTTTTTTTTTTTCTCCTCAAGCCATTTATTTCCTATATACATACAGTGATTATTTTTTTAGATACATATTCCCCTCTTCTTTCTGAATGCAGATGTAAGCCACAATGATTCCAGCAGGTTCACACTTCTCAACCCAATTCTCTAAACACCTATGTTGCAACTCCTAAAGGCAGAACAAGATACCTCCCAGACTAGGAGGATGCTTTGAAACATAGCTAGCAGAGGTCCCAGGAGCGTAGACTGCTCAAATGCCTCTCTGACTTTAAAGTGATGGCAAAGCCCCACTCCCTTTCCTCAGCAAAGACTGCCTAAATAGAAGTTAGCTACTCTCCAATGACATCTAGGGAAACAATTACAGCAGGCATCATGTATCAAGCTAGGAGGAAGGAAAGAAGGGCCAAAGTACTATTATTTCCTGTGCTCCTTCCACTAATGATTAGTTTCCTGTTCCTTATCCAGATCCTATTTTCTAGATTCTGGAGACAGCGTATTTATAATACAGATTCATACCTGTTCTGCCATAGCTGTCTTTGAGCCAGGAGGACTCTTAAAAGCAAGAAAAGTGTGAGAATGAATCTGGCCTCTTCTTTTCCTTCCTGCTTCAGTGTTTCCCTATCCTGCCTCAGACCTCAGGCTGATTACAAAATTGTCTCCATTTATCTTCAACAAGGAAGAAGAGATTTTAAAGCACAGGGAGTTTCTTAGCTTTGTCCGCATTCCTGTAACTTTAACCAGAGCCTGGAGCTTATAGCCCTGGCTTAAGGATTCTGGCCTGAGAACCCAAGCCCTTCTAAGTCCTTAAACTTCTTTATTAAAGCTTTTCAAGTTTTAAAAAATAAACAGCAAGTTATTTTGGTCCAATACTTAAAATCCTTTGGTGATTCCTTTGCTTTATTTACAAGGGAATACAAGATCTCATCTCTGGAAGTCTCCATAGATCCCTACTAAACATTCTCCCTTCATCCTCTTATAATCTGTCCTTATGGATACACACATGTGTTTCTCCCTTTGTGGGTGAACTATGTCTAATGTGCATCCCCTTTGTCACTGCTTGACAAAAATGCACCTCAACCCAAAGATGTCAGTTGATGCTTCACTACTCCAGAAAACCTCCCAAGCCAAAGTGAGATTTTCTTGCTTTATAGTGTCATAGTCTCTCCACTCTCTTAACTCTCATCGTCCTACTGTAATTTATTATAAAATGTCATTTCTGCCACTGAACATTTAAGTGTTCCTGACAGCAACAGGAATTTGTCTTCCTGACTAGAGTATTTCCTATACTTAGCATACAGTTCCTAATGCATATAGAGCTCACCTCAAAAAATGTTAAATAAAAAAAAGTTAAATAAATGAGTTAAATGGATCAATAAATAACTGATTCTGCTTGTTTACTTTATGACAACATAGTTAACTTCTCATACCTGAATTCTGAATTTGGTATCCAGCCTTTCCTGCTTAACTTCTACTGGAACTGCTGTCATGATTGCTGCTAAACCTCCACAGAGGCATGTAGTAAAACAACCCTTGAGTATTATTTAATCCATTCCCTTCATCCTACACCTCAAACATAAGCTCTAGGTAGATAAGTAAAGTTTGGGCATAAGATTATTTCATTCTCTATTTCTTCTTAAATTTTATTTCTAATTGCCAAATCAAATCTTCCATAATTTCTATAATTAACAAGTCTAATCATGATATCTTTCTAACAACTGGGTGTGACATTTCAAACTCTAACATTTAGCTATAAATTATATATAGATAAATATCTAATTTTTTAAGCAATTCAGTCAAAATTTCCTTCCATCTCTTTCTCTACCTATGGAAATCTGATCCTCTCTTTGATGCCACTCTTTTCTTATTGAGATATTTTCTGATCCCCATACCACAGCTGTTTTCTACTTCCATGTTCTCCCCCACTCTATAGCTGCTGATAAATTTACAAGTAATTTCAGTGCTTCAGAAACTGATACACTTTACTGGAACTTACGGTTCTTTGAGAGTAGCAGCAGTCTGGTTTCAATTTAATGCCCTATGTAATGCTTGATATAATGTATTGCATGTTGTTTATTAATGACATTTTTTTACTTTTTTAAAAATTTTTAATTTTTTTATAAACATATAATGTATTATTAGCCCCAGGAGTACAGGTCTGTGAATTGCCAGGTTTATACACTTCACAGCACTCACCATAACACACACCCCTCCCCAATGTCCATAACCCCACCACCCTCTCCCAAACCCCCTCCCCCCAGCAACCCTCAGTTTGTTTTGTGCGATTAAGAGTCTGTTATGGTTTGTCTCCCTCCCGATCCCATCTTGTTTCATTTATTCTTTTCCCACCCTCCAAACCCCCCATGTTGCATCTTCACCTCTTCATATCAGGGAGATCATATGATAGTTGTCTTTCTCTGATTGACTTATTTCGGTAAGCATAATACCCTCTAGTTGAATCCACGTCATTGCAAATGGCAAGATTTCATTTCTTTTGATGGCCACATAGTATTCCATTGTGTATATATACCACTCTTCTTTATCCATTCATCTGTTGGTGGACATCTAGGTTCTTTCCATAGTTTAGCTATTGTGGACATTGCTGCTATAAACCTTTGTGTAGGTGCACATGCCCCTTCGGATCACTACATTTGTATCTTTAGGGTAAATACCCAGTAGTGCAATTGCTGGGTCATAGGGTAGCTCTATTTTCAACTTTTTGAGGAACCTCCATGCTGTTTTCCAGAGTGGCTGCACCAGCTTGCATTCCCACCAACACTGTAGGAGGGTTCCCCTTTCTCCGCATCCTCGCCAGCATCTGTCATTCCCTGACTTGTTAATTTTAGCCATTCTGACTGGTGTAAGGTGGTAGCTCATTGTGGTTTTGATTTGTATTTTCTTGATGCCGAGTGATGTGGAGCACTTTTTCATGTGTCTTTTGGCCATCTGGATGTCTTCTTTGCAGAAATGTCTGTTCATGTCTTCTGCCCATTTCTTGATTGGATTATTTGTTCTTTGGGTGTTGAGTTTGCTGAGCTCTTTATAGATTTTTGGATACTAGCCCTTTATCTGATATGTCCTTTGCAAATATCTTCTCCCATTCTGTCAGTTGTCTTTTGGTTTTGTTAACCGTTTCCTTTATTGTGTAAAAGCTTTTGATCTTGATGAAATCCTAATAGTTCATTTTTGCCCTTGCTTCCCTTGCCTCTGGCGATGTTCCTAGGAAGAAGTTACTGCAGCTGAGGTAGAAGAGGTTGCTGCCTGTGTTCTCTTCAAGGATTTTGATGGATTCCTTTCTCACATTGAGGTCCTTCATCCATTTTGAGTCTATTTTCGTGTGTGGTGTAAGGAAATGATCCAGTTTCATTTTTCTGCATATGGCTGTCCAATTTTCCCAGCACCATTTGTTGAAGAGACTGTCTTTTTTCCATTGGACATTCTTTCCTGCTTTGACAATATTTTTTAAATGGCTAAATGTTCTTAATTATTATAAACCTGGATAATACTCAACACTTGAATTAAAATGTAGGAAAGTTGATTCTATATACTTAATAGGGGAAATGAAAGAAGTTAAGTTTCATGTTAAATGTTTTTTCAGAGTTCAAGGTTTAAAATATCATCTCAATTCACTTAAGTAATAATGAACCAGAATTAAGTATGCTGTAACTAAAACAACACAATATTCCTATAGTCCTGTCATTTTAATAATGACATCTCAAGTTATCTCTGCATAAATTCATTTCATATAAAATTTATTTCATGTAAAAACTTTATCTCATGTAAATAATCATGTAAAATTATTATTCATGCAAACTCACCTTTTAAAATATTTTATTGGAAAAGTAATATTTTATAAAAGCTGGAAAAATTACAATATATCCTCTTAGCTGCTACTTATGAAGTTCAGTTAGAACTAATAAGAATGATGAGTGTTGTACACAGTTTCAAATACAGGAATCAAGCTGCAGATTACATCTTTAAAAATTGGCCAGGTAGGGAGTAATAAGTGATAGATGGTTCTTTTGAGTGCAGTGTTTGCAAAGCATGTGGACATTTATATTAAGTGGGTATCTAACTTACTTTTGGTATGAGAAAATACCCTTATTTTATAATTTTTGAAATTATATACATTCTTTTTAAAATCTGAAGACCATTTTTCTGAAATAAAATTAAGAAATGTATAAATGCACTATGGTTATTATTTGCTTTATTATGACGATTAGTATAAGTTAATAGAATCATAAAACACTTTTAATTATTCTTTTTAATACACAAGGAAAACTTTCACAGTAAGTTTTTTTAATCATTAATATCTTTAGCCATTGGAACCCCTAGTCATTGCCTTCAGATATTTACCTCAAAACAGAAATGTAACCTATACCTGAAGCATTAATAACTGATGTTTTATTAAGTTATCTTGCCAGTTATAAAATAGCAAAAGTGGAAATAATTAGCAATGCTAGAAGTATCATTATCATTGAAAGTAACTCAAAGGAGATAAATATTCCTTTTTATTTATTTTCCTAAAAAAGTTTTCCAAATATTATTTTCCAAACGTTTTTACATATCACGGTGTATCAAACACAATGTTGAGTGTACTAAGGAGTTGGAGAAACAAATATGTAAGGAAGATTACCGTGCATGCTGTGAAAAGCATTCCAGAAATGTTTTGTATGACAAACCATATAGGGTACTCCATTGTCTTTCAAACAATCTATGCATTTATCTCAATAAAGTTACCATTATTTCAAACATTTGGAAACTTGTTTTAAAATTATACCCCAAGCTATGATAAAAAGTCCTATAAGAATCTCTCCCAGTACTATTTAGAAACATCTTTTTGGATTTTTACTCCTGGAATGCTAACTTAGTCTCTAGACTTTGGATTTATGTAATTCCATTGCATATTTTTAATAAAATGTGACCTTATGGATAAAAATTATTTGCTACTAAAGCTTTAACAAGAAAATATGACAGAGGCTTCACCTCCATTTTCAAAGCAAGTAGTCCAAAGTTAGTTGCTTCAGAAATGAGAACATAATTAAATTAAGTATTTAGAATTAAAAGCTCCCTACCTCATTGGGGATAATACTTTTTTTGATGAGATATTTGGCACATTCTATAGATCAGAATCATATTAGGTTTTTTAGAAATTTTACACTTCTAAGTGTAATTGACCATTCAATAAAAAATTAAAAGCACCAAGCTGAAAATTATAAAAAGAATATCAAGGAGTTTTAAAATTTATATTCCTTATTTTTTCTTATTAGAAAAATTGAACTGGCAATAAAATTTGTAATAGTCTGCAATCAGGAAAAGAAAGAATTAAGGAAAAATTCTTAAGATAAAACACACATTATTAAAAAATATTCCTGGACACAAAGGCTGTTTGTACATGTCCTACTTTATAAATTTAGTTAAGGTAAATTTAGCATTATTTCTCCCATCATCAATTTATTAGCTTCTACTTCTGCTGTTAAATAAATCATGTTTATATAGGTAACAGTTACTCCTTATGAATACATATATTTGATGGATTAAATATATATTGAGTGCCCCTGTATAAGCAATTATATGTGATACAGGGGCACAGATATTTCAAAGAAATTTGGACTTACTTTTACTATGTAGAGTAGATCATCAGAATTAATAATAACATGAGATAAATTATTTAAATGTTTTAAGGAATAAACAAAACAATGTTGTGATACCAGAGGAAAAATATGAATTTTGATAATATATAAGTCGTCAGAGGAATGTACACATATGTGGCATTTGAGTTAACCTTTTGAATGATGAGAGGTTTGAAAGGAAACATCAGAAGAGAATTGGAGCACAAAGAATGACATAAGTAAAAAATGAGAAGACATTATGGGAAAATAATATGGTGAAGTAGTATGAAATGACACAATACATTGGCACCTCATTTCAGTAGGTATTTTGTGTATCATGCTCTTTGAGAAAGGGATGAGCAGATCTGTTTTAATTAGAATCCCTATTAGCATGAAAGGTTTGTAGGTAAAAGATTAGAAGCAGGAAAATCAACCGTTGGCTTTATTTTATCAGTTTGTTTTATCTACTAATTTTTTTAGAAGGCATAGTGTGCATCTCTTTGTCATATTTATAATTCCACTTTAGTAGACACCACACACATTACACATACACATTTGGAAGAAAATAGTTCTTTGGGGTATGTGTGTGTGTGTGCATATAAATTATATATATATATATAATTTATTCATATTTTGATATATATTCAGTAATCAATGACTCATTTAGCAATTCAGTCAAAGAAGGATATATATTACTGTGATTTTTTAAACTAATTTTACAAACTACTCACTTGGGTTGTAGAAGCTGGACATTCTCAATGACATCTGCTTTAGTTTTTTTTTTTAATTTCTTTATCATTTCTCTGGTGAAATAAAGATGCAAATCAGCAAGAAAAGTATATAATTTGGTAGCAGCTGTATTTCTTCACATTGTTCACAGATGGAATAGAAACAGCAACAAGAAAGCTGATCTGTAGTTTGGTGAGGAAGTCATATACATTTTGAAATTCTTTCTGTGTTTTCTTAAATTGGCATCAGAACTTCTTTTTGAATATTTATGGCTACAAAATCATCTTGATTTTCAAAATCCCAAATTTAATGATCTATTTCACTTTTTAGGTCAAAATTAGCAAGTTGAATGGATACTTTGTATAATTTCAATGTCTTTAATTTTAAAGCAAATAATGTTCCTTGATTTTACTTTAATGGACATAAAACATTGGGTTTATTTAATTTCCATCAAACTGTTTTATTAATTCTGAGTTGGAATAATGGTAATAGTAGACTGTTCACTCTCTCTTTCATATGAAAGTGTATCTCATCAGACCACCTAACTTGGTTATAATCCTGCCAGCCATTCTTATTCTTTCACACATACCAATTTTCATGTGGGTTACTAATTATTTCAGAAGGATGAGGAGTATCTTAGCAATGGAAAATATATGACAAATTGTGACAGTAAGTGTTACTGTATCTTAGGATTTTCTCTTACTTCCCTCCCCTCTACTTCTTTTAGTCTTTTCTTGATAATACCAACAGTTGTACATGCTACTCAGTGCTACTTTTTCTCCAGAATTTCAGGTTTTCTAGACAACTCACTTTCCTTACTTCTGCAATTGCTTTTTCCTTTCACCAACTTACAGAGATGCAGGCACGCGTGCACACACACACACACACACACACACACGTGGAAGTTAAAAGGACTTTATTAAAAACAATGAGACTATGTGGAGGATGATCAATATGTCGTTTGAGCTCAACCTTACTAACTCGTTTTGTGTTAATTTTCAAGTACTTCACAAATGCCAGCTAATTTGGAAAAAATGTGTTTGCCAAAAGTTGCAATATGCTAAAACCTGATATGTATCAAATAAAATACAATTTAACCTTTAATTCAAAATTTAATATAAATATCAAAATGTAAGTATTTCAAAAGAAAATATCAATAAAGTGACTAGATCTACAACACAAAGTGATTTTAGTAACAATGTTTAATGGCATCATTCCATAGAAAATCTAAGTATATAAATATTTAAACATGTTTAAAGTAAGTAGAGCATTTTGAACCCTTTGAATAGATTAAAACTTTCTAATATTTAACACCTAGTAAAACCTGGGGGAAGCTATCACTTCTTTTTTATGGAAACAAAATAGAACTTCTCAGAAAAATACTGTCTCATTCTCCAACTAGCAAGCTACCCAATTCACTGGTATTGGTATCTATGTGCTTTACTTATCCTCAACAGAAAATGTGTGAGCTCTCTCTTCTCCTATGCATGTTCTTATAGGTTAAAAATAACTGAACATCCTTTGCTATGCCTCCCATTAACAGGTAAACTTGTATTTCCCTTCCCTTGAATCTGATTGGGTGTAGGAACATAATTAATAAATCCCAACAGAGTGAAGTTCTGTGCATTTTGAGCTAGGTCATAAGATGCTACGCAGCTTCTGCTGAGACACTCTTGGTCCCATTTCTTTCAGGTCCTTAAGCCACATGTAAGATCTTTGACTGCTGTGGACTGCTCTGTTGGGTTGGCTATGTGAAGACACTTGGTCAACCATCCCAGCTAAACCCAGCTTTCTAGTCATCCCTGCCAAGGCACCAAATCTGAGACAGAAGTCATTTTAGCCCTCCAGATGAGCTTCTCTGCCAGATAATTAACACCATGTGATTCCACTCAACAGCTCCTAAAGTAAGAGAACGAGTTAGCCCAGGCCTGCTCCAATTTTCAATTTACAAACATGTGCGATATAATATACTGTTTCCTGTTTTAAATCAGTATATTTGGAGTGATTTTTTATGTAGTGAAAGATGACAAGAACAAAAACTAGCAACTCATGCACTTGATTTCATCTCCTTTAGTATTTTCAGGTGTTTTGTTCCCTCATAACACCTTCACCTTTTAGCATTATCATTTTTTTTTTCATTGCTACTGGTTGTCCATTACCATGTAACATGCTGCAATATTTCTCTTCTTAAAAAAAAAAAATAGTTCTTTTTGGGGGAATCTGGGTGATGCAGTCAGATGACCAACCAACTCTTGATTTCAGCTCAGCTCATGATCTCAGGATCGTGAGATCAAGACCCACCTCCCCCTGATCCACACTTAACAGGGATTCTGTTTGAGATTCTCTTTCCCTCTTCCTTGCCCCTCCCACTCATGCTCTCTTTCTTTTCAAATAAATAAATAAATCTTAAAAAAAATTTAAAAATTATAATTATTCTTACATACTATGTCCTTTCCCTCTAGTTTCCATTTCCTGTTTTTTATTCCTTCTTCTCATTTCTATTAAAGTTTATACCAAAGTCTTTAAAAAACTACAGACAAATTGTCTTTATTTCCTCACTTTCTATCCCTTTTTTAGTCCACTCCAAATATTCATCAGACTGTCTTATCAAAGATATCTAATATTGTTAAATCTAATAGCTACCTTTTAGTTAAGAATTCAAACTCTCAAGAGTATTTTATACTATCTGTGTAAATATTTCTGTACTTATAGAAATCCTTTCTTTACTGTCTTTCTGAGGAGATACACTATTCTGTTTATACTTTCTTCACTGGCCAATCTTTTTCCACCTTTTTTTTCTAATTTTTTCTCCCCTCTTTCTGAAAACAAAATGTTGCAATATCCCAGACTCTTGTGCGTCTCGAGGGATTCCACTCAATTGGAGAATGTCCATTTCCTTAGAAAGAGCAAGATGGCAAATTGACAGATTAATCAGTGCAAGCTCTTTTCCTGAAGTAGGATGCAAATTGAACTAAGAATGACAATAGGGAAGAGATGGTGAAGAGTAAAAGAGTAGAGTGTGGAATCATTTTCTAGGAAGACAGAGAGACTGAAAGGAAATGAGAATCAAAATATGATTGTTGAGAAGAATTGAGGGCCCATTTGAGGTTAATATTCACAAGTTAAATTTGGGTCAGTCAGCATGTGTTTTTTTTTTTTTTTTTTTTTTAAGATTTTGTTTATTTATTTGAGAGAGAGAGAGATCACAAGTAGGCAAAGAGGCAGGCAGAGAGAAAGGGGGAAGTAGGCTCCCTCCTGAGCAGAGAGCCTCATATGGGGCTCGATCCTAGGACCCTGAGACCATGACCTGAGCCAAAGGCAGAGGCTTAACCCACTGAGCCACCCAGGCGCCCCAGTCATCATGTTTTAAAACAAGTTTCACTTATCCCCCCATCTGTGCATGCATACAGACAGACTGAGATAAAGCTTCTTTATTTTTACCTAACAATATTTATTTTTTCCTCTACCTTCTTTATCTTTTTTAAGATTTTATTTATTTATTTGAGAGAAAGAGAGCATGAGCAGGGTGAGGAACAGAGAGAGAGGGAGAAGCAGGTTCCCCACTGAGCAGGGAGCCCAATGCAGGACTTGATCCCAGGACCCTGAGATCATGACCTGAGTCAAAGGCAGACGACCAACCAAATGAGCCACCCAGGCACCCCTCATCTAGTTCCCTTATACTGCACAAGATTGAAATCAGTCAAAAAAGCACAATGGGAGATAGGAGGTAGGATTTTAAAAGCCTATAAATATGGCATGGTATCTCTTCTTTAGTTTTGTATTTCTTTTTCTCCATACCACCCTTATTGGCACCAATGTCTTCATTTCCTCATGAAGCAATCAGGAAATTAGATTTGGTAGGTAAGCTAATAATAATAACACAATTGAAACAATGGCAGTGGAACACATGTAAAGGCTGAACTATTATGTGCTGTGCGCTATAAATGAATGTCATCAGTCATTTCCTGGTACTTATAAGTAAACAAAAATAAGTTTAAAAATCCTCACATTTTTTCCTTCATATTTCAGATTTAACATATTTCAGATTTAACATAAGGCAAAGACTGAGGCACACATATATAATATGGATAATGTCCAAGAAGACTTACTCTAATTCTAATACAAATAATACACTATCTTAGAGTTGAAATGTTGGATCCTGTCCCAAAGTCGAGAGAAATAGTGAAAAAGATTCAATACTGAACTTATTGAAAAGCATATGTAATAGTTATCAAATATGAATCTCCTTGTTAAAATCAATTTCATCTCTACTTTGTAGTTGAGCTCTTCTGTATGAGATATACAATAGCATTATGTATACATGGGTTTCCTTTCAGTTCCCTCTCCTGTCACACACCAGTGTAGCAGGTCAGAGTGACCTGCAATACTAGTGTCCTAAATTACCAGGTATTATGAGATACATACAAAGTTCCTTTTGGAAAATACTATATGAAATGTTATCTACAGTAGCATAATATACTTAGCAATTCTATGTTCTAAGCTATGCAGAATTTATGATATAATGATTATATATATAATTATATATATTTATATATATATTATATATATTCCCTCTCTAAGGGAATAACTACTATATAGTAAGATTAGAGGTTGGTGCCTAGACTTTAAATTGGCCCTGATTATGTGGTTTAATGCTAGCAAATAACATTGCCAAGAAAAGCTGACTTCCAGAGAAGGGCATTTTCAAAGTTACACACCATGAAAATTTTCTTATCAGGAATGATCACAAGAAAACAGTAAGATGAAATTCAATAAATTGTATATTTTTAAATGTTAAGTAGCAAGGCAGAAGCAAGAGCCATTTATTTGGATATAGTCATAAAAAGCAGAAAGTCACTTGCCGATTATGAGGTACCCTATGCAGGAAAAATAACAACACATAGAGTAGCCATTTCTATTTTTAGTCATCTCTTTAATTAGATAGAGAAGCATTAGATGTAAACAGACATATTGGGAAAATTTCATAATTGGTTGAATATTTATAAGATTTAGAACCAGTTATATCTTTATGATTACCCTGAAAGAAAAACGTATTTTAGTAACTGACATGTACTAATCACACACAGCTTGCATGGCAGCCTAGACCTGTTGCAGTTTTGTTGTCGTTGTTGTTATTGTTGTTGTTGGTCCTTGTAAAAAGCAGCAGCTTTGGGGCGCCTGGGTGGCCCAGTGGGTTAAGGCCTCTGCCTTTGGCTCAGGTCATGATCTCAGGGTCCTGGGATCGAGTCCCGCATCAGGCTTTCTGCTCAGCAGGGAGCCTGCTTCCCCCTCTCTCTCTGCCTGTCTCTCTGCCTACTTGTGATCTCTCTCTGTCAAATAAATAAATAAAATCTTTAAAAAAAAAAAAAAAAGCAGCAGCTTTGGGGGTCACGTAAAACAGCTTGGAGTAGCACACCCAAATGACTGATACATTGCCTCCAAAATCCAAAGAAGTCCACTAGGTGTTGTGCCTCTTCTTTGGTTTTAGGAGGGACCAGATGCAACAACTTATGCTTCACCTTAGAGGGGATACCCAAAAAACCTCCCACCACTGGACTCCTAGAAACTTTGGTGAGATGGAAATCTCCTGAATTGGAGTGAGGACATTATTTCCCACCCTTTGACAGACAATGTCTCTCCCATACACCTAGACTAAGTGCTACTGAGCACTCACCTGGTCCAATCAGCATAATAGCATTAATGTAATATAACCACCATGGTGTCTTGTAAAAAGGAAAAGCAACCAAGGTCCTAGCTAAATTATGATGAAGAGCCTGATAGTGGATAAAACCCTGAGATAAGACAGTGTTGTATTGCTGATTTTTCAGCTGAAAGCAGACTATTTCTGGTAGCTTACTAACAGGTATTTTTAAAAATGCCAGATCAATAGCTGCCTCCCAGGTATCAAGGGTGTGTTAATTTGTTCAGGCAATGAAACTATCTGGAATGGCAACTGCAACTTGAATCACCACATGATTGCTATACTCTTCTGTCATTTTTCTGATCCATACGTTTTCTATGCAAGCCAAATAAGCAAGCTAAACTGGATGGATGTGGTAGAAATAACCATCTCTGCATCTTTCAAGTCCTTGATGGTGGCACTCATCTTTGAAATCCCTCCAGGATTGTGGCATTGTTTTTGGTTAATTTCTTGGTAGGTAAACGTGATTCTAGTAGTGTCCATGTGGTCCTTCCAACCAAAATAGATCAAATTCCATAGGTCAGGGGATTAATATGGGAATTCTGCCAGTTGCTGAATATTTTTATTTCAATTACAAGTTACAAAATGTGGAAATAATCACTGGATGTGTTTGGAGAGCCAACAGGACTACTGTGAGCTGTATCTCACCTAAAACCTCATTGATCACTTGACCTCTTTAATCCCCTTCTCTGATTGGTTGACCACAGAGACATTTTGAGGTTTCAGAAATTAGTGTTAAGTTCAGAGCTAGTTGTCCAACATATCCCCAGAAGTCTGATTATTTCCCTCTAACTGATGCACTGTCAACCCAGTACATGGCTGTAAGTCCTTCTAGGTAAGGCTGGGAGAAAGGCTAGCTATAAAATTTGAGCAGTGTAGTAGTGCTCTTTATTAAGGAGGTCCAACTTCCCTTATATTCAAAGTAGTCTGAGTCTATAAACTGGCTCAAATCTGGGGAAGTTATTGTGAGGTTATGACTATATTTTAGTTATTCAAATTAAACTAATGTTCACGAGATTTAGAACATCCCCACCTTTACAGGTGAAGAAAGAATTTAATAGACCGCCTACCTATTTATATTTTATAGACACTATGATCATCTAGGCAATTCCATAAGTCTCAGTGAGTCCGACTATTCTAAGAACTTCTCATCTCTGCTGTCCCTTATGGTAAACACATCCGTCTTGTCTTTGCTGATTAAGTGAAGCCACTAGGCCTCTGCTAATTGGGGCCCTTATTATCCCCATTGCATTAGGGATCCAGATTTGATGATAGAAGTCCCTATTCTAATTTCTAACCTACAAAGGCAAGAAACCACAGAACATTTCAATAATTCTAAGTCTCCTATCATAAAATTATTTCTCAGAGTCAGGTTAAAAAATGGTGTCCTCTGGAATCTCACAGGTGAGTGAACTTGCAATAAAAATCCACTCCAACCTTCCAACCTTCCTAAGATTTTTGATACCTTCTTCTATTGTATAATAAAGTAGTCTGGAATTTCAACCTCATTAGAGTGTAGGATATCCCTGGGTCCATGTTTCAGGCAACCAACAAAACTGTTGGAGACCTCTTTAACTCTTTAGACTAAAGCACTGAATGCAGAATCTCTGCTTAGTGGACCGATAGCAAAAGGTTTGGCCCAATACAACTTTATAATCTATATTATAGATTATATTATAGATTATATATTATATATTATATAGATTATAGATTATATATATAGGTTATATTATAGAATATATAATCTATGTTATAGATTATATATATTATACTATATGACTATAAGCCAATGTTCTTAAGATCCCTTTGTGTATATGTTCCCCAGATTTCTGTCTATATAAATGAGAAAGAATGCAATTCTTTTGGTGTACAGACTATGACTTCGTGGGACACAATCCCACGAATATGATTTAGAGTCTTCTGGGATTTGTGTCTTTGGTAAATTCACCCAAATGTTTACTAAATAAATATCATTAGACCTATATAAGTCACTTTGTCCATTCCCTTTAGCGGGCCATATCTTTGTAATAAAACACAATTTTAAATTAGAAGTTTTGATCGAGGTGCCATGAAGCAAAAAGCAAAATTTCAGAGAAGATATTTGAAATTAGTCAAAATACTTTTAGCCTCCATACCCACATTTAAGTTATAAAAACTGTCAATATGTGGAGATAACAAAAATTAGGATCTATGTTTTCTACAATAATGCTCAATAGTTATAAATCAGTTTTTATGCGACCACCTAAAAGTAATGATAGTGCAAACATGACAGACTACTCAAGTAATATAGAGTATTTGGTACAAATATCCACTTAATATTAACTAAAGATCACTTATACCTGAGAAAAAAACTGCAAACTTAATCTGGAAACTTGATCTATTGTGATTAAAGTAATTAGATAGGTTTATGACTCATATCTTCACTTTCTTTTCCCTTTTTCCTTTAACTAGAAACAGCTGAAAAATGTGTTTAGAGACAACTGATGAAATTTCAGATTTTGGTGATATGAAATTAAAAAGGGTTCTACAATGGGGTGCCTAGGTGGCTCAGCTGGGTAAGTGTTTGACACTTGATTTTGGCTCAGGTCATGATCTCAGGGTCCTGATATCAAGCCTCACATCAGGCTCCATGCTAGGCATGGAGCCCATTTAAGATTCTCTCTCTCCCTTTCCCTTGCTCCTCTCACGGCTTGTTAGCTCTCTCTCTCTCTCTCTTTTTTTTAAAGCTCTGCATTATATTTCCTTTATCTCATGTTTTATTAAAAAGTAGACATCTCCCAATTAATAGTACTAACCTATGTCCAGAATCTTTCTTTTCTTGGTAAAATAGAATATTAAGTCACTGGTTCAGTTTTATGGTTTTATTACAAGAATGTTCTTTTGGAAACAAATTTGTTAATATTTATAAATCATTTAAAAGATGTATCTCACTAAGCTAATTATATATCATTAAAGCAGAACCTTTTAAAAACTCAGTGATATTAAGTGCTAAATAACAAATTCAATACATGATTTGTGAGCAACTTCCCAAACCACTGCCTGCTTTCTAACAAAAATGCCATTTTAAGACATAACTTTTTGAACCTTTCCCTTCATAAAATTTATGATATTAATAGTTCATGGATAATTATAATTTTCAGAGATTTTATAAAATGATTTTAAATAAGATTACCATAATCCCAAGGTGGTAGTGCAAAATAGTCTATATTTGTATTTTCCTAATATTCAATAGCCTGGCTTTTCTACAGGTATTTAAATCAACTTGCCTTATGTATATATGTGTTATATAATTATTCAGATTCTCTGAGTATTTGATAGGGAACTAGGATATATGAAGTCAATGTAAATGGATGCTAAAAAATATAAAATACTTTTCTCGAATATTTCAAGTTGATTCATTTTATTAATTAAATTAATTAGGTTAAAGCTAGGCTATTATAGAAAAGAAAAGAAATGAAAAAAAGAGAGGGAGAGACCCAATAAAACAGGTTAAAGAATAAAAAAGGCTTTGTTATTGTTGCTGTTTCTCTTTCAAACAATAGTCCTGAAGTGTGCATTTTAAATTAAAAAACAGCTCCATTTCTCTGTTATACAGGATCGCTTCCAATAAATAGTTGTTTCATTAACCCCCAAGAGATTTTAGGCCTCTGTGCTGAGGCGCAAAGGATTTTCTTTTAAGAAAGTAGATATGAGAGGGCGCCTGTGCGCCTCAGTGGGTTAAGCCTCTGCCTTCAGCTCAGGTCATGATCTCAGGGTCCTGGGATCGAGCCCCATATCAGGCTCTCTGCTCCTCAGGGAGCCTGCTTCCTTCTCTCTCTCTCTCTCTGCCTGCCTCTCTGCCTACTTGTGATTTCTCTCTGTCAAATAAATAAATAAAATCTTTAAAAAAAAAAAAAAAAGAAAGTAGATATGAGAGGTACCTGGGTGGCTAGTTAGTTAAGTGTCTAATGCTTGATTTCAGCTCAGTACATAATCTCAGGGTTGTGAGATCGAGCCCCACATCAGGGGCCATACTGGGTGTGGAACCTGTTTAAGATTCTCTCTCTCTCTGTCCCTCTTCCTTTTCCTACCCTACTCTCTCTCTCTCTCTTTTTTCTCTCTCTCTCTCTCTCTCTCTGAAAAAAATAAAAATAAAATAAAAGTAGATGTGAATACCCATAGCAATTTTGCTTGAATTCTACTGGCAGTAAGCCAGTCATATGGCTAGAGTCATGAGAAGATGGAAAATATAGTTTACACATGAGCAGTCATATGCTCACAAAGAAAACAACAATCAGTCATTCTTTCAAAATTACACTGTTCATCTATTATATGTTAACCTCTGTGCTGGGCACTATATTAGGTACTGCATTATGGATATAAAAATATTTAAGAATTGGTTTCTGACCTACAGAAGAGGGAGAATCAGATTTAATTTTAAGTGATGAATGATAAGGGCCTCTTGTAGAGTATAGATATTTATTTCAAAGAAAGAAGGTCACATAGAACCTGAAGGATCAAGTCAGCTTTTGCAGAAGAGTATTTATGAGTCTCAGAGGAAAACAAGGATTTATATAGATGGAACCAGGAATGTGAGGGGTCGAAAGCCATTCTTCTAAGGATGAGTAAAGGTGGGAAAATACAAATTTCCTTCTAAAACTGTATGTAATACAGTTATATTTTAGAAAGGGTTCAGTTGAAAATTTAAAAAGTAGAATATACAAAAGAAATAGACAATCAGAGTACTGAAAGCCAGAATATAAATTTGGGATATTCAAAATAGCTATTACTAATAAAAAAAAAAGAAATAATCAAAATGCCTTTCCAAAACCCATGTATATTTTAACAAACAAAGCAAACAAACAAAACTCAATTAAATAAAACCTGAAAAAAAAGAGAAAATGTTTATGGCTCAAAGTAATACCATAATCAAAAATAAATAAAAGCAGTTCCCAAGAACATAAGTTTTCTGGTACATAATTCAAGTAACAAGCTATTAGAGCAGATACCCATGTTTCCCATGAAATTCTATATACCTAAGTGCTAAAATACTGCCATAGATTAAATCTGTCATATCATGCTACTGAATAACAGCAGGATCTCTAGAATTTATTAGAAATGCTAACTTGCTGCTATAGTAACCTAATGTGACCCAGTTGTGAAAATCTCTTGATGAATTTGGAATTAACCCATGTCACTAAATAAAATGTCAGAAAATCACCAGTAACTTCAAATAAAATGGAAATAGCTGGTTACTTAAGTATAGAGCATCAAAATGTGGTTAATCATAGCTTTGTGGGGAAAAAAATAAAACCATTTAAAAACTTCCCTGTAACTGAAATGCAGCAACATGCCTCTATTCAACCTGATGATGGCCAACTGCAGTAACTTGACCCAAGCAAAACATGAATATTATTTCACCCTAAACCTCTTGAATCCTCTCCTAAAATGCTATGCTTCTTTAAGATGAACCTGACAGAATTTGACACTCACACAAAAGCCCTGTATGGTAGGCTTGTACCAAGCATCACTGTGACATTCAGAGATATTCTGGTTTTGGCAACTGTTTGAGATTTGTGGCTCTCCTTTGACATTTACAAAGACTCTAAAACTATTTCCGAAAAGGGCTGGAGCATTTCACTAGATATGTGGTTTCTTCAAAGGCCACATTCAGATGAAAGTTTCTATGAAACTCTGGGTAGAAGTAACATGGGATTGGACTAGAGAATTATTTATTTTATTTGAAATAAGAAAGGCAAAAGTAAACAGATGGCTGGTTCTACAAAAATCTAAGTGACAGTGAAAAACAAAAGTCAACATTTCTTTGGTTGTTCTGTCTTTCTGATGGCTAAAGTTCCAACATACTCTTTATTTTTCTTCTGTACAACTGCACTCAGTATATAGAATAATTCTCATGGCTCTTTGAGTGTACTCACACTGATTAGTACATCTTTTCAGGGTAATTTTTTTTGTATTATAACCAGTTAAAATAAATTATTACAGAAACTTATTTTGCTTTAATTCATGCTAAGGTTGTTAGAAATCTATGAATCTCCTTCCTGGGTAAATCAAGTTTAGGGAGCTTATGTGAGTAATGAGATTTAGAAATACGATGAAAATCCTGAGAGGATGTGAAATGCAGTAAGGGTAGCAGGTTAGACTTTAAGCCACATTTTTACTTCCTTCAGTCTTAATTTTTTGATCTGTGAGACTATGACTTTGGTAACTAATAACTACCATGGAACATCTAGAAACAAATTTGTATTTTTTATGTCAGATTTTAATAGGAAAGAGAGCTTTTAATAGTACTCAATCAGTTTTGACACAAAAAATATGTATATGTGCATGTGTGTGTATATATTAGTTTTTGCAGAAGAAAATATAGATATGTGAATGTGCATTTATATTATGTGTGTATGAACATATATTGCGTATTTGTGTGAACTGGTACTGCAATGAAAGCTAGAGAAGCCTATATTTATGAAAATGCTAATTTGCATATCTGTTGTTCTCCTCATAAAACTCACTGTCCTCTTTCTAGGAGACACTGAGCCTGTGAATGCCTGGTATTTAGCAAGGATGGAGAGCCAGATCAGGTGTCAGTCCTGACTTCCTCCATACCCAGGCCACACTCAAGCAGATGTTAAAGAGGGCTGAAGTTATACCAGGTCCACTTGATAACACATTCAGTATACACTAAGGCTTTCAAAGATTGGTAATGCATTCTAATAAGTTTCCACAGGGTAAGGGTGACACTACATTTGAGAGGTGAGAGTTTTTCATGATAGGATGCTGACTTTTCTGTAATTCTATTATCTACATCAATGAATCACTGATGTCAAGTTGAGGCTATTTTCTTGGTCCAGGTGTACTATGTGAACTCATGATTTGTGCATCTGAATGAGATACATATTCCTCATCTCTTAGAATTTTCCACATATCCTTGAAAATATTCCTTCCTCTTGGCTGTCATCTGTTGGCTGTCAACATTGACCAGTGTTAGGATTTTAATGACTTTACAAAGTTCTAATTGAAGACTCTCCCGTTATGAGGCCCATGAGACTCTCATGATGAGAAAAGAGTACCTAGTGCTCTTTTATGAATACCATATAAACAAATATGTGAAAAGGGCAGCATTTTTAGTTTTCAACCCCCCAGACACAGACTTTAAAGCAAAGATATAAAAATTTAAAGTATATTTGGGAAGAGATTCAGGGAACAGTGGTTGAGGGGCTGATCAGTAAAACAACAGGAAAGGAACACCAATCAATAAAGAATGCTTTATCATACACTCTGTCACCATGGATAGCTGGAATTTAGTCCTGCTAGTTGCCAGTGAAAAATACAGCACAGGAAGAGAACTGTGACTATAGCCAGAGTAGTAAGATTACCTCAGTTTATTAAAACTTAACTAGATGGAGATGGAACAGAATGGGGGGGTGATATATTTCTGTATCTATGCCTATGTCTATATCTATATCATATCTATGTATATGTATAGATATAGACATAGATACAGATATAGGTAATGCCTTTATTTGTCTGTCAAAATACTGAAACAGCTGCCAGGATCAAGAGCAATGTAGTCTCTTCTTGAAGAGTTATATTTCAAACCTAGACAGAAAAGCTAGAGGAAAATTCTCTGTGCTATCTGCAAATCTTCCAAACTATATTATTTCATCAATGGGAAGAAGCGGTGGCTTCTCCTTTAAAACTGATTCTGTCATCACTGGACTAAATCGTAAAAATGTAACATCATCGTAAATGACCAGAACAAGGGATGAAATAAGGGGAAAAAAAGGAGAGAGTTTCCATCCTTTTATCTAAATTTACAAATACATTATGTAAATTAAAACAAAAAGTTAAGAATAAAAGACCTAGCTCATAAGTACTATTTTGAAAAATGCCTAATGATATCTGAGAGAGACAGAGATGACAAACTTTTGAGGAGAATTATTTGATACAGTGTTAAAGAAAAGTGAACACAGTATCAGTTTGGTGGATTAAAAATGATACCTAAATAATTGTATTCACCACTGTTACCACACCTAGAGTACTGGGTCTAAGAATGCAAGCTCTTTTCCTTGTTTTCACCCAAGCTATCTGTCCTGACCTTATCCCTTTCACAAACCATGCCCCAGTAAAAATGAAAATACCTGGCCTTTAATCTGTTTTTTAGTACCTGTTCCCAACATCTTGGTTTTGACAACCATCCAGTCTCCTTTTTTTATGAACTCTGGTTTGCCACCACACTAATATTTGTATCCTTTACTAATTTTAGTATCTTTCATATCTTGGGATGAAAGATCTCTACTGTTTGCACTAGCAAATTAGAACATTGTCTCTCGAGTCCACGTCATCTTTATTTTTAAACAGACGAGAGTACATGGAGATATTTGACTTAGAATCCAAAACGGCCAGGACTTCTACACATTAACATCCAGGAAATGATGGGGAAAAAAAAAATCAGTGAAGTATTATAGGATCATAACATGGGGTGGTGCAATCATATGACAGCACTTCTTTGAGGCATCATGAACTAATATTACAGATTTCCCTGCCTCTTTTTATATGAAATCCATGACTTTAGGGCAGGTCATGTGATGAAGGGTGGCTTTTTAACTGGAGTCTTACCAGAGTATGGCAGACAAATGGGGTATTTTGCATTGTGAGGGACTAAGGAAAGTAGGTATTTCCTTCTGGATCATAAAGATTAGATCCTTGTCATTGGAGACCACACAAATTCCCTATGACTCCAAGTCTGCATTAAAACATCAAGGCAGACTAGTGGATTTTAAGGCAACAGAGTATAAAAAGTTCAGTTCTATGGTTTTTGATTCCATAAAGCAACTAACTTCACCTTATCATTTGTCATGTTTTGGTGTAGTATCAAAGTCATAGTTATCTAGAAAGTTTATTAAAAATTCTATTTCCTACCTCTCTCTATATATAGTCTAATTTTTGTGTACTTCATTCAAAATCATATATCACAATCAATTGAAGGCAGAAGCAGTTGTGACATATTAAGGAGGTTTTGAAAAATGTAACAATGCCACTCTTCTCACCACAATTGTTTTAGTTTTTTTTTTAAAACACACTCATTTTAAAATATTTTCTTTATTTTATCATATAATGGTTATGTTTTTATATTTAAAGAAATAAATGTATAAATTCATTTTAAGTTTTCTTATTGTTAATATCTGATGCAATACTATGGAAGGTGGCCTTCTTACTGCTGGGTGATGGTGAAAAGTCCAGTCCTCTCCAACATCACCCTAGCAGAAGTGGGGATGGGTGATGCCTTCTAAAAAGTGGTGGAGGTAAATTTCCAGTCTCCCCTCATGGTCTGACACTAGGTAAGGGTGGGCTTTCTAGTTCCAAGAGACAATGAAAATCTTAGTTCTCAATTCAACTTCTTGAACATCACTGTGGAAGGTAGTTTGGTGTTGCCTTTGCTTACTGAGCTGGGGCTGCAATTTGTTCTCTGTTTGGCAGTTACTGTCAAAAAGTTTTCGGTGTTGCTAAGTTGCCCATTCTTGGTTCTTTGGCCAGAGAGAACATACTTGTCATGGGACTTTTTTTTTTTTTTTTTTTTTTTTAAACTGCATCCATTCAGTGTTTCTATACTGCTGACTTTTCTAGCATTCAGTCCTGGATTTATGAAGACAAAAAGAAAACCCAGAGAACTTGCCACTGCATCTTTTCACATATTCCAAGTTCCCTAGCTGTCCTGCCTTCTCTCTATACTTCAGGGTCTTCTTATATTTGTTTCATATATCATTTCCAGGGTTTTCCGCTCTACTTTGCAGGAAAAGTAGGGAAAATTTTCTGCTCTACTTTGCAGGAAAAGTAGGGAAAATTGTGTCTATTCCATCTTTTCAGAGCAGAATCTCACAACTGTTTTTTGAGTTACCAATATATCAAAGCACATATTTCTCTTAGAGTCTTGAATGCCAATAAAACATCATGTCAATTATTGTTAATGGGGTGATGTAGTAAGTTTATGATGCCTAACTGTTGAAACGAGGCTCCCAGGAAACTTTGAGGGATCTGTTTTAAGTAATTTGTACCACAGTAATCTAAACAGCATGGATCACAAAGCAACCTTCTTGATTAAGAGATGTCATAGATACTAGTAATTATATAGAAAGATGTGGATATAGAACAGGGATCTGTCACAAATTGTATTTAGCCAGATCTTGAGCTGTGGAATGCCCTGAATAAAAGCACTGGTTATTAAGAAAATTCTGAGCAAATCCACAGAAACTGAGAGAAAAATCGGCACAATGAAAATACTACTTTTACAAGCTAATCCCTACAATATTTATGGAAGGATTATTGGAAGGAAACAATCAGGTTTTAAATGTTCAAGGATATGAAAACTACTATTTCAATAGGGTAAGCATTACATTGAAAACTTTAAAATATTTGATAGATAACTGAATTATATATTTAATCTTAAATTCTGTCAGAATATTCAAATATTAATAATAAAATATTTAATTTTTTAATCTAAGAAAACATTTATATCTTATGTTTTTTCTCCAGATTCAAGTAGTAGAACCACATGAATTTTCATCATTTAAAACATAAGGATAAGGAATGGTGAATAGATCTAGTTATATCCTGATTTCTTCACAAGTATTTTTTTAAAATTCTTCTCAAAAACACTTTAATACAATTATATAATTATTTTGTTTGAAAAGTATCATTAAATTTAGAGCAAATACAACATTTTTTGATGCTATGGGAAGTATACTATAGAAAAATTAATAGGAAAATGCTTTCTAAAATGTAAAATATCTTATAAAATAAATATGGATATAAATCTGCAAAACAACAAATTTCAGATAACAGTGGCTTTTCTGTCACATTGACATTTCATGTTAATAGTTTCATCAGTCAATAAGAAAATGTTCATTTTGATTTGTATTAGGTTTTGGATACAGATTGTTTATTACAAGCACACACATTGCTGCTAGAAAAGAAAATGGTCAAATTCTCTAAGTCTTTTTTTTTTAAGATTTTATTTATTTATTTGATAGAGAGAGATCAAAAGTAGACAGAGAGACCGGCAGAGGGAGAGGGGAAAGCAGGCTACCTGCTCAGCAGAGAGCCCTACGTGGGGCTCGATCCCAGGATCCTGAGACCATGACCTGAGCCGAAGGCAGAGGCTTAACCCGCTGAGCCACCCAGGTGCTCCAATTCTCTAAGTCTTATAAAGATTCTGAGTGCAGATAATAAATTAACATTGATCATTTTGTATACACTTTCATATCCAGATATTTCCATCTGTATTTATTCTTACATTGCACTAATTATAGTTGAATTTTGCTTTTAAGGTTTCTAGAAGAGTGTAGTAAATCTTGAACATATACAGATACAAATATTTTTCTGAAACCAGTGTTTTTAAAAAAACAATTTTGGTGTACACAATAGACATGGAAAATCAATAATATTAAACATGCAAAGCTCAAACAATAATTCCCATGGGCTGTGCTTTCAAGGGGCCTTTCCATGATACTTTCAGATGTTAAGAGACAGTGAACAGTTTGAAATTAATATGACAAACAAAAGCCTCATTTTATTCAAGATACTTAAAAACTCATCTCCTATTGCCATTGAGCAGTCAAAACCTATTGTAGTCAGAAAAAACAGAGCAGTGAAAATAAAGGGCTTGAATAAAGGGCTTCATTAGAATTGGACCTGGAAAGGGAAGAGTTGTGTAGGCAGTTCTGCATTTGTTTGATTTGATTTTAATCTACCATACATTATTTTTCTGATCACTGAATATATACATACATTATGGAGAAAATCTATACACATAAACTGTATAGAAACTGGAAATCACCCATAATTCCTCTAATGATAAATAGACACAGTTAATGGCGCATTTACCTATTTGTTGTTTGCCTGTACAGCTATCTAACACGTCTCCAAGTAAATTTATAATTTTGAAATGGTTTCTTGCTTTCTAATATTTAAGCATTTCTTCTCATTATTTTTTAAATATAGAACCATACTTTCCTGACTCTGAAACAGTGCCTATTAGATTTGTATGTTTTATATAACTACAACCTTGCTTTTGAACAATAAGGTAATTTCTAATATTTTATTATTTAAAAAAACATTGCAATATACTACATGCACATAAGTCTTTTGTTTCAACTTGATTATTTATTTAGTACATATACTTGAAAAGGAGTATATGACTGAGAGATTATTAAAACCTTCTAGTTTTCTCATACATATTTTAAAAATTCAATCCTAAAATCTTTATACCAAATTTTGTTCCCATTAAAATTGGATGAGAGAATTTTTCCTTTGCATCCTGTTTGCCAATATGAGAAAAAAAATTGCATATATTTTTGTATTCACCTACTGTCTGAAATACATGTACTGAATAAATAATTTTTTCTTTTCTTCTAAAATTTTTATATAGTTAAAGTGCATTCATAATTTCTATAAATTACATACACATCATATTTTATAAGTTGTACAATACAATATGCCTTATTGATTTTGGTGGACTACAAATATGTTAATACATTAAGGATCTTGAAAATTCAAAGTATTTGCTAAAGAGTGTCTTGTTTTGGAGTTACTACGATATTTGGCTGAGGAATAGTTTGAAATGATCTCAACACTCAGTATGGGCCAACCTATCTCTAAGTGTTATAAGACTGAGGCAAAGATCAAAAAACACAGAAGTAGCAGTTACAAAGAGAATATACCTAGTCTAAGAAAACTTTGCCAGCCACAAATTCTATGAAAATATACTAAAATTTAACAGGAGTAATATATCAGATGCTTGATCAACATCTGTGTCAAACACCAATTTGTGTATTCCTTTAATACACTTAATACTAAAGCAAAGAGAAAAAAATGCCATCAAATAACACTAATGCTTTTTAAGCTGGTTTTAAAGACGGCTTTAAATCTCATTAACAGCTACTGACAAGAGGTGCACTGAACCACGTTAATTGCAGATGTAACGTATGAGACAAAAGGTCAGAAATGTAGAGCTAAGTCTACAGTCTGGTTAAGAGATGAAACAGTGGCAGGCTGCTAACTCTGGCTTATTTCATTTCTTCAAAATCTGCATTCTAAGATAAGCAGAATTAAATCTAATTTGGGGTAACCTTACTCTTTGAAATGATTAAATATCTAGAATATTGAACTGCATTTATATTTACCAAAAAAAAAAAAAAGTGTGGTCATATTTGTGGTGGTGGTGTGCGTATCTGTGAATGTTTGTCTGTATGTGCTGCTATCTCTGTGTGTAAAACATGCCTTTATGGTGATTATACTGTATAAATTTTATCTAGTCTATGCAATTAAGTTATTTCAAAAACCTTCTGTTTCATACTAGAGCTAAAATGTTAGCTATTTAATGAACCATGTGGGAATGTGGAAATTTTCCCTCTACAAACTATAATGTTTTTCAATTGTGTGTCTGAAATAAAGAGGAAAAAATAAAGAAAGCCAAGAGAAAAGGTTAGTAGCTTTGATTCAAACAGTCTTGAGAGTGGATACTCCTAAATTTAACTGAGTGAGAAAATAAAAGTGTATGTGAGCGAAAGAAGTGTAATAATTGATTTTAAAATGACAACTGCTTTATGTGAAGTTTGGAAGCTTAGAAATGCAAATACATCCAGTTTAAAATTCCTTAAACACTACAAATGGGAATCAAAGGAAGCAAATGAAATATCATCAAACAGATTAATATTTTTAAAAGGAAAAGAGAAAATATTTACTTTACTCTTGAGTTGTATTTATTTTAATTGCTTTCTCCATTGGGAAAAAAATAATTGATTTTTACAGGTAAATCTTGTTAAAAACTATAAGGTTAAATGAACACATGACTTGATGCCATTGTTCTATCCATAATGTCCTATCATTATTTATTGTGGTCAATTTATGGATTCTTAGCTATATTTAGATATTTCTACCTAATTTTACTGATACATTTTGTTAGGAAAAAAAGACTTATTTAAAAATTCTATTATACTACATTTATATCCAAATATGTTGATACAATAATTAGGACTTTTAATTGGAGTTTGCATTGTTATACATCTGATAAATCAGTATTAGTCTGTAATAAAAGCAGTAAAGTTTCTAATGTTGTAATATCTGAAGTATGGAATTTTTAGGACAAAATACTTGGAGTTGACTAAAAAAGATGTTGAGTCTTTATACTAAAACTCCAAATATTGCTGAGAAAAATATTGAAAATTTAATAAATGGAGAGGTGTGCCACATTTAACAAATTGGACACTCAATATGGTTAAGACATCAGTTCTCCTCCAATTGATCTACAGATTCAGTTTAATCACAATAAAAATTCTGGCAGATATTTTTCAATGTAGGAATTTACAAAATAATTATAAATTTCTATAGAAATGTAAATAACCTAAAATAGACAAAGAGAATATGAAGAAAAAATGAGATGGAAAGGATTTATATAATTTGATTTCAAGATTAGAGAGCTACACTAACCAAGACAACACGGTGTTGGCAAAAGAACAAACACAAGCAAAGGAACAGAATAGAGTCCAGGCAAAGAACCAATTATATATTTTCAATGATTTTCAAGAAAAGTACTAAAGAAATTAAATTTAAAAAGGGAAATTATTTCAAGAAATGATACTGGAACATCCAGGTATTTGCATGGGAGGGAACATTAACCCTTCCTTCCTATCAGAATACAAATATTAACTCTAAATCTCTAAATGTATTTAAATTAAAAGGCTAAAACTGTACAACTTCAAGAAGAAAACCTAAGAGAAAATCTCTGTGACTCTAGAGTAGGCTCAATCATCCCAGACTCTCTCCTTCTTAACAACAACCAAATGACTTGAAAATAAGATTTGGTGCTTCTAAATGATGGTCCAAGAGTCATCATTAATATCAAATCCATTATCAATCATACAACAATTAAATAGAATGGCTCAATAGCATGGAAGAATAAGAGGCCAAATAACAATTGATGTCATGTTCATCTTCCCTTTTGTTAAGCCCAGTGTTCAATAAAGAGATTTTATTTATTTTTATGCCGGATGTTTAAAGTACTCTATTTACAGGTTGTACCATTAGCTATGTGTTGTAAAATACATATAAACTATTCTCTATGTTAGTTCAGACAACATTTTTTAGGTTTTCTTTGAATTTCATTTTAAGAATCTATTATGGCAAGTGTTCATTGAATTTCCTCCTCTCTTTCTTATCTCAACACATCAGATAGAATAGGTATCTTTTCTTGAGCCCAACAGCATTCTGAATATTTCACATTAGAAATTTGAGCTCACTTATTAAGTTGTTATATTAAGTGTCTGTCCCCTTCACCCTGAGTTAAACGACCGTATTTTATACATATGTTCAATAAATATTTTATTGGGAAAATATTTGTATTCCTCGCAAAATTATTTATTTATGTGTAATTTATAAATATTTTCCATTCTTTATCAAATGGAAAATGTATCTATAGAAGTACATTTTATTTTCCTAAGATTCCTAGTTACTTTTCTGCTCCTCTTAATTCTTTTTCCCTTATTTACTCTACCACTTACACATATTTTTTCATTTTTTTAGTAACCAAAAGATTCTAGAGGAAATAACTTTCTGTTGTCTCATATTAGCAAGAAGACTATGAGATTTTAAAGGTCAATTTCAGAAAACAACAAATGTAGAAGGCATTATTTCGGTTCCAAACTTTGTATTGTGAATCATACTCTAAAGTGCTGACCAAAAAGGCAATGACCTAGTTCTCAGATTTTGAGAAGACCAGTTAATAATAAGCTCTGAATAAGATATGAGATATCTTCCACAGCTTAGAGAGGAATAAGAATTGATCAGAAAAATAGAACATATTTTTCCTTCAAACCTGTAATATAGCTCCATATGCAAAATGTAACATACACAAGGGAAAAAAAATCTATAAAAAAAAGTTTTTAAAATCTAGAAAATCTCGTAAACCTTTAAAATCTGGTAAACACCCAAGAAGACATTTGAATACCACACGTAAGAAAATTTACTTTTTTAGTGAATGTAGAGAGATTAGCTAATTATGATAAACAAAAAAGAAAGTGAATTTCAAACCAAAGAATAGGGTCCTTGACTATCATTGCATTTAATGAAATTGTTATAGCAAAAAGCCAAACTATATGAAGGAAATAGGATAAACATGTTCACATAGCCAGACTTTTTAAAAGCTCAGCAATTTTTATTCTTCTTCAAAGAATCTGAGTATAGAATTGTTTAGGTTTGAGTTATATATATATAATTTAAGGTCCAATCTAAGCAAAATATTAAGAAGAAAACACTTACTCTTGACATTTCAAGAGGAGGAACACAAATTGACATGGGATCCCTGGCTTTTCTCCTACCCTTCATTTTTCCACAACAGAGGTGAAAAGAGTTAACCAATAGTTCAGTATGAGAAAGTAAATATCCAATCATCTACAGCTTCACCCCTGACTCCTTTTTTTTTCTCCTTAGAAACTGGTCCTTGAAAAGAGAAGACTAATTTTTCACTGTTTCTCCGTGGCATAAATAATATTAAGGACAGATTCTGTTTCTGAAAATGGGGAATGGCTGCCTCGGTTCAGTGTCATTAGTGGTGGGTAAATCTATCTTAGGGTGTTCAATTGGGTCTATTTTCCCCCACAAATATAAACCACATTCTCTAATAAAAACTCCACGTTTAATAAATATGGCATGTTGTTCTTTATTTATTTACTTGGCTGAGTTGGTTCAGAACTTAAGTATGGAAATGTGCCACTGTATTGGATATCCTCACCCCCACTAGATGTGCATGAAGATGGTATAGTCCCAGTCACATAGAATAATTTTAGAGACAGTAGAAATTAGAACTAATGTTTAAACCAATTGTTATTTTACAAGTGAGGAATCCACTGCCTAAAGAGGTTAATTAGCATACTTAAGGGCTTATGGTTATTTCATGGCAGAACTACAAACTAAACTCCAATTTACTGACAATCAGTGTCATATACTTTAAGGACTCCTTCCAGCTTGCTGTATTTGAATATCCATGACCTACAAAGCCAAAGATCTCAATTCTATATCTAGTTCCTTTTCTTACTACTTACGCCATTCAGTTTTCTTTTCTGTAAAATGATGCTCAAGTTCACAAGGTTATTCTGGAGTAGCAAGGCATATATATGTGAAGAGTACCCTATAAACTGTGCCATGAGTAAATACCTACTTCCTATATTATCTCACTATAACTATTTTTTAATTGGAATCAATGAATAAAATATGTCTTCTTAATGAATGAATATTTTGAAATATTAGCAGTATTTAGAAATGCCGATTAAGATGATAAAGTATAACCAGAGAGTTAATTTTAACTACATAAGATTTTAAAATATATTTATTTCAAAAACATAAAAAATTAGAATATATTTTTATGATAACTGGAAAATTACAATTTTCTATATAAGTTGAATCTAAGGTTATTCTAATATACTGTATAGATATTTTCCAAGCTTAACAAAAACACAAAAAATTCTCATTCACACTACCACTACCAAACTAGTTGCTCTAACTCTTGAATCCACCTTTCTTAGAGATGTCGTTTATTGTTTTTTATCCTTTTTACCTCTCCAAACCAGATTCATATATATTGACCCAGTAGCACCATCTATTTTTGTTACTATATTTGACAATAATTTTGGTAATGAATACAAATCACAGAAAATATTTGTCCTTAAATAGAAATGCCTTAAAATGTTTTATCTTACTCTCAATGAATAGTTTGAGAAAAGTAGATGGGTTCAAATGCAAAACTGCCGTTTATTCACCCTTCTTTCCAGCCTGTCAATCTTACCTGTGAGATGATTGCACTGATGGTGTTTCTGCATACATGATGATATCTTTAATCTCAATTCCCTTTTTTTTTCTTTTTTTAAATCTCACACTAAGCTAAAATGATGTGATTTCAAAGAAAGGTCACAAATGAAACCCAAACTGAATACTCTTAACTTTAAATAACTCTTTGCTTTAAAAATGACCTATTATTAAAAATATTTTTAAAAAATTCTGAAGAGCAAGTTACTAAACTTTATGGATTATTTTGTAAAGTGCCTCTTATAATTTTGATAATTTGTTGAAATTTTTAAAGTCATCTCAGCAATATTCTTTACATAATGGTAAATCCCAAAGCAACCCATTCTGTCTAGGACATTAAAAAATGACCAGTAAAATCCAAAATTGGGTCTCACCTAGTGAAATACAGTTAAATACAGTTTAAATTTTTCATGCTAACCCTAATTTTGTGATCAACCAAATTAACAGTACTTATTTCAAGGATACCAAATGATTTTTATTAACTCATTTGTTTATCCATTTCAACAAATATTTATTGGATGCTTGCTATCCAATGCTTGACCTCTCCTGAAAGGGAATATGGTGGTTTGTCACTGCTGCCATCACTATTCTTGGACCATATGTAATGAGTCAGGAAGATTTCTATTACAAGTTCACCAATCTATCAAAGCAGCATATTATGTTGTGGCAAACACAGAGTTTCTTAAAATCCTAATATCCAAGAGCCAATTTCTCTTTTTACCATTTGTCATCTAAGCTTGTTTCCTAAGTAACTCCCCATACCATCACAGAGCATCAGAAATGGTTGCTACATGGAGTCAATTCTGGCTCCACACAACTGCCAGGGAACTTACCATGCATTTCTTCTCCTCCTCTTGTGACCTGAGATGAAGTCGAAGAGGCAGCAAAGCCCAACAAGCATAGTCTTCTAGGTCACTGTAAACAACATGGACCTGAATTTAAGCATAATAAAAAGTCATTGATAACTTTATACACAATTATGGACATAATTCCTACTGACACGTTTTAAATTATCAATATTAATTTTTTTATTTAAATTCAATTAGCCAACATATAGTATATCATTAGTTTTTGAAGTAGTATTCAATGATTCATTTATTGCCTATAACACTCAGTGCTCATCATATCATATGCCCACCTTAATGCCCATCACCCAGTTACCCTATCCCCCAATCACCTTCCTTTCCACAACCCTCAGTTTGTTTCCCACAGTCAAGAATCTCTCATGGTTTGTCTCCCTCTCTGATTTCATCCCATTTAGTTTTTCCTCCCCTCCCCTAAGGTCTTCTGCACTATTTCTTATATTCCACATATTCAATATTAAAATTTAAAAGTATATGATGTTTTCTACATAAATGTGTTTATATGTCAGTGAGCAGCAGCAAAGATCTATTGTGTTGAAAACAAGCAAATAATTTTCAATTTATTTAATTCAACAGATTAGCATTATAATATGTGCTTTTTGATTTACATTTAATACATAATTAATTCCTGAGGCAACACTGGAATCCAGAGATCTCACTTAGCTTTTACATTTTTTTTTTTTTTTTACTTTGGACAAACTGCTTATCATACCAGAGTTTCTTTTTTTCCTCATGAGGGCTTTAGCTTCCTGAAATGTTGGGTAGCAGAAACCACAGTGACTGGTTTGATGAATGTATGAGTAATGTGAAAGATGGGAGAGAGTATAGTCAGCAATATAAAGAACAGGGGGTGGGTATGAAAGGAGTGAGGTGCCAAAGTATCTGAACAAGAACTTAAGTCTCAGTTACTTCTGTGTGTATGTATGTTGTAGGAAGGGAGACACTTAACCATGTTTTAGTGCTGACATGAGGGAATCAGTGTCTGGTCAATGTTTAAAGTCATGAGGGAGGAAAGCAGATAATATGGGGGAAAAATCTTGAATAAACTTTCAAGAACCTCTACCATATTAGTAGGAGGATCACATAAATAATACTCCCCAGAAATAATTAAGTTCTATAACTATTACAGTTATTACCTTTCAAATCATTAAATGATAAAATACACATCAAGTGTCTAATGAGTCACTGTTGTTTTGATACCTTTAGGACTATATGTTTACATTCAATTGTTATAGGAATCATCTTTCCTAGATAATATAAAGGAAACCCACTTTTGAAAGATCGGTTCAAAATTTTTGGCATTTAACAGTTTTCTCTTAATTCTATTCTCATGTACCCCTTTAAAATAAATTTTAAGATAAAATATTCTAGCTTCTTATTGAGATTCTACAGTGGTGACATAACCAGAATCTTTAACCAGTTCTGTGTTCTGAGCCCAATAATGATCTTAAAATTCCTGGTTAAGTATCAAATGGGGGGGGAGGAATGGAAACATTTATGATTTTGTTTAACCTGGTGTTCCCATCAAAGATTGAATAGGTTCTCCATTGCCAATTGGCTTAAAATTTATCTGTGTGTGGACACTCAGTTTTAGGAACAATCACTGGTCTTTCAGTAAATGCTCTAATAATGACAGTATCAGCAAATAGGCACCAACCATTCCATTCTTGACAACAGATTATAAGACATCACTTTCAAACTTCAAAATTATCAAAATTAATTAGTTCCAGGGCACCTGGATGGCTCAGTCTGTTAAGCATCTGACTTTTGATTACAACTCAGATCATGATCTCATGAGTCCTAATATGAAGCTGTGCTTCAGGCTCCACACTCAGCGGGAAGTGTGTTTGAGATTCTCTCTCCATCTTCTTCTTCCTCTATAAATAAATAAATCTTTAAATAAATAAATAAATATTTAATAATTATTCAAATAAATAAATAAATCTTTAAAAAATTACTTAAAAAATTAACTAGTTCCCTCTTGGCTTTCAGCATAGCTATTTTCCAGTGTTCAAAAATTCTAGGTTTCATGTTCTACAAGTTCTAAGAGTTAAAGGTTTTCACTTAAATGGAATTGAAAATAGTCCTTACACAGCAACAAATGGAAACTTTTTTCAATTAAAAATACCACTTTATCTATACATATATTTTGTTTCCTAATATAGAAAATTATTAGTTTTCATAATTAGAGCTTTCCCAATAGCATCAAAGGCAAATCATAAATAAAAGATTTCAAATTTTGTTCATTTTTCAAATGCTCAAAAAATATTTGTGATGGTTACATCAACCAAGGAATCAAGAATTCAGTGAGAAATTGGGTTTTAAGGTTAGATCTTATAAGACAAAAAGAAAAAAAAAAGGCTTTTTTTTTTTCCTTTTAGAGAGGTCTGACTTAATATGAATCTCACTAAACTTATAGGAGCTTTATTCGTATTCAAAAGTGGATCAAAATCATATGAATTTCTTTGAACTGATGAAATTAAAAGGAAATGGCCTGCGGGAGAGAACAAGGTACCCAGGACTTCTCATCAGTGGTCTAATCAGGAAGGGGACCCAGCGGCAGTTCTAAGCGACCCACACAATTACTTCTGGAATTTGCTGCCAGTAAAATATCTTTCTATCTCAAATTCTAGTCTGTAATTGTCACTAAATAGAATGTTCAAAGTAGAATACCAAGTGCAAAACATTCCATTAAATGTTTCTTCGTTTATGCTTTGGTATCACCCTCCCACTTTGTTTATGTTTTTACACTAACCATCTTATATACACCCTCAGGCAAATGTGCATGTATCTCAGAATAGTAATACATAAAGTGATATAGTACACATAATTATTACACCACAGCTTAAGTTTATATTTTTAGAGTGTGTAAGAACATGTGAAATATTCCTCTCCCACAGATGAAATGTTCTTTGATACTTAGTTTTGAAAAGGTTATTAACTCTAATAAAAACTTTAAAGCTAGGGAACTTTAATAGACTATTCCATCTATATAGTGTTCAGCAAACGCATATAGGAATAGATTCTAGAAATCTCAGGAATAAAGGAAACCCTCACAACATGAAAATGTACCACACTGGTGAGACAGGGCTTAGCCTGGTGCCTATATCCAAACATACCCCACTGTTAGAACTATTAGCAGGATTTTGAGTTCATGTAGCAGATAGAATAAGTCACATTCCTAGCAAAGGGGTATGAGATTCAGATTTGATTCAGGACCTCTAACAGAGAGAAAAGTGGCTACAAATATCCTACAATTTCTCTCTTATTTCCTTCACTCTCAAGAGGGAAGTTGCATGGATTAAATGACAAACTGAAAAGAATAAAAATTATCTATTTCCAACTAAGTACAAATGAGATTCTTTCAACAATGAACAAATATCCACTGAGCCCCTTTATTGGTTTCAAGGCTCCTGTCTGGGCACTAAGATTCAAGGGATACAGAAAAAAAAAAAAATGACAGAAACAGTTCCTGCTATGATCAATCTTTCTAGCCTGCAGATACCTAAATACTACCTTTTAATTCCAGGATACTATATGAGCACCTAGTCTAACTTGGATAATGAAAGAGAGTAAAGTTGGAGGAATACCCGGTAAAAGAAAGGAATGATGTAAGTTAGCCTCTTAAATGACTCTTGCATCTTTACTATCTTAACATTGTTCAAATAATACTAAAAGACTATATTCGTCCTTCTGTCACATTCTGCTTGTTTCTCTACAATATTTCTTTTCTCTTCCATGAATTAATCAAAACTTTTTAAATATTAGCTGGATATTTCCGTAGTTACTAAGTTGTGTATTTTTCTTTAAAGTGTGAAGCCACAGTAATCAACAACTGCTGAGAAGAAGGAATAGTAGTGAGATAACATTCACACCTCTGTAGCCAACCCCTGTCTCCCCCAGGAAGCCTCATCTATCAGGTAATAAGATTTCCCAACTTAGTGTAAGGACACCTATGGTCCCTTCTATCCAACAACCCAATCCCTTTTAAAAATGGAGTGAAAGAAAAAACGTAATCGTGGAGAAAGATCAAAGAGTATCAATAAATATGTAATAATGGAAACCTTAAATAAGAAATTAACAAAGTTACAGGATCCCCTGTACTCTTTCTAAGCCTTAGGTTGAGTCTACTAAGGGAATCAACCTGATTCAAATCTACCTCAGTCGAAACATCACTTAGAGTGGAAGCTCATCCAGTCCCATAATTCTGCAGAGTTCAGTTTATGATGTTGTCCTGTCACTAGGTCACAAACTGGGGAATTCTCCACATAAAATATGAAACTGGTCCCCATACATGGAGAGCAAGAAGAGACCAAAGAAAGAGGAAGACCATTCCAGATTGGTTGGTGGCAGTTTTCAAAGCTAGGGAAATTACATACTACACTTGCCTTGGACAGCCACAAAACATGTAGGTCTCTGCAGAGACCTGCCAGAATCTTCACAGTTTATATAGAAGCCTTAACTTTGTTTAGTCATGTGGACTCAAAAACATCTTACTCTCTCAAAGCTATGTCCTTAAAATAATTCCAAGTGTGGGAAGGGTGGGCTGAATATCCATTCCAAGAACAGGAAAAGAGGTGAGGAGTCTCCAAATGCCTGAGTCCTGAGTTGCCTTATGAGTCAACCAGTGGCCACATCCTCGAGATGACCTCTTCCAACACCTGCCAACCAAAACTGAAATCAAGATCAAAGATCTCAGGAATGATCATTGGGCTCCTATGTGCTTCCTACTTGAGTCATCCAAATTGTCAGTGTAATCTTTTCCATCAGATTTAGCTTTCTGCTCTGATCTCCACTCCATGTTCTGACTAGTTACCTTGCCTCCCCAAGTCTTCCACACTGCAAACTCTTCCTGAATCCTGCTCTGCCCCGCATCCTTTCCCCATCCTGACACATCCATCCATGCAGACACAAACACAGACACATATGTTAGGACATGACAGGTTTAATTAGAACCTTTAAGAAGAGATTGATCTTGCTTTTCATATTTTTCTCCCCATTCTATTCTGCATGTACTGTTATGGGTCCTTATATGAAATAACCTATTTCTCAGAAGGTCATTTCAGTTAAGTGTCCCAGGCTCCTCACCTTGCTCTGTGAATCCTCATGTGGCTATGTACACCTCTAGGGAGCCCTTTGTTACTATTGGGTATATTTAATTTTTATTTGTCATTTGTATAATCTTATTTAACATGATTTACTAAGTGTTTTCTATATGCCAGGAATTTCTAAAGACTTTTTATTAATTATTTTTTCTTCTAGTATATTCCTAGCAGATAGGATGGCACATAATACATGTGCCTAATTAATATTTGTTGATTAATAACATGACATAACCACAACTTGCAGGAGTAAATTTGACTTACAGACATTAGACAACTTGACTAAGAGGCAGAACTCTTCGGACTCTTAGCTTCCCTTTCAAAACTAGTCTTTGTAGCTGCAGTTGTTATCCCAGTTTTCTATGTCGACTACTCTTGGGTTGTTCTTTAGTTTCTCATGTTTAAGGTCACACCATGACAATAACTTTCCTTTTTCTCAGATTTTACAAGTAAAAGCTATCAGTCATGTAATCATTTAACTGCACAGAACCATGTACGTTCTTTGTGAACCAGGACATTATTTTAAAATATCATCTAATATATTTTCCTTCTCAATAATTTTAGCTACATTTTTATCATTAAGACTAAACTAACTTATCCAACTATAAACATACAATTTTTTTGTGATTCACTGCATTGAAATTATAGGCCAGTTAAAATGAACAAGCTGAGGGTCATTGCCCTAGAGAGGAGTATAAAAAGAAACTAGAAAGAACCAAGACTCAAACTTATGGCATTGAGTTCCAAAAGAAGTTTGAGAGCCCGATTAAATGAAGCTAAAGAGACAAAATATAATAAATGAAGCACAGGAGTATACCTTTTAAATAAATGACCCTCAATTACTTTCCTTTATGTAATGATTTACCATTGATAATTTTTCATTTATTATTACATAGAATCATATTATCTGAGCTCTTCCAGGGTGTGTGTGTACTTGCATGCATGTGTGAGTATATACATTTTATTTGGGGAATATTGTACATATTTTAGAACTCATTGGTAAACTTATTTTTATCTTAATGAAATTTCATTTTTAATAAAAAATTATAGTGATAATTTAAATTTTCAATGAATTTTCAACTTCTATTTAAACCTGAATTTTAAATTTATAACATCAAAGTTTTAATCTAAAATATCACATTGTTTATTAAATCCAAAATTAAACATACAAATTTTCTTCTCCTATCATCCTCTGTGTGATAAAGAGTGAGAATTCAAATTTTATTTAATTTACAAAAAACAGGTCTCTGGATTTCAACATTGAGACTATGAGGTTTATGCACTCAAGGTCTTGTAATTTGAGGAGATTAAAAGTAATGATAAGAGAACCCTTTTTAAATAGAAACATTTCTTTCAAAAGTTCTAAGTCATATACTACAGAAAACTATTTCTGAGTAGGACAGATTCCACTTAGCAAAATGCAGTTACAAATACCTACTCCCCTTTATTTTACAGGGGAGACAAAAACATAAAAGAGAACAGTGTCATGATCCCTAGGTGTCTCAGTTGGTTAAGTGTCTGCCTCAGGCTCAGGTCATGATCCCAGGGTCCTGGGATCAAGCCCCCAATTGGGATCCCTGCTTTGTGGGGAGTCTCCTCCCTCTCTCTCTACCTGCCACACCCCCCTGCTTGTGTTCTCTCTCTGTGTCAAATAAATAAATAAATAAATAAAGCTTAAAAAAAAAAAGTCATCTAAACTAAAAGCAGTAAGACTATTAGGCTTCCTTAATTTGTCCTAGGGTAGTATTCATTCAAAAATGACAACTACACTTTCATCTGCAAAATCGTTATAAGATAGTATATTTGAAAAACAATAATCCAGAGATATTTTAAGAGCTTATTTATTAAAGACAGTTTGATTTGGACCACAATACTCTATAATGTAAGAAAGGATACTGATAACTTGTAAAAAAATACCCAAGTCATAAAGGCCAAAACAAAGGACAGTCGTATCAACTTCCAGTTTACACGAAAATAACAGTGAACAAAATTCTGGTAGGTTAAGTATATTACTAATGATATCAAACTTTTTACATGCTCTACAATTTTAAAAATGTTTATAGTATGTGAGTACTATAATTAGAGAAGCAGTCAATATGACAGTGTTTTTGTCTTTGCAGAGATCTCACAACTAATAAAGTTTAGATCCATCACTGGAATCCAGAGCTTTCTTTTATTAAACCATGTTCCCAGATTAAGTCTCTGAGTTAAGAAAAGATTTTTTTAATCACTAAGGGAAACTCTCTCAATCACATTCCCTCCAATCTTCATTCCCTTCATGGTACATGTCATCAGCTGTAAGGTTTTTCAATGTATAACTAGAAAATATAATCCATAAAGTGGTACCATGCCCACTCTGTTCTCTATTATCTTGAAGAATCCATAGTCTTAAGTAGACAACTCTTAGATTTGATTGATTAAATAACAAATGAAAAGTCATTTTTTTTCCTTTCCTTCCTCTTTTTCTTTTTTCTCTTTCTCTTCATTCCTTTTTTTTTTTTTTTTTCTTTTTGTAAAGGAACAGTCTAGCATGTTTCTATTCACAACCTCGTTTCACTTCTAGGAAAAGAAGTTAAGACAAAAGATACATTTTGGTGTAGTAGAGGAGATTCTGTTTATATTTGTAGGAACTGTGAAGGGTCTGAGATTTTGCTCTACTTACAAGCTAACAATTTAGCCTGCCACTGTTTCATAGATGTTGACAAAAGCCACAAAACTCTCCTAGGTCAGAGGCAAAGGAATTTATTAATTTATTACACATGGCACAGCAGGCAGTATGAGCTTCAAGATCCCATCAGTTTCCCACACTGCCCAAGACCCATAAGATATGCATAGAGGTCTAAGTAATTCTGCACACAAAGCGATGTGTGCCATAGCAGAGGAACCACAAGCTTAGGAAATTTATAAGGGAGTTGCTGGCAAAGTGGCAGACATTATCTTTAGTTTCTTCTTTAGAAAATAAATTCACCTATCTTTCTTGGAAGGAGAGTCTATCTCTATCACTTGAGGTTGTTTGCTATACAAACATCCTTAGGAAGACAGTCCCGAACAAAGTTAACAATACCATGCATAAGTCCAAGAGATGAGTGGATTACTGTGTCCAAAAATAGCCAGAATCAGATAAAATATTGCAGATTTATATGTTCTTTAATTTTACTCTGGATTCTTTTCCTTTCGATTAGTGTGTGGTGGTATGCATTTTAAATTATAAAAGGTATGCCCTAATTTGATAAATCTCTTATAATAATCTTAGATACTACAAAATAAACAATGTTTCAAAAATGCTTATGTCTCCAGGTTGCCTGTGTGGCTCAGCGGGTTGGGCATCTGACTCTTGATTCAGCTCACATTGTGGTATTGAAGTCATGAGATTGAGCCCCACCACAGGCTCCATGCTCAGGGCGACGTTTGCTTGAGATTCTTTCTCTGCCTCTCCCTCTGTGCACTCGTGCGCGCACGCTCGCTCTCTCTCTCAAATAAATAAATAAATAAAATATTTTTTTAAAAAATGCTTATGTCTCCCTATTTACAATTTTACTGTTCTCCATTGTGTGGATCTAATCTTTATAGCTTTTTAAACCTAGTGAGTAGTCTTTTTAGTGATTTTCCAACAGAGACTATGTCACTTTCTGTGTTTTAGATTCAGATATCTATGAATAAATAACCTCAGTAAGACACACTTCCAAAGTCAGTGTTGCTAAAATGCTTTGTAGATGAAAAATTGTTAACTGACACTGTGCCAAGTACTCAATGTGCATCACCCCTGTTGTGATGAACTAACCAAACAAATGAAACAAGAAAGGAGCTTCAAACAAATTTCATTTGATCAGAGTGAGTGAGAATAAGAATGGAGGTAGGGAAAAAACTGACCACTTATGATAGGAAAGAATTATTTAAAATATTAGTAATATATATATATTCAATAGATTCAATAATAAAAAAAATTCCCAGTATCATACTTCTCATATAAAGTACGAGTTACAATACAATGAAAGAAGCAGTATTCAAAAGTCAAAGAACTTAAACAATTTGTGATGCAGATATTTGTGCACATAAATGGCATCAAAGAAAGGCATCGCATATACTTTGTAGATTAATAAGGAAAAAGGAAACAAAGTTTACAAATCTAAACTTAGTCACCTGATATAATAAGTGCATAATATCAGGCAATGAATGATTAAATGGGAATTTATGAAACTAAGAAATCTATATAATAATAGTTAATCACCAATGTGCTTTTGCATCATAAAGTTTTGAATGGAGTCAATTTCACAGTACAAATAAGAATCAGTTATGGTAGCACTATGAGCTGTTTCTGTAGATGTTTTGCCTTGTTTTCCCTTGGTAAATGACATGAATGCAGCTACCCACTAGTAAAACAGAATCGCTGTTCGCTATGTAACTGCAGCAATCACTACAACCAACTCCTTAGTGAATAAGTGACTCCTTTTCAAGGATAAATTTACATTAAAACATTCCCATTGCCAAGGAAATGACTGTCACTATGCTTTCAGAATACAAAACTTATGAAAATAATTATTGATTCCCCTACTCACATCACATTCATTCACATCACTATGCTTTCAGAATACAAAACTTATGAAAATAATTATTGATTCCCCTATTCACATCACAGTCAAAGATGAATATAAGCCTAGAATTCTGCTACGAAGCAGAGTCCAGAGACATAAAAGTTTTTCTAAACTGTAAAACAGAAAAGTTAGGTAATCTCTAACTTTACTTCCTACTAAAAAATAAATCTAGAATGTGACAATTCATAGTTAGACTAGTAGTAATAACCAATAGCAAGATATGAACAAGATATAGTAATAATTGGCAGGAAAAAAATGCAGGTATTCTAAGAAAATCTGTTAAAAGATTCTCTTCCATAAGCTCAATGATGGCAAGGACTATCCCCATTCTTTCCATTGCCATAAACAAATAATTATAACATTTCATAGAATTTTAGTTTTTTCTTCATTTGTTCACTTTGGTTTTAGCCAACAGTGAGATACACATATGTAAAGTATAAAGTTCAATTTGTTTTCACCAAAGTGCTCAACCATGCAATGTGCACCTCTAACAAGAAGTGAAAAATTTCTAGAGTTACTTCATTTACCTTTCTAATCAATACTTTCTATTTTTACTTACTTTTCTGAATTGTCATTATGTAGTTTTGTGATTTTTAGACTTCATATATGAAAAAGCATCTGATAGTACCTTTTTATGTATTGCTTCTTCAGCTCAGCATAATGTCTCAGCAATTGAACTATGATTTTGCATGCATCACAAGTGCATTTCTCTTTATTCTTCACTAATATTCCATTAGATAGGTATTTCAATACTTATCAACCTCTGGTTGATAGGCTTACTAGACATATATTGCTATATACAAGAGGAGATAAAATACAACCATACAAATTGTTCTTAAAATACAAAAATCAAAAATGGGGGGAAAGGGAAAAGAAAAAAATGCAACAAATAGAAAACAAACAAAAACACTGGATATTATTAATCCAACTATATGGATAATTACTTTAAATGTAAATAGTCTAAATATGCCAATTAAAAGCAAACTGTCAGAGTAGATAACACATAAAGACCCATGTTGTCTAAAAGAAACCCATTTTAAGTAGGTTAAAAGGAAACAGATGAAGAAATATATACCCCATTAATATCAATCAAAAGAAAAATGGAACAGATACATTAACTGAAGACAAAGGAGTCTTCAGAAGAAGGAAAATTATCAGGGATGAAGAGTAGAACTATAAAATGATAAAGGGGTCAATTCTCAGAGAATACCTAACAATTTCAAATGTGCATACACCTAACAACAGAGCATCAAAACCTATGAGACCAAAACTAACAGAACTGAGAGGGAAAAATAGACAAAACCATGATTATAGTTGAAGACTTCAATACTTATCTGCCAGTAATTGATAGGATAAAAATGTAAAAAAAAATCAACAAAGAAGGTTAGTATGATCAGCACTAACAAACAATTTGATATTAATTATAAAATCCGCCATCCAACAACAGATAGAGTACACATTTAAGATAGAAAGAACATTCACCAGGATAAGCCAAATTCCAAGGCATAGAACACATCTGAAGAAACCGAAAAGAGAACATACAAAGCATGTTCACAGATCATAATAAATTAAATTTAGAAATCAGTAGCAGAAATATAGTGTGAGTTGCAAATAGTAATTTTCCTCTGACTATACACTATGCAAAGGGGAGAAAAAAGAGTAACTTTATAGTAAAGACACCTGACAAATACTCTTCGCCCAATGATCAAGGTTAACATCAGCAATGATAAGTCATGTTCATAGTATGTACCTTTGATATTATGTGATGAGAACTGAATTTTACCTTTGCATCCTTCCTCCCAAAAGCCATAGCCCAAGTCTAATTATAAGAAAAACAACTGGCAAATAACCAATGATTGACATTCTACAAAATACCTAACAATCACTCTTCAAATCTCTCAAGTCATTAAACACAAGGGAAGTCCAGAAAATGGTTACAGTCCAAAGGAGCCTATGGCAATTAAGGTTAATGTTTTCCCTGGATAGGACTCCTGAGCAGACATTAGGGGAAAAGGCATTAAGACATTAGGAGAAAAGCTGAGGAAATTAGAAAGGACTTATTTAATTTTAAGGTATTGACATTGGTTCATTTATTGTAACAAATTTATCATATAAATTGAAGATATTAATAATGGGGGAAGCTGCATGTGAGGAATATGGAAACTCTTTACCCTGTCTTTGCATTTTTTTCCTGTAAATCTAAAACTCCTAGAATTAAGTTTATTTAAAATACACTGAATATCTCACTGAATATTTAAAAACTTTTGAGTCAAAGTAGTGAACATATCCCCTACCTTCCAAAGTTTCATTGTGTTCCTTCATGATTTCCTATACTGCTCCCTCTCTATTTTCAGGCAATTACTAATATGCTTTCTGTTACTATGGAATAATTCGAACTTTCCTGTTGTATATAAATTAAATGCTATGGGGTGTGCTCTTTTTGGTCCGGTTTCTTTCATTCAGCATAATTACTTTGGGATCCAGTCATTTAGATATGTGAATCAACAGTTCAGTTCATTCCTTATAAATTACATTGTTTATATGGATGTGCCACAGTTTTTCTAACTGTTAGAGTATCCACCTATTAATGGACATTTGGAGTTTGGGGCTATTACATATAAAGCTGTTATATACATCACTGTACATGTTTCTATACCTGTATATGTACCTTATTTTCCTTTGATAAATACTTAAAAGTATAATAACTGATTCATATGGTAGATGCAAATTTATATTTTAAAGAAACTACCAAACAACAAATTCGTAATAATATTTTGCGTTCTAATAGCATATGAGATTATATTGCTCTATATACTCTCCAGCACTTAAATTGATCAGTCTTTTTTTATTTTAGCAATCTAATTGATGTGTAATGTTATCTCATCATTGTTTTAATTTGCAGTTTTCAAATGACAAATGGCATTCCACATATTTTTATATGTTACTTGCTCTCCACTTATTTTCCTGAGCCAAGTATCTGTTCAAATCTTTTGCCTTTTATTTTTTTAAATTGGGCTATATTTTTTTGTTACTTATTTTAGTGTGGTATGACTAACATATAACAATACATTAGTTCCAAGTGTACAACATGATTCAGCATTTGTATACACTGTGAAATGATCATCACAATAAGTCTAGTTAATATCCATTACCATATATAGTTAAAAAAAACTGCTTTCTTATGAGAACTTTTAAGGCTTACTTTCTTAGAAACTTTTAAATACACATTATAGTATTATTAACTATAGGTACCATACTGTACTTTATATCCCCAAGACTTAAACTTATTTTATGGCTGGAAGTTGTACATTTTGGTCACCTTCACCTATTTCGTCCACCTACCACTCCCTGCCTCTGGCAACCACCAATCCGTTCTCTGTATCCAAAAGCTTTCCCCACCCCCCATCAGTATAACAGTGGGAATTATTTTTTTAAAGATTTTATTTATTTATTTGACAGGCAGAGATCACAAGTAGGCAGAGAGGCAGGCAGAGAGAAAGAGGAGGAAGAAGACTCCCTGCTGAGCAGAGAGCCCGATGCAGGGCTCTATCCCAGGACCCTGAGATCATGACCTGAGCTGAGGGCAGAGGCTTTAACCCACTGAGCCACCCAGGCGCCCCTAACAATGGAAATTATAATGGCTAATATTTTCTTGTCTTAAATCTCTATTGTTATTTCATGATGCAATTGGAGAATAGAGGACTTTCCCATCAAATCCATCTCCTATGAAACAACAAATGTGATTAGAAGTCATCAGAAACATTTTTTATTCAAAAAAGGTCATAAGCAGATTAAGTAGATCTTACCACTTTGAAATAGGTTCTGAATCAAGTGACAAATTCTTTGATTCTACCCTCTGAAATTTCAGATTTCCGGTTTTGTTTGAATACATAGAGGAAAGAAAAGAATTTTCTTGACAAGCATAAAACTGAAATAACATAATCAGAGGGTTAAAACCACCAGAGTAATAGCTAAATATAGTTTGTACTTTTTTTGCATAGAAAAATAAGGTTAGCCTCTTCTAACATTTGTCGGTGTCCTGAATATTTTATTCTATTTTTTGTTTTAAAATAATAAGAAGGGGTGCCTGGGTGGTGGCTCAGTCAGTGAGGCGTCTGCCTTCGGCTCAGTTTATGATCTCAGGGTCCTGGGATAAAACCCCACAGGGAGCAGGGAGCCTACTTCACCCTCTCCCTCTGCCTGCTGATCACCCTGCTTGTTGCTCTCGCTCTCTCTGTCAAGTAAATGAATAAAATCTTTAAAACAATAAAATAGAATATTAGGCTTTGCTAGCGAAGAATATGCCTTCTGACTATCGGCAGTAATCCATTATTAATATACTTAACCAGAAATAAAATAAATCTAAGATCTTCCAGATATTATATGAAATCACAGATAAATGGGCAAAGAAATAATTGAGACATTTTACTATTATAAATAAATATGGTATAGAGGCTACATGTATCCCCCCAAATAAAAATTTCCTTAATGATTCAGCCAAGTTCTTCTTATAGACATAGGGTTTCCAGTATTAAATTGGTTGACCAATCTTCAATGAGATGGTTATGATAAAATAAAAATCAATTCTGTTACACTGAGATGGAAATCTATGATTATATTTTTTATACCTGAACTTCAAAGATAATCATTTATTGATTCTCAGAACAAAGCCATTGGGGAAAAATCAGTTTAATTTTTTTTTGAAATTACTAAAGAACAAACTAGCTCAAGTGACTTTTACCAAAAAAAATCACTGTACGTCATTGCATATATTCATCTTTTCTAAATTAGATATACAGCATGTTCTTGTACTTGAGAGTAATTAACATAACAAGTAACTTTCTTTGTAATTAAACTTTTTTTGTTTTTATTAAAATGTTGATAGGTGTGTGGTAAATTGTGCTCTCAATTTTAGCTTCTCCCTTTCATTTTTTGGCAGTAGGCAAGGTGTCTTGCTGTCTCTGTAATATTAATGGTTGGACATTTCTAGCAAAGAATGGAATATAGTGTGCTATAGGAACTGCATACAAAATCTTCAGTGAATGGAAAAAAGACTCCAGGACCTTGGATGTCAGTTCCAGGAGAGACAAATTTATAGGTATAACAATCTGTCTTTTAAAACTGACGTCTAAGGTCGTAGAGGCCTTTCCCCTATCACTAAGGATTTTTCATGCATTCTCTATAATATGAAAAAAACTGTGAGTGTAACATTTAGACATTTTTGCTGCACATAAAAGGGACCTGCCAGTTCTGTCCTAGGTCCATACACAAAATCAATTTTAATATTAGATTAAAATTTTACCTTTAATTAAAAAAAACAGACTTTTACACCTCTGCAATAAAGAAATCTTAAAAGCTTGCTCAACAATTTCATATTTCCCCAGGAGCTAATAACAAAACATCCATCTGCCCTCAGAGCTCAACAGGCACCAAGTGAGATATGTTCTCTTTGGGGCTCACTTGAAGAGGTGCGGTTTTCACTCAAGAGAACTGCAGCACAAATACAAATGACCTGCTCCAGTGGCCTGAAGGGCTAAGTGAGCTCTTCAAAGTGACATTTGCTATGAAGTTTCTAGGGTACTGACAAAAAATAATAACCATGGTTCAAAGCTAAAATATTGGACTACATAGTACTAGGGGAATTATGCTAAAACTGTTGAAAATGATACTAAAGTACTGATCAATCGACAGAGTCATGTAGGCACAAGAGCTGATTCCACATACAAAGGAACAATTTCTTTTTGAAGATTCATTTCTATTTATGACCAAAATGACATTACTTTGTCGAATTCAAGCAAAAGAGTGTAACAATTTGGATTCCACCAATCCATGAGTATGGTACATAACAATTTATTTAGTCTGACTTTTGTTTCTTTTAGCAATGTTTCGTAATTTCCAGTCTACAGGCCTCATACATATTTAATTGCATTCATCACCAAATATTTCATGTTTTGGATATTGTTGTGTATAGTACTTTTAAAATTTTAATTTCATGTTTTATTGCTAGTAACGTATCTTAACAGTGGTGTTATTTACCTATAAATACATACTTTTCATAACACAGTGACCTATACACTTAAAAGTAGTGAATTTTGTAGTATGTAAATTGTGTCTATAAAGTTATTTCAAGAATAGTTCTGATAAGGTGGTACTTCTTTATAGGATTTTGCAGACAAGTGAGATGATTCCTATAGCCTGCTTACTACATTTCCAAACAAAAAATATGTACTTGAAAAAAATTTGTTATTATCTTTGAATTCTGTATTGATACTTACTTTCTTTACCATAAGTTAAATATTCATTGTCATATTCATACTTGGGAATTCATACAGAATATTATCTGCATATATATAAACATGATATATTACTGGATATTTTATTTTTTTTAATTACTGGATATTTTAAAAATATTTTAACTTTATTGATATAGGATCCTGTAAAGACAGGAAAAGTCATTCCTTGGTTTAAATCCTATAATCTGAGCCCTTTGAAATTATTCTTGGTTTTGTACTTTTAATATTGCTGTTCACACCTTGGTTTTGCTTGCCCAGAATTTAACACTGTTTCACTTTTGACTTTATAACAGTTATGCTCAGAAAATTTTCATTTGTATGATTTACTCTCATTTTTCCTCAAACTTATTTGCAGACCCAAAATACCTCCTAGTCTAATCCTAGAAGAGGGTGACTGTGTAGTACTAGATACCAAGTTTTATTGTGTTCAGGTGCTTCAACATTTATTATTACATCAATTGTCTCTTCTTCCATCCACCACATTCTCGGCAGTAGATATCCAAATCCCTCTGGGGAGGACTTACCTATATGCAACATTAATTATGGTAATAATATAGTGATAATAGTAATAATTAGACATATAATATACTGCATGACAGTTCTAAGTCTTTTCTGCATGTATGGCATTTAATCTTCAAAACATGTATGAATTGGGTACTAATCGTACTCCTATTGTATAACTTATAGAATAGTGATTAAGTGGCTTCCTAATATCTCATAATCTTTTAGCAGCTTTAAACCAAGGGAGTCGGAGTCCAGTAGCTAGGATCTCAAACATTAAATTATTATACCTAACACTCAAAATTCTCTTTTTAAATAAGATGAGTAACTTAAGTTACAGTGAATTATGGGACTTAAATGATCCATGGTTAAATCAGTGCATTTTATATCCTCAAGCCAGAACATAATGATGGGCATTGATCTTATATTTTTAATATTTAAGTTCAAGGTGACTATATATTCAAAACTCACTTTCAAACTTATATCATGTAGCTTCACAATCTACCTCTAAAACGTTAGTCCTCCTTGGGCAATTAACTTGGTTCCCAAGTAAGAGTGCATGGCATTACGTTTTCATAAAACAGTATACGTCCCTGTGCTTCAATTAACTTAAATCTTAAAGATATGCATTAGCTTTATGTTCCTAGATGCCTTCAAGAAGTTTGGGCCACATAAATTTTGAAGGTATTTCTGAGTGAGTTGCCTAAATATAATGAATATACAATGAATAATATTTTACAATTTGAAAAAAATGGAAACAGTATTTTGCCTGTATTAGTCCTGGTTCTTCAAACGATGGCTATGATATTGCATTTAATTAGCCTTAAACTCAGTCAACCTCTGTTAATATATATGTATCTATAAGCCTTTTTAGCTTATAATACTGAAACATGACTAACAGAAAAGGCAAAAAGATCAGAGTTGCTCACATCAATCTTCATTTTGGATGAATACTTTGATCCAAGTAAAATCCTGTTAAGAAGCTCATGTGTAATTTCTACTTATGGTGATGAAATGAAATCTAATTTGATTCAACATATTACATTTGAATTCTTTGAAAAGATACAGGTATTTGATTAGTGGCCTGTTTGTGCTCAGTTTTATTGGCCTCTTTATTCACAAAATAAGTTTTTATACAGCTTTTAAAAAGTCAGTGGTGGTACAGATCTGTCTCCGTCATCATATCCTAAGCTATGCAATATGTGTCTTCTACAGTTTAATTCTGCTCCATTTTAGGTGTTTCTGAAAATAAGTCCACTGGAAACAGCTTCCAGCAAAGAAATGTGGTGTAATAAACACCTAATTTACATTCATTCTTCCTTCTCATTTTGTTGCTGAGGACTACTAAAAACTGGCAAAAAAAGATTTTTTTTTTTGCTCAATATTTTAAAAAATTCAGTGTCCCCTGTGATCTAATACATGATAGAAAACATTTGTAATACTTGGAGTAAATTTATAAAAACAGTAAAATTGAGATAAATGGATTCTGTTATTTGGACTTGTAGCTTCTTGGAGTGAATCACATTTGATAAGGATGATGAGGAGGAGGAGGGGGAGGATATAACAATAGCTCAACAGTAAGCCACTTAAAGCGTGATTGAAAAATAAAAAGCAGTTAAGAAGTCCAGGTCAGTAAGTAGATCTGAAAATGTCAGTAGTAGAAATCAAGATCAGTAAATATCACTTTGTTAAATATTTTCCAAGTCATGAAAAAGGACAAAGGGAAAATGGGAAATAGTTACTTTAAAAAAATCTATGCAAGAATACAAAGGGGATAAATATGATGCCATTGAGTTCCTACTTGAATTACTGTAAAATTTGCTCACCCCTTTCATTCCTGTAACCTGAAAGAAGCCCATGAGATCTTAGCAGCCATTTTGAAATCACTCTTAACCCCTTTCTTCAGTGTCAGTTCAAATATTAGGAACCACAGAGTCTTAGCCTTTAATTGGGACCTTAATTGGGCCTTTGGTGCCCTAATTATGAATAAGGTAATTATAGTAATTATAGGTGAATTAGAGTAATGATTAGTAATTATAAAAAAGTCAACCTAAAGTATGTTTGATATATGCTTTCAAAATAGATGTTTAAAGTGATAGCATTCACCTCAAACATCACGATGTATTCTACTCTATATCTTTCATTATACAAGGATTAGAATTTCAGGAAATCAAAATTATATATATAAATATACAGATATATACACTATAAATTTAATTTTATATATATATATATATATATATATATATATATATATAGTAATGAGTTTTCTTAGCCTTTGCCCCATGTTTGCTATTTGTGGAAAGGAAAAAAGGTTTTTTTCCTAAATTATGTGAATAATTTCCATAAATTAGTAATAGTATATTTGCCTACTCAAAAGTATTAAAATTCTGACAGAAACTTATTTTGTTGATAATAATTTCAATTTATTTTAAAATATAAAGGCTACAGTCATAAAAACTTTTAAGAGTCCATAATAGAGTCTCTCTTAAGCCATAAAGGTTGTAACAATTGACTAATTAAGAAGAAACAAATCTGGATTAGGTGATTTACATGAATCTAATATCTCATTCAACCTTAGAACAAACCTACAGTGGTTGGGATGGGTTGATATTGTGCCTTTTTTTTATAATGATGTTTAGTATGGTGACTAACATAACACGATAAAAAAAAAAAGTTTTGAGTACTGTTGACACACAATGTTACCTTAGTTTCAGGTGTATAAAATTGGAATTCAACATCACTATACGCAATGCTGTGCTCACCACAAGTGAAGCTACTACCATCTGTTATCATACACTATTATGGTATCATTGACCATATTCCCTATCCTGTGCTTTTATTCCCATGACTTATTCATTCCATAACTGGAAGTCTGTATTTCCCACTACCCTTCACCCACTGTGCCCATCTGTCCAGCCTCTTTCCCTCTAGCAACCAATTGGTTTTTGTATTTATAATTCTGATTCTGTATGGTTTGCTTATTCATTTGTTTTGTTTTAAAATTCCACAGATGAGTGAGATCATATGATATTTGTCTTACTTACTATAATTTCACTTAGCATAATGCCCTCTAGGACCATCCATTTACCCAACCATGGACCTTTAGGTTGCTTCCATATCTTGGCTACTGTAAATAATGCTGCAATAAACATAGGCAGGGGTGCATATATCTTTTGAACTGGTGTTTTTGTTTTCCTTGGGTAAGTACCTGGTAATGATATAATTGCATCATAGGGCATTTCTATTTTCAATTTTTTTTGAGGAAACTCCATACTGTTTTCCACAGTAACTATACCAATTTACATCCCCACCAACAGTGCACAAAGGTTCCTTTTTCTCTATATCCTCACCAACATTTGTTATTTCTTGTCTTTTTGATTCTAGCCATTCTGACAGATGTAAGTGATATCTCATTGGGGTTTTAATTTGTATTTTCCTGAAAATTAGTAACATTGAACATCTTTTCATGTGTCTGTGGACCATCTGTATGTCTTTGGGAGAATGTCTATTTAGGTCCTCTGCTGAATGTTAATCTGATTGTTGGTTTGTTGGTGTTGAGTTGTATAGTTTTTTTATATACTTTGGATATTAACCCCTTAACAGATTTATAATTTGCAAATATCTTCTCCCATTCAGTAGGTTGCCTTTTTAATACTTTCCTTCACTCTGCAAAAGTTTTTTTTTTTTTTTTTTATGTAGTCCCCATAGTTTATTTTTGCTTTTGTTTTCTTTGCCTTAGGATATATGTCTATTTTTAAAAGAGTTAAACAACTAGCCTAATATTACACAACTAAAATAATAAATGAAAGTGTTGGGATTTGGGCATAGATTCAATTCCAAAACCCACATGCTTTTCAAAATGTCAGACCATCATCGGGGCGCCTGGGTGGCTCAGTGGGTTAAAGCATCTGCCTTCGGCTCAGGTCATGATCCCAGGGTCCTGGGATCGAGCCCCATATGGGGCTCTCTGCTCCGCGGGAAGTCTGCTTCCTCCTCTCTCTCTGCCTGCCTCTCTGCCTACTTGTGATCTCTCTCTGTCAAATAAATAAATAAAATCTTAAAAAAAAAAAAAAGTCAGACCATCATTTTTATAGGTGAATTACTAAATATATAAGCAAATGTTTAGTAATTAGCTTCAATTTCTAGATATTTTATAAATAAAAAAAACATTTTTCTACCAATGTTTACATTAAGTGATAAAATGATGCACTTAATTGCATCATTGAAGAGATTACTTCCAATTATTTGAATTGCTTTCTTTAGCTATGTCTCACTTATTTTCTAACTTTTTAACTACCAATTGTCTGTCGCTCACTTTTTTTTTTTTAAGATTTTATTTATTTATTTGACAGACAGAGATCACAAGTAGGCAGAAAGGCAGGCAGAGAGAGGGGAGGAAGCAGGGTCCCTGCTGAGCAGAGAGCCTGATGAGCAGCGAGCTCGATTCCAGGACCCTAGGATCATGACCTGAGCTGAAGGCAGAGACTTTAACCCACTGAGCCACCCAGGCACCCCTGTTGCTCACTTTTTAAAAAAACTCTTACCTCATAATCCCCTTCACTTAATGATATAGTCTTCTCTCATGAAATAGAATACAATTAGCTCATTCTAATTTTAACCAAATCTATGTGTGCTGAACTATGCATGCTAAACATAACAGACACACAGCCAATTCATTTATTACAATTGTCTTGACTAGAACTTTGACAAAAGTAGTGATAAAATTAACTAACATAGTGTAGTTTATTACTTAGACTACTTCCATTTTGTTACTGTCTTGACAGGATTGTTAGGGAAATAGTTACCAAACTCTCAGACAACTTTCTAATCCTGGCCCAGCTACTTGCAGCTGTGTGATATTGAGCTGCACTGCTCTTCTCAAAAATGAAGATATGTTTTGAGAGTTGAAATAAGATACAATATAAAAACCACCTGCCTGTATGCCCAGGAACATAATTTGAATGGATGATAATAAATTATAGTCATAATTATGGAAAAACCCTAATGAAGTTTTGATGAAAATGCATCCTAGTGATTGTTTATAGCCATGAAGCCCACTTCCAGTAAAGTTAAACTAGATACTCCTCTGTATATTGCCAAGGTTAAACAATACTGCTGATTTAATTGAGCCTAGGAAAACTTTTTTCAGAGTTGTTTCACCTCATATCCTGGAGGAAATTGTACTTTATACAATAATAATAATATTTATTATTATTTAAAATAATAAAATATGCCAACAAGAAAATATGTTTGTGATTTCTTATAAGAATCACTATTAACATCATGACTGAAGACATCAAAGAGACCTAAAAACACCAAAAAATTTATGTCAGTTTATCCCAAAGTTTTAAATGTAAAAGTTTCAATTTTTATTTTCTATTGATCTATCTTCAAAACCACTGACAATTTCATCAGATTTGTCCACAATACAGATAAGCACATCAAAGTTATTCTTATTTTAAAATTCTTTTTTGATAATTTCCATTTCTTTCTGAAATCTGATTTTGCATTTTGTCTACTTTTTCCATAAGAACCTCTAAAATACTAATCAGAAATACTTCAAATTTCTTGTCTGATCTTTCCAACTTCAGTATCATATCTGATTCTAACTCTTAGACTTGCTTTGTCTCTTTAGAGTTTTTTTCTTATCCTGTATACCTTGTAATTTTTGGTTGAATGTTAGAAATACTGTTTAGAATAGAGGACTAAGGGTTGGTTGATTGGTTATTTATGTATATATGTATGTATGTATTTATTTATTTAAAGGTTTACATAATTGTAGAATGGACACAAATAACATTAATTATTTGAAATATGTTTAGCTCATTTTTATGGCTTAGCATACAGGTCAGTTTTTATAAATATCCTATGTGAACTTGAAAAATACATGTTTTAGTGGACACATATATAGATATAAAGTTTGTAAATGATATCCCTTTAGCATGTATACAGCAGTCATTTTCTTATTTTTGTTTTGAGTATCTATTAATAACTTATGAAGGTATTTTATATCTCTTGTTATACGGTGGTATATATATCAACTTGTAATATGAAAGAGCTATAAAATATGCTTTGTATCTTTGAGGGTGTTGTTTTTACATATACAATTAGAGCTATTATAGCTCCCTCATACACTGAGCAGCTTTTCATATTACTCCATTGCAGGTTTTTGTTTTTTGTTTTTTGTTTTTTTAAAGATTTTATTTATTTGTTTGACAGAGAGAGATCACAAGTAGGCAGAGAGGCAGGCAGAGAGAGAGGAAGGGAAGCAGGCTCCCCACTGAGCAGAGAGCCCGACGCGGGACTCGATCCCAGGACCCTGAGATCATGACCCGAGCAGAAGGCAGCAGCTTAACCCACTGAGCCATCCAGGCGCCCTCCATTACAGTTTTTAACTTCAAAATGTTTTTCCCTTAAAATCTCTCCCTGTCTGAAATTGTATAATTACATCAGTTTCATTTACTTGTATTTTCAGGGTAATTCTAATTTGTATTTTATAAGGATGCCTGGGTGGTTTGGTGGGTTAAGCTTCTGCCTTCAGCTCAGGTAATGATATCAGGGTTCTGGGATCGAGCCCCACATCGGGCTCTCTGCTCAGCAGGGAACATGCTTCCCCTCTCTCTCTGCCTGCCTCTCTGCCTACTTGTGATCTCTCTCTCTTGTCAAATAAATAAATAAAATCTTTAATTTGTATTTTATAATTTAAACATAAGTCAGTCTTAAATTTGGGTGTGTGACAGAAGCAGAAGATAACTATATTTTGTGTTTTGTTGAGACTCATTACAGATCATTTTTTCCATCTACTTTTAATGTCTTCTCATTTTCTTTATATTATTTAGGCTATTGCTTATCCTGTTGGAATTTGGTAAAATTCTTTGGATAATCCTGAAAATTGTTATCTGTTACATCTTCAAATATTTTCGCTTCTCCACTCTCATTTTTTTTACACAACTTCAGCAAGTAGTTGTTGGACCTTTTATTGTTATCATTATTATTATTATTAATATATAATGTATTATTTGTTTCAGGGGCACAGGTCTGTGATTCATCAGTCTTACATAATACACAGCACTCACCACAACACACATCCTCCTCAATCTTACCATTCTATTTTCCATTTTGTGATTAGCTTTCATATTGACAACTCTTTTCTCTCTCTCTCTCTCTGAGTTACTTATTGAATAAGTTCTTCAAATTTCCCTGCCCTCCCACCCCCACTTTTGGTTCACCAATTTTCTATTCATTCTGTCCAGTCTGCTGTGTTTAATACAATCCATCCTTTGTATTTTTATTTTAACTGTGTAGTATTTAATTGCATGATTCAACTTCAACTTTAATCCACCAATCATATGTTCACTCAAATACTGTATTTTATTTTAAATTTTTCAAATCTTTTCTAATTATTTGATCCTTTACATATAGTTTTCTCATCCTTATTTGAAATTTAAAAAAAAACTATTTTTAGCATTACATATTTTAAAATATGAGTTTTATGTTCTAAAATATAAAGCCTTTGTATGTCTCACCCCAATGACATTTTTTTCTTCCCTTATCTTTACTTTTGGTGCATTATATTCTACACGTTTATGATTTTTTTTTTTATTTCAAGTGATTTTTCCCTCGAACTTTATAGAAGTATTATGACCCTGAACTTAAGTTAAATTCTTTCTGAGAGGATTTGTCCTTATATCTATTGATTACTCAACAATAGTACTGACTTGGAAGACTGTAATAAGATTCTCACCTTGATGAGATGGATTATTTTTTTTTTTATTATTTTCTTTGATTTGTTGACTTTTTTTTTTTTTGGTATATTTTTGTTGCATAATGGGGTAATCTGAAGTACAGAAATCATACGATGTCCATCAGGTGTTATATATTCTCCAGGGAAACTTCTTCCCTCCCTCTCCTAAGTACTAAAACATCAAGATAAGCAGGTTTCATTATTGTCTATCTTCAAGAGAATTTATTTCTTGTTCACATCTGCATTGATTGTATGGCCAAAACTGACCACAGTGTTGAGCATGTGTGCACATGTGTTGTGGGAGCAGGAGGATCTTTCATTAGATTCCATCTTGGACAGAACCCAGGCTTTATCTTAGCTCATTGCACCCCAGACAGCCATTGTGTCAGAAGTTCAAGTTCTCCCAGGATTTGTCCTTTAATGTCCTCTTTGGTACTTTGTCTGATCTTTACTTTTGTGACTTCTCAGCAATTAATATAAAGAACTTTAGTTTTTCCAAATGGCAGTTATTCTGAGATATCTAGTTTTATATACTATTAGCAACAGAAGTCACAAATGAATTTTTTAAATTATAAAACAAGCATTTAAAACTGAAAATTTTTACACTAGAGTTAGTCTTAAAAGAGCAGGATTACTTTAATAGCTCAGAGTAACTTCAAAGTGCAAATCAGTTTAGTAAATAATTTGTAAGAGTAAAATATCCAACTATAACTTCCTTATATACACCCTATTTTTTAAAAATTTGATCACCTAATGAAAGAAAAACTTGAAAATATGAGTTTTCTACTTTTAAAAAGCTTTAATTGCTGTGGGTAATGACTCTGAAAAGAAATTATATTTTTATTGCCTGGGACGTTTCTTCTGTAGCAGAACCTGTTCATCATAGCAGTGCAAGTCTTGGGGGATTGTGTTAATGGACCATGCTGCCACCAATAAACACCTTGAATTGGTAGTTATTTCAGAGAAAAAGGGAGTCACTCTTTTATAGACTGGGTCTTTTAAATGCACTGTGAAATAAAGGGCACATAAGCTTAAGAGTAATTATTCCCAATATGCATTCTTTTATGACTCAAGATACTGAGATAAGAAGGAAAATAAATGTAAAATAACCATGTATGGAAAGCTCATCAAGGATGAGATTCTCAAAGAGTGTATTAGATGAAGAAATGTGAATAAATAATGCATTTATAATAGTTTTAAAAATCAATCATGTCATGAAAGAAACAGAGAAATATTTTATTAATTTATATTTAATATCAATAAGTGACTAAACTGTTTCCTATGACAGATTATATATTTGAGGGGGAGGGGTCATTAGTCTTTTACATCCAGTGTATAACTTATATTATTCAGGATCCTTCAAGAAAATCACAATTTTCATATTAAAAGTAAATCTCTACTATCTAAAGGAAAAATAACAAGATATTAAGACTTTATACTAAAGTCTCATAGAAACCATTCTGTATGATTTCATCTTCACCTGCTATGTCATCTCCTCAAAAGAAATTTGATTTTTTTTAAGATTTTATTTATTTATTTGAGAGAGAGAAAGCAAGCACTAGTGGCAGAAGGGACAGAGGAGATGGAGAGGGAGAAGCAGACTCCCCACAGAGCAGAGAGCCTGATGTGGGGCTTGATTCCAGGACCCTGGGATCATGACCTGAGCCAAAGGCAGACACTTAACTGACTGAGCCACCCAGATGCCCCTCAAAAAAACTTTTTAAATAAAAGAAGATAAATATTGCCACCATGTTCGTTACATGGGATGCTTTGGAACTAAAAATCAAGAATTTTACACTTAAAAATCAAGAATTTTCTTGTCCTTCAATTACATACTTTTGAATATACTGTAAATTGAAATCGGGGTGGGAGATTTTTCACCAATTTCCATGTCATCCTTGTGCAGATGCCATGCTAATCTTCTCCAATTTTAGTATATATGTTCCCAAAGTGAGCACTGGGTAGGGAGGTTTTCAATATAAAATTATTTAATATTGAAGGGAAGTGAGGAAGAATGTTTAGTTTATTTAAATAAAGTTCATTGACAACCTAAGTATTTCAAAACTACCAATATATTTAAACCATCAAATATACCATCAAACCATCATATTAGAAACCTTACTTAATTTCTGGCAATTCTTGCCATTTTTCAAGGGTTTTCTTTTAGTGAATACTTGACCTTAAGAAAACATTCTATCTTGTGAGTTCCTGGACTAGTTAACTTTTAGTTATGGCTACAATTTGTTTTCTGTTTATTAGTCACCACTGGGATAGTAAAACTAGATATTATATAAACAGTGAAGAGAGATCTTTAACTTAGATTTCCTTGGGGAACTAGGGACAGTGAAAGATGTTGTAAATAAGCTTAGTCTTAAAGGAAGAATTAAAGAAACATCAGTGAAAGTGTTGATGAAAACATTCCAGAAAGAACAATTAGAAAATGTGCAAAGTCATGAAGACATAGAAACACATAATTTTTTAAAAGATAATTTTTAAAAGTGACAGAGGAGTGATATGTCTTCCTGAATTGGGTGAGTTTATGATGATGTAGCAAGCATACGAGGCAAGAGAGCAAATCTGGGGCCAAATTATTGATGGCTTTAGGGAGCTTGAGTGTTTATAAACACAGAAGTGACAAATCAAGTTGTATATTTTACAAACATCTTAGGGTCTTTAGGGTGGGGTGTAATGACAAGATCATCTAGGAAGATGGTGCAAAAATACAGGTGGAAAAAAAGTGAATTAAAAGAGGCCACCATCAGCATAAGAAAGAGAAGGTGAATTTCGAAGATAATAAAGATATAACAGATACTAATATCTAATCTATGTGTCTGGCAAATAAAACAAAATTTGTCTCAAACTATACTGTCCAAAAACATGTCATCTAGCCATATGTGTCTATACACATTTAAATTTATACCAGTTAATATTAAGAAAATTTAAAAGTTCAGTTCCTGAATAGCATTAGCCACATTCCAAGTGTTCAGTAGTCATATATGGCTAGCAGCTACTGTTTTAGAAAGTATTGATATTAGACATTTCCAGGGTAGAGTGAATCCCAGATACTTAACATGGGCTACCCGTGGTTAAAAGTAAGTACTCAATATTTGTAGTCACTCTGAGTGGGAGGTGGGATGTAACGTTGCAATTGTACTTTCAGGCAGGACCGGCATATCTTGCAGACCCAGATCCGAACCAGGCTCCAGTGTTTTATTTCCAATCAACCGGTTGTATAAGGCAATAGGTGTGGATTGATGGAAAGGAGGCAATGAAGAAGAAACCAGTTTCAAAAAAAGACAAGACATTTGCTTATGCAACTTGCTTGTATATCTGGCCTTATCCAACCCATTTTTTAATGTATTATTTCTACTTGATGATAATTGCTGCACACGTCCACCCTTAGAATAAATGGGTCAGACATGGAAAACAGGCTGCACGGTTATCTCATGTCCCAGGTAAGACCAGACTCTCTTTCAGTGAAGGCGTTGGTGACCCGGATTTAGTCTAGAAATGGGGTACGAGGTCATGACTTTTCATCTTACTGATTCAAGTCAGATTTTGGCAACAGATCTAGAAGGCTTTTTTTCTCTCTTTTATATGTCATGCAATATTCTAGTATGCTCTCCATCTATCTGATTTCCTGGGAGGTCAAGATCAGTGAGGTGCTACCAGAAATCCCTGTAGGCCAAGTATGTCCTTGCTGTTCATAGTAAATTGTTGGAAGATATTCTCTGTGAATATTTTCATGCTTGTACATAATCCAGGCTTTCCAAGTAAAGAGGGTGTTTGCATAATAAAGGCTTTGGAAGCTAGAGGTAATGAATGTATCACTCTGAAGAGATTTACAGGATTGTCTCCCTGGAGCCATTTCTTTACTTTCTTGTTGAGATCTGACTCTATTCCTGGGTCAATTAGTAAGAAGAATTAGTAGCCCCCTTGCAAGTTCCTGTTCCCCAGGAGATTATGAGACTTTTTAAGCAAAGGCTCATTTCCTCAGTCACAGGTGGTCAGGCTACTTAAATGGCACAGGGAGGTTTAGAGTTATTACAGGTTCAAGTTTCTTCTAAGTTCAACCTGTTCATGGGGTTAAGCTCCAATTTAATAAAGCAGGAAATGAGATGAAAGACAGTAAATTGATAACTGCTACAAAAGTAGGATTAATTTTTTGAAAAAGGAGAAATTGCCAACAATTACCACAGATGTAAATGTTCGAATAAGATTGTGCCAGGAGGGGCGCCTGGGTGGTTCAGTAGGTTAAGGCCTCTGCCTTCAGCTCAGGTCATGATCCCAGGGTCCTGGGATCGGGCGCTGCATTGGGCTCTCTGCTTGGCAGGGAGCCTGCTTCCCCCTCTCTCTCTGCCTGCCTCTCTACCTACTTGTGATCTATGTCTGTTAAATAAATAAGTAAAATCTTTAAAAAAAAAAAAAAAAAAGGTTGTGCCAGGAAAGCATGTTGGTTATTTGGCTCAGAAATAGCCAGTAGTTTACTTTACCTCTCACTGCTGGTAAAACACAATTTATCAATACATTCTCCATCCTCGCACCCTACTGAGATACAAATGCAGTCTTCCTCAACAAAACATTATAGACACAATGGTCATTTCATGCCTAAAATAAAAATTCCATTTTGAGATAATTTAATATAATAAAATATATTTTAATAGAGATTGATGGTATTTGCTTGCATTTAATGAAAGCTCTCATTAAAATTAATGCCTATAATAAGGTGTAAAGATGGATAGTACACCTAATACTATTTACTTTTTGTGGAAATTGAGGAACACAAAAAATTAATGACCCCAAACCACTGAATGATTTAAGAACTAAATTTTCATTTGCTGTTTCACTGTTGACTAACATATATTACTTCTTTTATGACAACGGCTATTTTCATGAATTATTTTCCTTTTTCTCATGCAGGGCAATGGACACTAATCATCACACTACTGTGTTACATATTATATAATGGTAATCTCTATCTCAAAGTCCAAGGGAAAATAGATATATATTCCACAGTGTAAGGGAAAGTGGATATATGTTTTCTAGGTAATGGGACTTGACAAAGTGAGGAGAAAATGAGATAAAGAATGAGCCTTTTAAGTCAATTAAAAATAAAAGGTGAAAACTTTCCAATTCATCCTTTTATTCCATCTTTATTCCGTTTTATTCACACTTTATTACTTCAAATGTTCCACTACTTCTCAGCTATTATACTTACCAAAAATTATCCATATTAACCTAAGAACCCCTGGCATATGCACTGCTTCAGTGCTTACCTAGTAGGATAAAAATTTCCCACAAGTTTTGTATGTAGGCTGTTCTTTGGTCTTCCCATTCATGTATGTACCCACTTGTTACACTGATAGATCTTTACCCATTCCCTGCTGTGGGTACTACTTTCCTACCTTGAGGTTATAATGCAAAGTAACCTAGCTGTTTTGTATCCACCCATGTTCCTTTTGTGTCTGTTACTCTGTAAATATCCTACAAACATTGGAGTCTCACAACAAATCAAAATATGATGAAAATAAATATTTTTTATTATACAGTTGATAGACTACTTATAACCAATATAACTAGTACAGTCCTGAGAATGACTGGTGAAAAGGAAAAAAAAAAAAAAGGAGAAAAAGAGTGGTTTTCTTAGACTTAGAGCTTTTGTTGTTAGCAAAACAGCACATGGTCACATGCTTATCCCAATGGCTATTTCTATTGAGAGCTACATGTGGATAAATGAGGGAAAACTGTTGTGAGGATTTTTTAATACCCGTACAAGTACAGTTATCTTTCTACCTATCTTCTGGGATTTATGGATGAGGGAAACAAGAGCCAGACTGTACAAAGTTACAAAGTTTCTTCACCTCAAACTCTTATTTATTATCTGGAAGCCAATAACATTCTTAATCCAAAATAAGCTAGAATGCAATTTTCCTTATTAATCTGACCACTGGACAGCAATTTTCTAATTTCAGTTAAACTTAAATATAAGAAAAATAACAATGATAATAACAATAATAGTATTAATTACAAACAGGTAATAAACTAAGCTCAATGCCAAGTGTTTTCCATAAATTATTTCATTGATACTCATTACCAAGTTACTTATCAAGAAAGTGAGAATTAAAAGTATTAATTTGTTTAAGAAGACACCAGGAAGTTAAAGAAGCCAACAGTGTATCAAGCTCACCACAGTGAGTCATCGCATAAAGAAAAGCCCTAACAGACCTCAAATCCTCTGCCTTTATAGAGGAAACAAATCAGATTACTTGCTCTGCCTTGCTAAATTCAATTAAGTATCTCTACACTGGGACAAGAATTCACAGAAAAAAAACTGTTCTACTTCCCCACTGTACCAATATGCTGTATCTTTGATGTTCAAGTATATTAATGAACGTCACTGATAAAATGTTCTTTGAGTATGGATCATGGCTACCTCAGAACCTATTAGTAAACAATCCTGAGTTCTTTATTCACTGCTTTAGAAAAAATAATAGCTATGTGTCAAGTGTTGCACTAAGAGCTTTACATATATTTACGTATTCAGTTCTCCTATTCAGTTCTCCTAACAGTTCTCCTAACAAACCACAAAGGTAGTTTCACTATCCCCATTTGGAGATAAGGAAACTTACATTCTATGAAGTTAAATAACTTGTCCAAGATCTTAGAACTGGTATGTACCAACCCAGGAATTGAACCAAATTACATCCCTGAAAGTTTTTGATCTTAACATTTCCTTTTTAACTGCTTGGAAGCAAATTGTTGTTATTCTGAAAAACACATATTAATGTCAAAATTATGTACCATGTTCTCTACACACCAGTAGTCACATGCATAAATATAATTAATAACATAGATTGCTGTAAAAATTTAGTTATTATTTTATAAATATAATTTTATATTTATTTTATAAATATAAATTTATTTTATAAATATATTATATAAATATAATTAATAACATAGATTGCTGTAAAAATTTAGTTCAAAGTGGGTACATACATGAAAAGCAAAAGTTATACTGTATTGACAGTCCCTGCATTTCCTAGATTACCAACAACTCTATAAATATTAAATCACAACAACAGATAATTTAAAACATTCAGTATCTTGCAGTTAAACACCCAAACAGTAGAATTCACTTTAATGTTGCTATATGCAAACATACTTTTTCTAGTTTGGTTTTGAGCCACACATGTTGCTCCACAAACAGAAGGACAGATGTTGCAAGATAACTCACCTTTATAGGTAGATTTAATTTACACCATGTTGGAGTGAAAATGTTTGATGGAGCTCTTTAATTTTTCTGCTATATAGGAATACAATAGACACCAAAAAATCCCATCTTTAAATGACAGATCTTTGCATAGTCTAATCTAGAATACCTGCAGGGGTGGGAGTGATCTGACCTGTTTTATAATATTACAGTGATGCGCGTTGCAAGTTTTTAAAAAACAGACTTTACGTGTGAGGTTCCCCAGTCAGTAAAGACAAAGCTTGTTTCAGGTATAAAAATACTCGGTCTCTGTGTCAAGAGACAGAACTCCACATTGCTTTGAAGCACCCCTGGCAGCTGATAATGGAGAGCTGTTGGCAATGATTATGGAGGCAGATGCTTACCTGTTCTCCTACAGTGTACAATCTTGGCTTGATGACAAGGTGAGGAGAAGGAGAAGCTGTCACAGAATGGGGGCAACTGGCAGCTGGAACCCTAGCGGGGAAGGGTAAACTGGTCACCCAGGGCTGCTTGCTTGACTGTAGCAGATCTCATCAATCATGCCAACATATGCAGCTGCCTGAAAATAAACAGGCTTCTCAGACAGGAGACAAAATGAGGCAAATTAAAAGACCAATAATTCAAACAAATCTGTTTCCAGTTTCACAGCAAAGATGGATGGCTGAATTCTGCTGATAGACCCAGATTTCTGGTTAATTGATAAAAGTCACTGATACATACTAATGCAGTAAGTTTAAACATGACATTCTGAAACACAATCCTTTTATAAATCCTTTAAAAGTCCTTTTTTAAAACATGGGCATGACATATTTTTTTAATTTGTCGATTACTATCTTCTCTTAGATTTTTCTAAAACTATTACTAAAAGAAACATTGCAGCTGAAGGAACCCTATTGAAGCATACGTCTGGTTCTATCCAAAGCCCCGAATAAAACCAGTGAGACTGTAACAGTGACTGCATAATTATGCTCATAGCCTAAGATAATCCTCTTTATTTTCATTTCATTTTCCTTTATCTTATTAGTCTATTAGCTGATCTTGAAAAAACATCCATTACTTCCTCATCACACCCTCTTCTTTACTTCTTCTGAGCAGTTTAACATTATTTTGACTCTTTCTTATACATGTATATACATTATCTATTTTCTGAACCTTCTTTTCAAATTCCTCATAGTCCTACAGCAACCTTCTATTTCACATCAAGAAAACAAATTACTTGCAGTCCTTCCTTTTCTGGCTTCTAACAGACCTCTGCTGGGAACTCTTGACTAATAACTGTAGATTCCCTAAGGTTAAATGATGATGAACTCCACCATTAGATACTTAGTAGTTTTTACTCCTTGTTATCACATTTCTTCCTTGAGTCTATCCTTTATCCATCTGATTTAGATTAAAAGGACCAAAGAGCTCATGTCCTTTTTAGTGATGTGTTTTGCATTTATATGCTTTGTGATTGCTACCCAGTGCCCTACAGAGAGCACTGAGGGATCTGATGAGACAATATCACAAGGTGGTGATTTTCTTTTTCAAATCTGACAGTGTTGCAGAAATTAGAGAAAGACAAAACTAGCCTGAGGTCAATGTAATTCTCTCGTCTCTCAGGCTCATCTCCTTACACAGGTGGTGCTACAGCTGCTGTTGTGTCTGCAGGGGAATAACAGTCGCTGGCAGCCCTGTACACAGCTGGCAGCCGGATGCAGGGACACGAGAATCAGGTTCGACATTGCTAAATGGGAAGCATCCACCTTGCCTTCCAAATGTCTGCTTTTCTTTAATCCACAGTATAAGATGGGTTGTTGTTGTTCTAGTTGTTTCTGTCAAGGCTGAGAGTTCAAATTTCTCCTCGCCTAGTAGATTGCTTAGCAATTTGCCACTGCAGCTGTCTCCACCTCAGACATCTCCCAGGAACAAATTAGCTCAATATTTTTAATAATTATTTTAAGCTAGCCATTCTTTTTAACCTTTCTTTAGAATTTGAAATAGCGTGGGTTATCCCCTAACAATGTACCTCCCCCCAAGAAAATAAGTTGGATTTTAGTACAGTGGTGTTCTGGAGTAACAAATAAACAAACTATGGAAAACATGGCATTTGGAGAGAGGAAAAAGAAACTATGAATTCAGTAACTAGAGCATTGACAATGACATTTTGCACATCCACAGGTAATATTCAGATATCTGGGAAGGCTAATTTTATTTATTGTTTTGGAGATCTTCCTAGTACATATACATCACAGATTCTTTACTGCTTACATTGGATTTCATCTCCCTGTCAGGCGGTTACTGTAGCCATTTTAGAATCCCTGGAACTAATTTCCCTAAGTGCATTGACAGCCATGACTTTTTTCAGCCTTTTAAATCATTACTAGTGATAACCTGGGTTCCTCAAATCTGTCCTTTATTACAATTTTCTTTGACTTCAAAGAATGTCCATCATACATGTACACTCTAAGCTTCATTAGCTCTAATGGCCATGCCATATGTTTACCAAAAGCAAATAAATAAATAAATAAATAAATAATAAGATTATGCATAGAACAGTCCAAGCACAGGTTAAAATAGTAATGAAGAACTGCTCTGCACTTCACCTCATATCTCAATACTCTTCAACATCAACATTTTGCCACATTTGTGTGACACATAATAAGAGCACTATGAGTGGCACCTGGGTGGCTCAGTCCGTAGTCATAATCCCTGAGATATAGCCCCACATTGGGCTCCTTGCTCAGGAGGAGCTGGCTCCTCCCTCTCCCCCTTCCTCTGCTTGCCACTCCCTCTGTTTGTTTTCTCTCTCCTTCTCACTCTCTCTGTCAAAAACAAAAAAGGCATCATGAATTGGGTCTAAGCAACTGTGCATGAAGTCCCATTATAATTAATTAGTGTTGTTATAGCAACACCTTTTATGATATCGTTTGACACCCACTGGACACAGTGGCATGGGATAAACCGTATAAAAAATAATTTTGTCAATCTCATCCTTAACCCTCTCATGCTACTATCTTTTTCCCCTTTTCATTTTAGTAATTTTTGCCCTTACCTTGAATCTTTTTTTTTCCCCCAGAAACTGAATAGTCAAACCTAAGCACAGGATCAGGTGTTAATATCATTTTCTTTGCATGAATATTAAGAAGCTAGCACTAGTTCCTGTCATGCAAAACAAACACAGTATTTATTTTAGTAAAAATATTATTATTATTTTTTTTTAATTTAGCATGATTGCCTACAGTGTGGAAATAGTATGCCACATTGACTACTAGTAATCACTGCCCTGCATCTACAGTATACCATCAGGGGGGAAAAAACTAATTTTTTTCTTAGAACCAAATCTATGGGGTTAGCTATGCTTGTTAGCATATTTATAAAAAATAGTCTGACTTGGAAAGGAATTTACAGATCATTTAGTACAACCCCTCCAATTTATAGGTTCAGAGACAGGGAGAAAGAAATATCCAGAGGTCTCATGAGTAGTTAACCAGAACTGGGACATGAACCAAGGTCTCCATGTTCCCTAATTGGTATACTTTATACCAAATTACAAGCTGCCTTCTGTTACACAGTTGTAACTCACACAGCATCCTTACTGGAAATATAAAATAGACATAAGGAAAGCTGTGTGCAAAGGCTAGCTTCAATGAATGACAGTCTTGTATTGTTGGTGGTGGAAAGGCCATGCTAGTGAGTCAATGCACCCAATTTCTGTCTATATACCAAGTCAGGATTAATTTCAAGTAAAACTGAGTGTGAGAGAGAAAAGAAAGCCTGAATGGGCAGGAAAATTTCAGCATTGGGAGAGTATGGCTGTAGGTGAAGAGTAGAGGTCTTGGGATATCAGGAGTATTGTAGAACTGCAGCAAAAAGAACAAGTGGGTGCTGGCAAAGCTCTAAGTCAAGAAGTCTGGGAAGATGCAACATACTGTGATCCAGCTAAGATTCAACAGAACAACAGAATCCTGGGAATTGGGATTTAGAGAGGCAAGCAACAAAAGGAAAACTGCAACAAACGTCCTTGCAATATTAGAACCAGGTAAATATCAGAGCTCTATACAGGGTTGACAGAACCAGCTACATAATATGGAGGGCTCAATGCAAAATGAAAATATGAGTTCCTTGTTAAATCATTATTAAACATTTCAAGTTGGCAATAGCAGAGCATTGAAACACTTGCAGGGCCCTTTTAACTGTAGGGAGGTTTGGAATCTGAAATATGCATTTCATACAATTTCTTGAAGCTAGAATTCTGAAGGTGACTATGGTTTTGCCAATTGGATGTACTCATAATTGATTTAAAAAGTAGGAGTAGGCCAAGGGTTTTGGCTGTGGCTGCTAGGAAGCTATTTGATGTGAATTCTTCGAATCAAAGGTATGGATCTCCATACTCCAGGTTCCTTAATATTAAGAGGCAAGTGTTATAGGAGTGAAGTTTTTGCTTCAATTATAACCAAAAATGTTGCCTCACAGTGTTAGCTCCCCACCAGATTATTGTTGAATTATACTATGAGTTATTCAAGGAGGTTTAGACTAGAACCTGGTGCCTTAATCCTCCTAAAAATTTTATGAGCATCTAATTCCCTGTATAGATCTCCTCCTATTTAAAGCATCTAATATAGCTTCTGTTTTCAACTGAACCTTGTCTCATTCAATGAAAGTCACTTGATTCTATAGGAGGAGGTTAAAACTCTCCAGCAGTAATTTTGTAACAGAGATTCTGGTAAACTTTTCTAATGTACAAGTGACATGACTTCAATTTACATTCAAAGAAATGTACTTGTGGCCAATGAAAGATGGACAGAGAAATTTTAAAAAGCAGTACTTATCTATCACTCATGATGTGTAATAGTTTCCTAGGGCTGCCATAACACACTACCACAAACTCTGTAGCTTAAAACAACAGAAATGTATTCTCTCACAGTTCTGGAGGCCAGAAGTCTGCCCAAAATGTCAATAGGGTTGGTTCTTTTGGGAGGCTGGGAGGGAGAATCTATACCACGCCGCTCTCCTTGTGTCTGAAGGATGCTGTCAATCTTTGGCATTCCTCGATTTGTAGATGCATCATTCCATTCATTTCCTTCATTTTCACATGAACTTCTCCCCAGTGTGTCTGTGTCTTTTCTCTCTCTCTCTCTATCATTTTAAGGATTTTATTCATTTATTTGAGAGAGAGAGCATGAGCAGGGGTGGGGGAGCAGAGGGAAAGGGACAAGCAGACTCTCCACTGAGCAGGGAGGATACAGCAGGGCTGGATCCCAGGACCCAGGGATCATAACCTGAGCCTAAGGCAGATGCTTAATTGACTGATCCACCCAGGGACCACTCCTTTCTCTCTCTTATAAGGACACGCATCTTATTTAGGACCCACCCAAATTCAGCATGATTTCTTCTTAAGATCCTTGGCTTAATTATACCTATAAAAACTCTAGGGTGGGCACCCTAGGGTGGGCACCTGGGTGGCTCAGTGGGTTAAGCTGCTGCCTTCGGCTCAGGTCATGACCTCAGGGTCCTGGGATTGAGTCCCGCATCGTGCTCTCTGCTTGGTGGGGAGCCTGCTTCCCCTTCTCTCTCTCTGCCTGCCTCTCTGCCTATTCATGATCTCTGTCTGTCAAATAAATAAATAAAATCTTAAAAAAAAAAAAAACCTCTAAGGGCAAAGAAGGTCACATACTAAACTCCTAGATTGACATATATTTTGAGGGAACATCACTCAACTTGCAACACTAAGAAAAATAATGAAATTAAGCTTATTAAATTTAGTTTGTTTCTTACGGTTTCCTTTATAATAGAAAATAATGTAAAGTTAATACATTGAAATTGACCTTATGAAAAGACTTAAGCAAAATTGTATTTAGAAAAGGACAATTCCAGAGGCACCTGCGTGGCTCAGTGGGTTAAGCCTCTACCTTCGGCTCAGGTCATGATCTCAGGGTCCTGGGATCGAGCCCCACATTGGGCTCTCTGCTTAGCGGGGAGCCTGCTTCGGCACCACATCCCCCTGCCCCACCTGCCTCTCTGCCTACTTGTGATCTCTCTCTCTGTGTCAAATAAATACATAAAATCTTTAAAAAAAAAAAAAAAAAGGAAAGAAAAAAAAGAAAAGGACAATTCCAGGTTTTAAAAGGACTGGTTCTTGAAATGAAACACACAATGTTTTTAAGTTTCAAAAATCGCAAAATTACATGATTTTCAATTTCGCCATAAGATACCAGCAATCTTCATTCTTTACCTTCAGATAACAGAACTGCAAAAGTCAGGAATAACAGTGTTTTTCTAGGGTTCAATAACTTGTGGAAAATGCTCAAGATTTCATTAATTTCTTTTTAAGATTTTATTTATTTGACAGAGAGAGATCACAAGTAGGCAGAAAGAGAGGGAAGCAGGCTCCCCGCTGAGCAGAAAGCCTGATGTGGGGCTCAATCCCAGGACCCTGAGATCATGACCTGAACTGAAGGCAGAGGTTTAACCCACTGAGCTACCCAGGCACCCCAAGGTTTCATTAATTTTAAATTAGAATTAGAAGTGATAACAATCCCCCCTTCACACACACACTTGCACATACATCTGTGGCATGTTTATGTAAATTGGTAAGAGGACAATAGTCTGCTTCAAAAACTCTTTTTTTCAACTTCTAGTTTTATTCTAAATGTAAAAATGTCATTTAAAAAAATACTGGGGCACCCAGGTGGCTCAGCTGATTAAGCGTCTGCCTTCAGTTTGGGTCATGATCCCAGGGTTCTGGGATGGAGCCCTGCATCAGGTTCCCCGCTCAGGGGAGGATCCTGCTTCTCCCTCTTCCACTCCTGCTGCTTATACTTTCTCTCTCTGTCAAATAAATAAACAAAATATATATATTTTTAAGGTTTTATTCATTTATTTGACAGAGAGAGAGAGAGAGCACCCAAGGAGTGGGAGCAAGGCAGAGGGAGAAGTTCCCCTGCTCAGAGGGGAGCCCAATGCAGGGCACAATCCCAGGGTCCTGGGATCATGACCTGAGCCAAAGGCAGCTGCTTAACTGACTGAGCCACCCAGGTGCCCCTAAATAAACAAAATCTTTAAAAAAAATTAAAAATCTTAATTACAACAAAACATAGTTGTGATTTCAAGTTATAACAAAAAGATATTTAGATAATGCAAAATGAAGGTTTTTGAAAATGATTGTTTTAACATCTTCTTTGAGTTAGTAGCTGGTCAATAGTGTAGTAGTAGCAGTAGTGGCCATGACTAAAGTAAAATCCTACACTGAATATTAAAATGGAACCCATGTATTTATTCAATATATACAATACCCATACTAGACAGAGTAAAATAAATAAACAGATGCTAAATAAATATCCATGATATTGACATTCATGAAATGAGAGAAAATCATTCAATCTTCAAACTTTGTTTCAGTTCTCTGGTAAACAAACTTTAATTTGACAAAATAGGAATGCCCAGGTGGCTCAGTCAGTTAAGTGACTGACTCTTGGTTTCAGCTCAGGTCCTGATCTTACGGGTCATGAAATCAAGCCCCATCTTGAGCCCCATGTCTAACCCACCTTGGGCTCACACTCACAGGGAGTCTACTTGGATACTCTCTCCCTCTGCCCTTTCCCCCACTCATGTGCTCTCTCTCTCTCTCTCTCTAATAAAGAAATAAATCTTAAAAAAAAATTAATTTTGACAAAATAGTATTGTTGATTACATCAGTGTAAATCACTCATCTAGAACCTCAAATTCTGTCTATTCTGACCATCTAACTTAAATAATTTAAAATAATAACTAGCTAATATAACATACACTGGCAAAAGAGAAAGAAAATCAATTCATTGGTCAGTATTATTGCACATTATATTAAAGAGTATATAGAAATATTTGTAACACGTCATTAACTTCATAGTCTTTCCATATTAGAGTATAAAAAGAAGCTTTCTTTGTACTTTAGGTGAAAATTACTTGAATTCCTGATATCCAACTAATGGGGAAATACATTCATTAGGCTTTTGTTAGTTTTCTTTTAAATTGCTAAGTTTTGTTTCAAAGACCAAGAAGTTAAAGGCTTAATGATGTTAAAACTCGGGATTTAACTTGAGTGTCTATTGTTCAGCATTATAAAAGACATAAATAATCTTTCTATGATTTATCTATTTAAGAATTAGGCTACAGTGGTGCCTGGCTGGCTCAGTCAGTAGAGCATGCAACTCTTGATCTTGGATTGTGAGTTCAAGCTCCTTACTGGGTGTACAGATTACTTAATAAAATCTTAAAAAAAATAAGAACTAGACTACAAAGTCCATATATTTTATGTTGATTTAACTATTTGATAAAGATAAATTCATGGCTGTATGAATTATTTTGTGACAATATATCTATTTAATGATAAATTATTTTATTCTTTTATCTTTGCTTTAAAAATGTCTTTGTAGGATGCGTGGGTAGCTCAGGTCATTATCTCAGGGTTCTAGAATTGAGCTCCGCATTGGGCTATCTGCTCAGCAGGGTGTCTGCTTCTCCCTCTGCCTCTATGCTCTCTCTCTCTCAAATAAATAAAATCTTTAAAAAAAAATGTTTTTCTGGGGTGCCTGGGTGGCTCAGTCAGTTGAGCATCTGCCTTCGGCTCGGGTCACGATCCCAGGGTACTGGGATCAAGCCCCACATCAGGCTCTCTGCTCAGCAGGGAGTCTGCTTCTCCCTTTCCCTCTTCCCCTCTCCTTGCTTGTATGCTCGCTCTCTCACTCTCTCTTTCTCAAATAAATAAATAAAAATCTTTAAAAAAAATGCTTTTCTGTGCAACTTTTTATTTTATTTTTATCATTCTTGTGAGACAGATAGAGCCAAGACTCCTCACTGGTGGTCAAAATTTGAGTTAACTTGAGCTTATTTTTGGTTGTGTAGAGAAGAGAAAACATGATGATGAAGGGAAAACACTAGGGATCATGGTAAAAGAATGTGTAGTAAGTCTTACCTCCTGGCAGCCCTAAAACTAGAGGAAACCAGCTGTTCTTGCCATGCTTTTCTTGTCTTATTTGACAAAGCAAAATTATTTTAAGAGAAGTGAAAGCTTTAAGAGATGTAAAAGCTTATTATTTGAAACTATTTAAATTGAAGTGATTCATAAGTAATTTTGAAATATAAAAATACCACAACCAACTGCAATTGATTATATTTATTACTATTCTAATGTTGATAAACACTGCTTTCAGGACTAAATAACAAGTTATCATAGTTTATTTTCCAAGTCAAATATGTAAAAATAATCTAAACCTGAGGCAGAGGGAGTGAGGGATGAAGTATATAAAATCAGGGCCTGGGCCCTACCTGAAGCCCATTTAGCAATCTCCTTCACATGCTGTCATTCAAGTATGGTTTTCTCTGCTGCATCTAACATCAACCAGTCCCTCAGTGTTCTCAAAACACGTGGGAAATGTCCTTCGTGAAGCATATTAACTTAGGTGTGTTGCCAATCTAGCTGTCTCCTCTCCTAGACTGTCAATAAACTACAAGTAGGAATAGTACTTTATCTGTCCATTCATCTTTCATTCTTTCGCCCCCTTCCCTTCCCCTTCCCTTCTGTCCTCTCCTGTCTTTCATCGGGTATACTCAATACCTAATACAATGCTTAGCTCGAGGACAGTCATTCTAAAACTTTAATGTGTATTAGAACCATCTGGAGATGATTTTAACAAGAACAGAATTCTGGGCCCATTCTCAGAGTTTACCATTCAATAGGTCTAGAGCTGCATACCCTTGGTTTTATCAGTTCTAATGAGTTTCCAGGTGATGTTTATGCTGCCTTTATGGGAACTACACATTGAGAACACAGCTCTCTCATTTAGAAAATGGCCAATAAGAATTTGCTGAATAAAAATTAGAATCCTATACAAGTGTGCTTGTCACTGCAATTTTTTCCATTGTTCATGAAGGTTTTGATCAGTCTGATGGTCAACTATAATAATAGCTCTTAACAATTTATTGTGTTAAGACATTGAATTAAATACATGTCCTTTATGTTGATTTCACAGAAACTAGTAAGATAATATCATACCTAAGTTAGAGAAAGAGATTTAGGTACAAGATCGATGGCAAATTTTAAAATTATCTTCAAAAGATATGAATTTCTTAAAAAACAGCCACAAAAAATAATGAATTTAAACTCCCATTTTCCACACACTTGCTTTCACTAATGTGTTTCTAAATTGTTCCCCTATGAAACTTGAATATCAGGCTGGCAACACCTGCTGTTAAGTCTGTTGATTCTTGTTTACTAAGCAAAACTCTTGATCTCTGCCTTTTGAACAGCTTATTCAGTAAGCAGAGAAGGGAAATGTGAGTTTTATTAGAGCGGGGCTAATATATTCACTGCTAACAAAGCCAAGAAAATAAATCACATTTCAAATTCTTCATTCAGAAGCCAATTGCTAAATATTCATTTCCATGATTTTAAAATTTTATACATTTACATATGAATGGTAAAAACCGGCCATTGATAATTATGTATAACCTGACCCAAAGATTGAAGTCATGGTATTCAATAAGCATAGAATATCATGTAAAATTAAAAATTCAAATTCCCATCATGAATTTCATTACAATTACTAAGTTCATTCTAAGGACTTTAGAAAAATATAAACACATTTTTGGAATTTCTAAAGGATTTTTAATGAAAAATAATGATGAACTCACCTTTTTCACTGATTTTATTTTAATTTGTTTTCTCTAAGCCCAATTTTGCATTCTAAATGAGCCATCCATTGGTTCTTACTTACACTCTGGGAATAGCTAATTTTTCTCATTAAAACTGGCTTATTATTTTATTATTTAAGACTGTGGTTCTTAAATTGTACTTCATCAGAATCACCAGGAAGACTTGTTTAAACACAGTGCTGGGCCCCAATACCAGATTCTAATTCAGTAGGTCTGGGTCATTGTGCCAGAAAATTTGCATTCTAATGAGTTCCCAGGTGATGCTGACAATGCTGGTACAGGGGCTACATTTTGAGAAACATTCAATGGTTAAGTATAAATGAGGGCACTTCTTATTTCTCATCTTTGTACAAATCTATTTTTAAAACAGAACGAAACACAACATAAAATATAATTTGTTCTTTTCCAATTATTTGTAAGTTAATAACTGATGCCAAACCACAATTTTACACTGACGTTACAAGTGTGAGTTTCAAATTTATTAGTCATGATCCTGTAAGTGTTCATCCCTGATCAAGGGAAAAACCTATATCTACAAAAATAACCCTATATTCTAATAATAGTATTGCTTAATGCAAATGTACTTATACAAGCATAGTTTACTTTTAGATTGGATTAAATAGATCAATCTACATTTAAAAACACTAACTTTTTTTTTTTTTTAAGATTTTATTTATTTATTTACTTGACAGAGAGATCACAAGTGGACAGAGAGGCAGGCAGAGAGACAGGGGGAAGCAGGCTCCTGGCTCCCTGACTAGCAGATAGTCCTTTGAGGGACTCAATCCCAGGACTCTGAGATCATGACCTGAACCAAAGGCAGAGCCTTAACCCATTGAGTCACCCAGGTGCTCCTAAAAACACTAACTTCTTAAATTATATTCGTAACCCATCTAATGTCAGGTTGGCCATAAAAGGGAGAATAAACTTTAAAAATAACACTAATTAATTATACGGCACATTTTATAACAAATATGGTATTGTTCAATCTCATTTAATTTTAAACAGATGGGGAAGTTAAAAGTGCTAGTACTTTAAGCTTCAAAGGAGTTGTTCCAATCAAATAAGCTAGTAGGAAGTCCATTCCTATAGAGAGCACTAAGTCAGAGCATGATAAATATCAACAGCCATGCCACCACCACCTTAAGGTTCCACCAGTGGGGATAGATTATGGAATTCCTCACATAGAAATATAATAAATATGAATGAGAGGGTTGTAACCTGAGGGGTAGCTGAAACAAAGAGAATGTGAATGGAATCCTTAAAAATAAGCTAGACTGATTCAGAGAATCAGTCCTAGAGATACGGAAAGGCAAATAATCAGGAAAAGAACATAGTTACAGGGAGGCATTTATTAGTCCTTGAGAACCAAAAGGGAATTGGTTTTAATCAAAGAAATTTTTCAGTAGTAAAAATGGTCCTGAAATCAAAGGTTTAGAGTAGAAAATATACCTATTCATGGTTCCCACTTTTTTTTTTTTTTTTTTAAATCTCTAAAAGCAGTACTGGAATTACAAATTGAGCCTGAGTTAGATCTTCAAGGTATAAAAGTTAAATGAATCCAACTGCTACAAGATGGGGACTTCAAGATCTGAAAACAAACTGAAACCTATACAGCAGTACTTTTTTTTTTTTAAGATTTTATTTATTTATTTGACAGACAGAGATCATAAGTAGGCAGAGAGACAGGCAGAGAGAGAGGTGGAAGCAGGCTCCCTGCTGAGCAGAGAGCCTGATGCGGGGCTCTATTCAAGAACTCTGGGACCATGACCTGAGCCAAAGGCTGAGGCTTTAACCCACTGAGCCACCCAGGTGCCCCTATACAGCAGTATTTTAATATTTTTTGAAGTATTTACTCTTTTACTATTAGACAATTTCTAGGACTAATTTTTTGAGTCAAGAAACTTGAGATCAAGATTTTTCTAAGCAATAAAGGGAAGCTGTGAAAATAAACGTAAAACAAAACGTTTGTGCTATTTCAGTTATTATCAGTTATCAGTTGACTTTCTAGCTTACAGAAAGATGAAAGTAACAAAAAGATAAAATTAAAAGAACAATAGTTTACAGCACCTTGTGCAAATCTTGGCAACCTACTATTATTAGTGTCAGGTTTTGAGATAACACTTGAGAGTGAAAATATAGTTCCCATTATCTCACAGGACTACCGGAGCAATACCACCAAAATTTGAATAAATAAAGTATTTTTCTATTTTTCTATTTAAACAATGACTGTTCAATAGTACAGATTTAAAAGTTTAAAGTAGCTATGTCATAAAACAATGCTGGCTATTATTGTACACATACAAGGATAAGTTATTTACAGTAAACTAGAAAACTCTCCAAATCAAGAGTTAGAAAACCTGATTTTTTCCCCTGCTTTTTACTAACTTAGTACTTAAACCTACTTCAAATCACTCACCATTTCTGAATCTCAGTTTCCTCATCTTTAAATTATACACTGATATATATTTAAGGACATTTGAGTTCTTCAATTGTTTGGTCTTTTGAGTATATTAGTTACTAATAAATAATCCATTGACTAACGTAGAGGGTACTTTCTATAAAGTAAAACATGCTTGGAGATGCTGCCTTCAATCTTAACATGAGTAACACTAGAAGTGAAGCAGAGGAATTTCAGTTTAACTTCTTATCTGCAGAATGATCAATAATCTAAAGCTCTGAGAGACTAGTTATAGAAAGACAGCATAAGAACATGACAGAGTCTGCATGAGTCCTAATAAAAAGGAGTTTAAAGCAAAAGGGAGTTAGTAGCTGAGTGGGTAAACAGGGGTAGTGACTAGCAGAGGAATCGGTTTGAAAAAGAGGGAAACAGATCAATCAAAAGTTATCTTAATCAGGGAGCAACTATAGTAAAGGAGGATCTGAGGGAGTTCAAGGGCATTCAAGTAGTTTATGTCCTTGACATTTATAAGATCCTAGATATGAGACAACTTACTTAAAGGAATCTACAAAGAAACTAACAGAAGTCAGAAACAAAAGCAGGGAGGTAAGAAAGGCTTTCAAAAGAACCATCTTCTATAAAAAGAGCATGCAAAATGTTTATTTTTGTTTGTTTGATAAAAGACCATTGAGGCATGGGGGGGCAACAAAACTGAAGATGAAACTACTTTTAATATCAATAACTTGAGAAGAAACTGTTAGAGAAAAAAAAAAACAAAGCAAGGGTGTTTTGCATCTGGAAGTGGACCATTCTTTGGGACACGCCTGTGATTAGCTCCTCTGTATTACTATTTGTTAAACCTCTCAAGAGTGATTTCCTTCCAGGGAACATATTGCTAATTAGTGTAAGATCAATGATATCCTTCATCAGGACAGTTTGTATTCATGGTTTAGATCTCTTCGTGTGTAACCAAGTGCTTTGATGAAAGAATGTTTCCTTACGTCCCATGCTTTAGAGAAGTTTTTGCTCCTGGAATGAGCACCATGTATATACCTGTACATTTTGCCCCTGTCTGCGTAGGAAAATAACTTCCTACTTAAATATGAATATTAAAGAGTAATATTAGGCAGTTGTCTAGTATAAAAGAGATCTATAAAAGACTGAAGGGTCATTTACTCCTCTGAGAGGGTTTTAAATGATGATCAGTAGGCATACACATAGACCTCCCTAGCCAAATGAGGGGAACAATAATTTTATTCATCTAGGGAAACACCTTGTAACATACAGTACTTAAGATAGAGCTGAAGTGTTACGGCTGTATGGAAGAAGTTTCTACCCTTTTTTTCAATTCAACAGATGTTTATCGATGTCCTAAGATTAATAATAAACATCTGTTAAAATAACAGGTAGCTACTGTAAGAGGGGGAAAAAGAGATGAATAAATTATAGCTGATACTTCTAACCCCAGCAGTTTTGCTAAGTGTAAGCTGCTGACATGACAACCAGGTAGTAAAGTCCAAAAATATAAATGGAAATCAAGAGTTAAAATTCAGGATAGTTGAAGCAACGACATATATGGCTCTCTTTTCTGTTTCTTTGTTTTAAATCAGATTTAGAGATTTTCTCAAAAAAAAAAAGTGATAGTAAATGAAAGAACAAATGTTTAAAAAAGAATTAGTTACCTCTTTCTTCATGGATCAAAATGTTTTGTTGACAGTGGTTTGATACGGTTTTTGAGAGCAGCAAAAGATAACTAGAATATAACTAAAATCTGAGTGTCAAAGTTTTTAATATGTTTTTATGTGTGCTTTAAATTTTGTTTTTTTATAGGGAATGCAGAGTTACAAAAATGTCTTTAGCAAACTTAACAACATCAAGATGATTACTTACATAAAGAGGTTAAATCAGTGATTCTCAAAATGTAGTTCCTCCGGGTGCCTGGGTGGCTATCGTTCAAGCATCTGCCTTGGGCTCAGGTCATGTTACCAGGGTTCTCGGATTGAGCCCTGTGTCAGATTTACTGCTCACTGGGGAGCTTCCTTCGCCCTCTCTTCCCCACTCATGCTCTCTCCTGCTACCTCTGTCTCTCTCTCAAATTAATTAATAAATTAATTAGCTAACTAATTAATTAATCTAAAAAAAATGTGGTTCCTGGACCAGCCATATCAGCATCACCCAGGAGCTTTTAAGAAATACCTATTCTTGGGCATTGGTACAAACTTACTCAATAAGAACCCTAAAAGTGGAGCCCAGCACTAGATTTTAAAGGTAGAGCCAACCATTCACACAATTCTGATGCTCACTCAAGTTTTAAAAGTCATGGGATTAATCAAAAGAGATGAATTGAGGGTAATCTTAAATTGTTTGAACTGCTTGATTGGGAAGATCTTGATTTTCTTAATTTGACATAGGTGATATGGTAGAAAGATCAAGTTTGGGGAAGAAAAATTAAAAACTTTGTATTATACATTGTTTAGCTTTAGGTAATAGCAAGATATCCACATGGAGATGGCCAGGAACAGGTTGGAATAGTGAATCTGAAAGTTAAGATAGGATCGAATTTTCAAATTTAGGATTCTACATATATATTTAGAGGTGAATAGCTACCCATCAGCGTGTATGAATTTGCTACAGAATATTATTTTAAAAACCAGGAAAGCTAAGGAGAGACTGAGGAATATCTATATATCATGGCCTGGCAGAGGAAGTAAATCTGATAGAAGGAAGAAAAATTTCTATGTCATTTTTCAAGGTTAGAGGGAATGAAGAAATGCTGGGTAAAAATATAAGAAATTTGGGCAATATGAGAAGAAAGCAATTTTTTTTTCACTAGAAACTGTGAATAAGTTCAAAGTAAAATGACTAGAAAAATTAGGCACATTTGTATAGAAAACTGCTATATGTATGGATTAGAGAACATGAGTTTGGAGTGAATTCAATTGTCACTCAACAGTTTTTCTAGAAATACCAAGCAAACCTGGAGCAACTGTAAGAAAAATGATTAACAATTATTCCACAGGTTATCAATCCATGAGACTGAGATGGTGAGTAGATAAAATCAAATGCTCAAAAAATCTAATGTTTGACCCAAACCTAAAATTTCAGCCTTCCTTATACTCCTATATATATCTTGGGCCCAATTCAACTACATATGAATCAAGGACACTTCAGTTTTATTTCATGTGAACACTTGAAATTCTTGAGTCCCTTAAGATAATAGCTTCCATTGTGTTCACTGTAGGTTCACACATTAACACCTTGGTGTAGCACATATTTATCTGGCATCTCTCCTCTGGACTTGATTATAACATTTCACTTCTTCAATGTAGACCTAAAACATACTTTCTCAAGATTTGCTTTGTACTCTCTTCATATTCTTTCTGATATTTTCAATAGAAATGTGCATTATCTTTAGCCCCTCAGATAAAAAATCCCTGGGACTGAATGACCTATCACAGGGAAGATTCCTTTATCAAAGATGCCTATGATAAGAGGCATCTAGGAATGGAGACAAGTCAAGTCAAGAGGAGAAATCATAGGGAATTATGAAAGAGTTAATGTAATTGTGACTGTTAGTGAAGTCAAATAATAATGAAATCAAACATTTTTAAAAATTAAGGTTTAGGGGCACCTGGGTGGCTCAGTGGGTTAAAGCCTCTGCCTTTGGCTCAGGTCATGATCTCACAGTACTGGAATCAAGCCCCACATCTGGCTCTCTGCTCAGCAGGGAGCCTGCTTCCCTTTCTCTCTGCCTACTTGTTCTCTCTCTCTCTCTCTGTCAAATAAATAAATAAAATCTTAAAAAAAAAACACAAAAATTAAGGTTTATATGTTGAAGAGAGAAAAGTTTTGGCCACAGTTGAGTATAGTAGGAGAGTAATAACTTTGAGAATAAAGATTAGTGGGCAGTTCAAGAACATGTATTAATATTTAAAGTTCCCAAAAAATGATGATAGGACAAACATAGAGAATATAATTGTCAGTTGTATAGTACTTAGATGTTCCAGAGCATATGAAGAAGTATCTTAAAGATAAATGGATAATGACAGTAAGGGAGGCGAGAGATTGGCATGTCCCATGTTAAGTATTTTGCAGGAAGAGCAGTTATTAGGAAAGAGTGATGGAACAATGACTTGGTATTATGTAGTGAGAAAAGAATAACTCCTGTAAATTTCTGATACCCGTGGTCTTAAGGAGAAAATGCTGTTACAAAAGAGGGAAATGACAGGCGTAGATTCACCACATTCTGTTCTATTTTCCCTATTTTAGTAATTCCAATTTACTCTTCAAGTCTTAATTTATATTTTACCTCTCCCTGGAAGGCTCCCCTGCTCGCTGCCTCCCTCAGAGATACCCAGTTAATTTCAGTGTGCTTCTCTGTTTACTCTTGATAACTGATGTTGTCTGCATCAGCTGTATTCCTAGCATCTAGTTTAGGCTTGGAGCATGGTATATAATGCATAAATATTTGTTAAATTAATGAAATAATTTTTCACTGTAAGTCTCTCAGATTTAAAAATGGTTCAACTATGCAAAATCTGCAGACAGTTTATGTATAAATAAAAGTTAAGTCAATCAATTTTACTCAGTATTTTAAAAATTACTTTGCATTTTTTGCACATTATAAGAAGATAAGAAGAAACAACAAGTACTGGCCTAAGGTTTCTAAACATGATTTAATGATATGAAATCCTGCAAACATACTGCTTTTCCTAAAGTTGATTTCATTTTTTTTAAATTTGTGATAAACAGTAAGATATATTCTCTTCAAAAACAAACAGATATAATTATTCTACACAACAAAGTAAATATAGCGGGATAGGAAAATGACTACTCTTAGATAACTAATCCTATACTGGAGAAGAATAAGAAATCAGTATTAAAACATTTGTGTATAGCTAAGACCTAAGTGGGGGCTCCGATAAGTAAGATTTCAAATAGATTAATTCATTGCACCTGGCAGTGTTGAAAACATAAGATATATTCGAAGAAATCTCTCCACTATATATCAAAAGTCACAGAAACATAACACTTCAAACACAGCTACTTTAGATAGCTGCTTTTCCAGAATAATAAAAGTATTTAAATTAAGAATATAAAATATATAAGTCAAAGGAAAATCTGCAATGAAAATTGACTATAATCTTGACAAAGACAGATTAAAAATATTCTATAAGAACTGTTGGAGTTACTAGATCTGATTTTTTCTTTATCTGGTTCAGAAATATATTCAAAGCAGAATTCCTTAAGCTTTTAAAACAATTTTGCTTTGTTAATTTTGCTGTCATTTTAGATCAAATTTCCCTGGAAGGTTTTCTTGTCAAAAGTGAGAATACTCATAAGGTCAAATAAATAAGACACAAAAAAGTAGAATGACTGTTTCATAAAATGGTAGAATCTTGGATCTGAACATAATCTTATCAAGTGTAGGCATATCTTTTTAAAAGTCAAGAGCCTACAGAACCAATAATGTGTGGCGTTTTTTTCACGACAGATATTCAGGTGGTAAGACTGGGTCAGAACTCGGTTCTCCTAACCTTCATGATAGTGCTTCTTCTGTTATAGTATGCTGCCTATTGCTTATAAATAAAACACAGCAGATAAATATTATGTCTAAATTAACACATAGAAAATAATATGTAAGAGAGTCTCATGAACACTAATATCCCAAATTGTTACATTTTTTAAATAAAGTTTTAAAAGCAACTCTCTCAAAAAAGAAAGAAGTGGGGGTGCCTGACCTCTGCCTTCAGATTGGGAGCCTGCTCCCTCCCCCTCACTGCCTACTTGTGATCTGTCAAGTAAGTAAATAAAATCTTAAAAAAAAAAGAAAGAAAGAAAAAAGTGTTGCATAACATATAAAAGAGTTTTGAAGGTATATGTTCGAAAGATATTTGGACCTATCAAATTATTCAATAATCTGGAAAAATGGACAGAAAATCACCTAACATTGTCTCTTCATTTGATATTCAATTTTGAAGTGAATTAATTCCATCAAAGTTCACACAACAGTAAATAAGAAATTGCTAAATTAAAAAGCAGTCAAGAAATAGGAAAAATGTTTCAGCTCAGTGCATCGCTAGTAATTCATCAAATAGGGAATAATTCACAAAGCGTTCAATGAGAGATAAAATCCCAAATAATAATAATAATGACAACAGCCCCTTCCACTTCTAGAATGATTAAGTAGATATACTTTTTACCACTCCTCTTACTAAGTACAACTACAAACAACAGTGATTATACTAAAACAAAACAGCTCTTGGAAAGAATAAAGCAGACCATCAAGGCAGCTTGAGACGGAGCAGCTATGTGGCTGTGGGCTTTGGGGGATTTCTTTCTGTCTCCTACACGAAAGACGAGTTGCTGAAGAAGCCAGCAACCCAGAAATGACAATGAGTACACACAAACACACACACACACACACACACACACACACACTCACACACACAAAAAGCAACAAAAGTCTGCTCTCTCCAGGTTAAAAAACAACAGGGAAAGGGGCAGCCTAACAAGGCAGAAACCTAAAAAAAGTAAAATAATTCTGAAAGCATCCAGTGAAAGTCATCACCTTATTTATAGGGGGTTAACCATTAGAAATACAGTGGCTGTTATTCTTAATAAACAATGGAGGTCAAAAGGAAGTGTGGCCCAAGAATTTTCAAGTGCTCGAAGAAAAGAACTGTCAACCCAGAAGACTACACCCAGGGAAAATATTCCTCAGGATGCTTAGGAACAGAAGCATACCTTTAAAATCGCTAGACAAAATTTTATCTCAAAAAGCATTACCTGGTTTACTTGCAGGGTTAAATTCCTCCTGTTGAACATTCATTGTGCCGCCTGAACTATGGCAACAGATACAAGAACGTGAAGCTGCAAGCATGCGACACAACACCGCCGCAGGTGACTACCGTGGGACCAGACGGGGAATGCGCAGTGTGGAGTTCCGGGAGACCAGGCGGGTCGTCCCGTCACTGCTGTGCAAGAGGCCCCCCCCCCGGGAACCCCAGCCAGTCCCCTTGGTTTACGGCAGCCAAGGGGAGAACTGGGGAGCAGATGAGGAGATGGGCTTCCAGTAGAGGGCGCCTGGCCCTTTATTCCCCTCTTCCCCTCGTCCCATTGGTCCTGTCTGTCCCCGCCCTTCCCATATTCCCACCGCACGACAGCACCTCAGGAGGACTTCACGCTTGGTCTTAGCCAAAAGGCCGAGAAGCGATCTCAGGAGGACGTCAAGCACGGTAGGCGTCTGCCTCACTTTCCCACCCAGGTCTCAGGCTCTCGGCCGGTCCCACTCGCTGCTGCCCTGGGCCCAGCTACGTTCCAGTCAGCAAGCGCTCAGAACTCAGGTCCACGGTTCTTTGCCAAAACGGCCTTGCCTGAGACAGCTCTGTTCACAGGTTGAGACTCAACGGAAGGGAGAAGAGTGGCTCTTCTGTGTCCCGGGCTCTTTGGCCTACGACAGGAGTAGGGAAGACAATGAGTGGCAATACGTGGGTCTCACTGGGACCTGGCCAACCCGCCCACCTGCTGGCTGTAAACAAGCTCCCGGGGACTTGGGGGAAGGGAATGAACAAGTGTGCTCCAGGCTCAGTGTCACTTAGCCTCCCTGGCCATTGGCTAGAAAGGACCTCCGTGCAGTTCCCTGTATCTCAGGCCCCATGGTGTCCCTCTGTCCACCACCTCCCTCCTACCACCCCAACTCTGCACTCCATGCCAAACCTGCCTCACACCAGTCTACTCTACGTGCAGGTGCCCTCATGACCGCTGAAAAAGCAGAAAAAGCAGGTGCACCGGCCCCCTCCTTGGCCCTCTGCTGTTATATCCGCAAAGAGGGAGAAAAAAGTCACACAGAGTATTTCTTTAATCTGCGTCATCCATTAGATTGTAAACTTCATATTTGGTATGCATGTGTGCAATATGTAAGATTGCGTATATATTCTGTATCGCCAAAACCTGGCAGAGTGCCTGTCACATATTAGGAACCCAATGAACATTCGTTGAATAAAAACGTATTTAGATATGCCTTTGTCTCAACAGAACGTACTCCAACTTAAACCGTAGGCATAAGATCCAGGCATCTTCAAAGCCACTGGGACTGCCACTTTGAACTCTCTGCCATCCAACAGAACTGTTCAAGAGGGTTGATTGTTCCAAAGGATGCTGCAAAATATTTGCTACCTGGTATTTTATAACCTGAGAGTGACTTCTCTTTCTATTCTTAACACTGGGGTTTCAAAATTATCTTCCCAGATAAATTAATAAATTTGACAACTAAACTGAGTAACAACAACTGTGACAGACATCCTGCTGGGAGCTAGAGTTACAATGGGGATTAGAGTCACAATGGGAATTAAATAACTCACTAACCTTGCCTTCATGGAGATGACCTTCTTTTGATGAGGACAGAATAAATCAGAGTTTTCACAAAAAAAAAAAAAAAAGGTTTTCTCAGGCTTCTGATGTCTCTGCATTACTGTATTCAATGCATTACCTCTTTCAGTATTATTCCCTGTAGGAATAACCACATGTGAAATTAGATTTTCATTGTATAGAGTTTATGAAATTTGATTTTCATCTGTATTTTCATAGTATAAAGTTTAGGATGCCTTGCATCTCTTGTGCTCACTATCATTCATCCTCCCTTACTATATGACTAGCACTTGCTCAGTATGGTGTCTTTGAAACTGTACAGCAACACAAGTACAGAAGACTTGGCAAAGCATTTTCCCATCATCCCTAAAACATTTTTTAGGTTAGTGATTTCTAAGTATATTATAAATGTTGAAAAATCATAGTCTAACTTTTTATCCTGAAATTATCAGTACCAGGTTTCAAATGGTGAACCACTGACTCAAGTATACATTGATTAAAGGAGAAAATATCTTCAAAACATATATACCTTTAATGATTGTGTAGACTTTGACTGTATTTCTGATTTAAAAAAAAAAAAAATCAGTCTCTTTGCCTAGCCACAGTCAGCTTCACCATGCCAGCAAGATAATTACATGTCTTTGGAGTTTTCCCAATTCTACTTTGCCCTTATTATTACATATATCACTGTGTGGAAGCATCATGTTTGTATAAACATGAACCTGGGAACTAACCTAGATTCAGATTCAGGCTGCATGATTTACTAATTTGCAAAAATTACTTGGAAAAAACTTAACTTCCCATTCTGTAATCCTCATTTTCCTCATCCACAAAGATAGTAGTTGTTCTTACAGATCATCTAATGTAAAACACCATTTATTGTAAGGGATACTTCACTCACCATCAAGAGAGAATAAATGGTAACAAATAAGTGTGACAAATGTACAGTTAGTAAAATAGATTCTAATTTTAGAGATGTGCTTCTTAAAAAATTACAACTTAAGACATTCCACATGTTTGTTAAATAATATAATATGTAATTCAATTTTAATATTTGAACATGTTTCCTTAGAGATTTTGAAGGTTTTTTCCAATTCACTTTCAGTCAGGTTCTTATTATAGTGGTTTTGATGATCAGATTAAATGTGGTTTATAAACATAAGATCCTACAAATCCATTGCCCAATTCTCTTGCTTACTGTTGCATTATATGATCAGAATCCATGAATATTTACTCAAGCACTGCTATTAATTTGTCTTGTGATTTTAGAGAAGTCACTTAATTTTCTTGATTCAATTTATTAATTAGTAAAATGGCAATACAAGCTTACAAACATTAAGTTTAAAATATAAAGTAGATTCTAAAATAATTTCCAAATTTAATATGTTAAGTAGTAGTGGAAAGAATGCCTAAAGCAAATGAAATCTATGTAGCACTGTTAATTCAGAAACATTTTGCCTGTGTAAGTGCCACTGAATGAAGAATCCTCTCAAGAGAAAGACAAAGGCAAAGAGCTTGAAAAATCCTCTCATCCTTTATAGGTAAAATCTCCAGAGCAGTGGTTTGGGCAGATGGGAAATTTTTACTCCCTGTGCTGTATCTGTTCAGTTGATAAAAAGAGGACTTTGATCTTTGTGACTGTCAATCCAGCTCTTTTTATGAAAAATTTGCTTAAAGTAAACAGTAAAAGTAGCAAAGCAGTTATTAAAATTCCACCTCAATTGGCTATGCTCCCAGTTCCAAAACCCAAAACATAATGCCCACTGATTATTCAGATTATCTTTAAAGCTTTTTGTGTGTGTTTAAAAAAAATTACTATAAATAACTGATCTAGTAGAGAAAATTACAAATCTTCTCTTTCAAATTCTAATCATATTAGATGAATTAAAGTAAGATCCAGCAAAAATCCTTTCAGTGACATTTCTACTGATACAAGCTCCAAGTACTAAATTCTGAGCTGCATTCAGCCACTAGAGTTCTGTGCATAAAACTATGAAACATTACACTTGAGCTTAAAACCACTGGCTGTCAATCACCTGAAAAGTATACCCATCTGTATAATTCTTTTGTATATACGATATGTATTTTTTTTAAAGCTTAATATGTTAATCCGTTCATGGAGGCGGTCTTTTCTCATTTTTGAGTCTCCTTCAGACCTATTTCATTTTTGCTGTTATTGATGCTGTTTTGAGAGATGCCCACTGGGATTTTCAAAAAAATTACCAATATATAATGAAATAAAACCTCCACTTAACACATCTCTTTGACAACCTTTTTATATATAACTATACAGTAGATACATTGGGTCTAATTATTCTATTGTTTGCTATTTAGAAAAGATGGAGAAGATAAAAACTATGTTTCTTAATCTCTGTTGTAGCAAAGGTTCTAGAAATAAATGAATGAATTCCTTTTTCTGACTTACAGAAGAAGGCAGATGTGTAGCAAGAGCTACCTTGCTGCTGTTTCAGCTAGTCACAAGGCCATGAGTGTGCACACTACCGCTCAGCATTGCGGGCTTTTTGAATATCTGGAGACAGGGCTGCAGTTGTGAATATGGGAGAAGTGGCATCCTCACCTCTGAAGCATTCCTCTGTCTCTACTTGTAACACTTTTCAGTCCCCTGTATTGAATTCCTTTTATGGGAAATGTCTGAAGGAGTTTCTATTTCTTTCACTAAATCCTGACCACAAACCTGTTAATGGAGAGTACTTTCAATTTTCAAAACATTTCCCTAACGTATGTAGGCTTAAAGGGGAAATTTAAGATTGATACATGTATTTGCATCGAGAATGAAGGAGTACTAAACCTAAAGAATCTCTTATGTTTCAAAGGGATTCATACTACTAACTATCTAAACTTCATTTGTGTTTAAGTAATATAGTATAGTTCTTGACCCAAAACTAATCATGTCATTTCAAAGGGAGAGGGATCACACTACCAAGTCATTTAGATTAGATAGCAAAAATATAAGTCGAAAGCCTGACATAACTATCTTAATATTACACAGTGTCATAGATATTAATAAAACATAGTCCTAACTTTTGTTAAGACTCACTGTCACTTTATAAAGATTCCCAACTTTGAGAGTTGCAGTTCACTTCAGTTTAAAAAAAAAAAGAAAAAGGAATAAGCAAAGAGCATGGAGATATTCAATAATTTAGTTAATATCCAAAAAAATGTTTGTTAAGTTTCTATTAAGTGAGAGGCATTTTGACAAGTATTTTATTAGGAAACCAAAACTGAAAGCAAATGAGTTATACAAATAATTTTAAAAATTGCCAGAAAAATAATAGCAAAAACTGATAGGGGGAAAAAGAAAAAAAAAAAAAGACATGATAAAATAATGGAACTGATCATGGAAACTGGAAACAAACTAGAAAAATAGAGAATATAAACAAATCAAGCAGTTTTCCTTACAAAGAAAAAGGTACAAATCTGAATATAATTATCAGAAAAAAATCCAAAAATGATATATGGAGAAAATAATAAATAGCTACAGACAACTGAGATTTAAAAAATAAAAGTTTATGTTGAACTAACACAGGCAATGCACACTTTGCACAACAGTACAAGATCATAAAAATGACTGCAAGCTGAAACCATGCAAAGCAACCTTAGTAATCAGTGGAGAAATTTACAATAGTCCTACTACCTTTCAAAGTATTGTTAAAAAATTAAAAATTCTCTATGGTCAATTAAAAATATGCAGCAAATTTTTAAAACAGCAAAATTGATATATTTTAGCTAATTGTAACTTAAAATATTTAAAACATTGGTATATAAAGTATTGATTCCCTTTTAAAAGTAATGGAAGGATCTTTGATCATTGCTTACTTTCTAATTCTCATTCTATAACTTATGATGTGGGGGAACATTTTTTCTACACTTTGGCAAATTGTTATGCTCATTTTTAAGTTTGGATCAGCTTCTAATACCTCATCTTTTGCATTTTCAATGTGTGGAATATCTCTGAGAGTTCTGTTAATATGATGTTTTCTATGGTGTCACTTCTTCTAAGACATCTTCATATTTTTTGTCATGATCACATTCCTCATTTATGTGGATTAATTTAACCCTCATTAAATTCCTAGGTATATATATCTAGTCTCTACAATAGTGGCAGTATCAATATTCCCAAGGTCAGTGATTTCTTTTAGAATCACTCCATTTACATTCAATTCAAATGTCACTTTTAGCAATATCGTTTTCCATGTTTTTGCTGCACTTCTATTTATTAATTCCCTCATTTGATTGTCTCTTTTGTAAAACGTCATTTGAGTTTATTAGTGGCAGCCATGAAGGACACAACTACACACTTTGCTGTCTGCTTGAAATACAAATAAACGTACAATTACCAATCACTGACTTGGGGAAAAAAGTGATGATTTATTACAAATAATATTATGCATCTGTTATTTATATAATGATAAGTAAGTTGAAGAGTGAGTAGCAAAGTTCACACTTACTCAAGTTAATACACCATAACTGAAATTTGAACTGTTTGAACTTATGTTATGTAACTAAACCCTGGTAAATAAAATTTGTGCATATCAGAAGCATGCAACATGAGGATTTCCTGTATGTATTAATCAATTCAAAAATTTGGACAAAAATAATTAAACATTTGTACAGACCAGTTGGTATTAAAGATTTAAAACTGTATTCAAAGCTCCAAGAAACAGATGCTTTTACAGTTGTGTAAGACATTTGCTTTCATGTTGTAACCAAAAGTACAACAAATCAAAAATCATAGTTTTCTATGGAACTAGGAAAGAACATTGGATCTAAGGAAGTCTTACAGAACTGAATTAAAGAAGCAAAGCAAACTGTGCTTAGGTAAGCAGAAAGTGGAAGTGCTCTTTGACCTTGCTTACTTACTGGGTCTGGGTATGGACCGGCCTTGTAAAGACAGAGAGACATCACAGGTTATAAAAGAAACGGGATTTTTTTTTTTTTTTTCAGGATTTACTGAAGAAAACTAAAAGCATTTCTCAAGTGATCACTAATAGTTGAATGAATGAACAAACTGGTATATCCATCCAATTGGATATTATTAGCAATGGAAGGAATGAGCTACAGATGCATAAACAATATATGTGCAAATAATTATGTTGAATGAAAGTAGTCAGAAAAACTGCATTCGTACTGTGTGATTACATTTAAATAAAATTCTAGAAAATGGAAATAAATCCACTGTGACTAAAGCAGATCAATGCCTAGAAATAGAGAAATGGAATAGGGAGTAATGGATTACAGCAGCATACAAGGAAGTCTTGGGGATAATAGACATGTTTCTTCAATTGCATAGTTTAAATCTACAGTGTATCATACATCAACAAAACCTCAATAATCTGTTTAAAATGTAGACTGAGTTTGCAAAAGAAGTAGAATAGGTCCTATATTAGCATACTATCCATGGAAATTAAAATCAACTTCGAAAGAATATACGATTTGCAGTAATATATATAATTCTGAGACACAAATAACACACTAAAATGATTGCTTATAAGAGAATGGTGTGAAAAATTTAATTAATAAGAACACATCAAAAATATACATAAATTTAAGTATAGAAGAGATTATTTTGCAGACCAACATTGCAGTTATAATGAAGATAAGAATGTAGTTTACTCAACTCAAGGTCCAAAATTAAAACAAGAGCAATGACACTTAAATAAGTCAATCCTCCTAATTATGAAAATGTCAATTCTTCCCAAATGTTAAAGGAAGTAGTCATGGTGATGAGCATTGAAGTATTTAAAAATTAATTTAAAGTTTGCTGAGCAAATATTTACTAAATGCCTCTTGGGTAATGGCCGCCATGCTGGGGTCAGTGGTACATGGAATCATTGTGGTTCTTGCTCACATTGAGATTTTATTTGAGTACAAAGAGTAGATAGCAAACGCATTCTTTCCTGTTTCAGGACCTTCTCACTCCTGCTATTCCTTCTGCCTGAAATTGCATTTCTTTTGTTTTTTGTGTAGGCTGATAATGTGATCTTTCTGATTTTAATTTAAACATCATCTTCTCAAAGGCAATAATCCTCATGACCCAGTCTAAGTCACATAACCTACTGCCTCTTCTCGCTTTTCGTCTCCAGAACTGCACCTTATTTGCTTCCTTACCTGCTGTCTTCTTAACTTTATTACAAACTCCACAAGGGAATTACATACTTGCTAATATACAATGTCCAGTGCCTTAGAAACTGGCGCACATGTATAAAATGTTTTTTTAAATAAATGTATGACATATATCTAAACACATAACATTAAATTGCTATTAATAAACTAATCAAAAAGAAAAAATATATTGTGGTTTTAAACAATGGTGGAGAAAATAGTACAGTGGTCAATGAATTGTTTGTGGAAGCATCCATTTATTTTCAAGATGGGATAATCCCTGACCAAATATACATTTTCCAAGTTCAAGGTTAACTTAAGGTGGGGAAATATTGTAAAAGTTTAAAGGGCAAAGCATAGAGAAATTGCAATAAATGTCATTATAGATCGGAGACTTTTTTCTCATCAGCTCATATAATAGACCAAAATGCACTTTTTACTGGTGAGGATAAAATGCCTAAATGAGGAAATGCTTCGATATAGAACCAAGAAACTCTCCCACACAGATATTTTGATATTCTTGTAACTTTGAGATTCCTAGAATTTTAAAAGTACAACCACATGCCAAGTACTTCACAGATTAAATATGCATTAGGTTAGAGATATTTATGATTAAATTCTGTAACGTGAATCTGTAGACTGAACAAAAATAGGCCCCTGTGGACACATTTCCAATCAAGTGTCTCTAAATGCCTATTTTCTTAGTTCCTGCACAAATAAATTGCCAAAAATTTTAATTTTGTATACAGCGATTATACCCACTAAAGTTGTGAATTTTACTTTAATGTCTTTTTATTGTATAATAGCAACTGAGTCTCTAAATGTGGCAGTCAGATTTGATTTTCAAAAAGATCAGAATCAATTCTTATGTAAATTGTAGTGTGAGTAAAATTCATTATACTCATTTTACATGCAATTATTAAGGATTCATGCACATGCTTCCATGTACACATACTAAAAGCAAATAGATCTATTTGTGAATTAGATATACTAAAAAACCTAAAAAAATGAGTGTGTGTATACACACATATACTCCCACATTCACACATATATCCAATCAGTATAAAATCATTTTTTGTTCACCAGAAAATTCCATTTCATTAAAAAATAAATAGGAATAAAGATTAAACAGTAGTGGAAAGATAGGTGATTTTTAGAACTTGAACAGAGAAAAAATACATTTGCTGCGCATGGTAACTGCTTTGCTCCTTAAAACAACCAAATAAACTCTAAGAACTATCAGATAAATATCACATACAGTTTCTATTTGATTAATGTTTGGTATTACTAGAATGAGCCATAATTATAATTTAACTTCATTCCAACATATAGAATTTTTAAAATCACTAGGAACAACTGAAAGAGAGATCTCTAATCCTACTAGTCTTGAATTGGTTTTACTTCAGGAAGATAAGTGAGAGAATCATGAAAATTTTGGAAAAATAAAATATATAGACACATTTTTCATAAAGAGATTTTTATTAAATTATCATTTGACAGCAAAATCTTAGAATTTCATATGGCTTAAAGGCATGCACATTTATCTACTCTGTGTAGCTGCCACATTTTAATTGAGACATATGTGAAGTTTCTGGTTGGGCACTTAATACTTCTAACAGGTTGCTATTCTAGAGAAATTCAATTACAGTAAATATAGCAGTGTGAGTAGGCTAGCACTCAGGTACTACCTGAATGAATGGCAGAGAGCTACTGCATTTTACCAAATGAATACTTAATGATTTTCATTTCATAAAGATGAAAAGATACATCTCAACAGTAGCAATTTGCATTAAAATAAACGCTGCCTGTAGAGGTAGGTGAGTTAGAGTAGAAACTAGATAATTTTATAGTTATTTCAACATAAACAAATAACTGATGGATTTGAAAATAAAATGTTGCCGACGTTTTGTCTTATTTTCGAAATGTACTTTGAAATATTTGGCCTAATAGCAAGGACAGAGAGTAAAAAAAAAAAAAAAAACAAACCTAGATTCAAGCATTCAAAACCATCTATTTTTTTTATAGGTAAAGAAATCTGGGTATAAGTAGGAAGAAATCACTGGTGTGATCAGCATGAAATAACAGTTTTAATTTTCTTTATATAGGGAGATTACATGGCAGAGAAAATAGCCCTTGGTGGAAGATTATAGTAGGTGTAGGCCCCCATATTAAAAAATATGGATACCAACAAACAAAGAATATAATTCAACAATGTGGGGGGTTCATGATACTAGACTTGGTACAGAAATTTAATATGAAAAGAAATCATAATGTCAGACCTCAAGGACAGTGCTGAGGCATGAGTTTGCATGAGTTTGCATGAGTTTTTACAGTTTGGAACATACACATAGGGATTTTTTTTTTTTAATCTGTTTCCCTAAATTGTGAATTCCTTAAATACAGGAACTGTGCCTTACTTACTTTTATGATTCCAGAACTTTATGATACTTTTTATCAAGGCATTAGAAGGTATTGAAAATATCTTTGATCTGCCTTAAATTATCTATGCTATCTGGTGTTAAGATTTTGAATGTGATAAACTGTCTTTTTACCATTAAATATTCATCTATACAAGTACTGAGATATTTTGTCGGGGGTATTGACTAACATTTGTTGAACATCCGTCATCTATCACTTGATGCATTATTGATTCACTCATGTAACCAACTCATTGGGTGGGCATTGATCTAGAGGAAGCGGAATTTTACAAAACAAGTAGAAAACTTTTATAGAGCTTATGTTTTAGTGGAGCAAATGATAGTAACTTTTATGCTGGTGATGATGAGTAAAGAATGATAGATGGAGGAATGCTTGTTCAAGAAAGATTGTTGGCCAAGATATCACTGATGAGATAATGTTTGAGCAGAGGCCTGAATGAAGTGAGGAAGGAAGCTACATGAACATTTTGTTCAAATTGTTCCAAATGAAGATAACATTAAGTCTTAATGTTCCAGAGTGAGAGTGAGTTCGGTACATTTTTGGTGAAAATCAAGAAGACAAGAGTGGCTGGAGCCGACTGAGTAATGGGAAGAAACAGAAAATGAGATCAGAAAGTTTGGAGTGGGCATGTTAATCCCTATCAAAATATAACTTTAGTCTTGGGGCACCTAGGTGGCTCAGTCAGTTAAGCATCTGACTATTCATTTCAGCTCAGGTCATGAGTCAGGCTTCATGTACAGCAGAGAGTCTGCTTGAGATTCTACCTCTCCTTCTACCTTTCCCCCTGAAATTTCTCTCTCTTTCTCAAATAAATAAATAAATAAATAAATGTTTTTTTTTTTTTTTAAAGATCTTAAAATATAACTTTGGTTAATTTGACCATAAGCACTGTATTTTTCTCTGAAATTGAACATATCATGGAATCAAATAAAAGCTAGAGTTCTTGAGTCAAAACAGTCAGTCCTCTCTATTTCAGAATGCTGTAGAGAACAAACTACTGAAATAAAAAATGAGACTTTATAATGTTAATTTCCCAAGACAGACAGGATTTTTGCAGTTAGCTATTGAAGCACACAAATAGGAATACTTGACCCAGATGGAGAAAGATATTCATATAAAAGAAAAAAAAAATAAGGAAAAATTTCTGATGATAAAATGCAGCCAAATAAAGCATAAAGAAACCAAGGTAAATGGACAGATGAGGAGAAAGAAAAATTTTTAAACATATTACTAAATCAAAAACAACATGCAACTTTTAGTGAGGAAACATACTCTGATGTTATAATATGTATTTATCTAACAGAAGTCTTTGAGGACATAAAAAAACTGTTCTTCCATGAAACTTAGAGTTTACTGTGGAAGACACAGAATAAGAAAGAAAAAAATAATAAATATGATATCAGATCACCAAGAAATAAGCTTTTAACATGTTAAGCCATACCGTTTGCTCAATTTGTTATAATGTCTTAGTGTACTCTAATTAATTCAGCAAATAACATACTGTAATAGAGAAAATAAGAAAGAAAGCATCAAAAAGAAAGCATACTATAAAAGGTAGTGTCAGACCTCAGACTATTGAATGTCATTTCAATAAATGTAAATGGAGTAAAGTTATCTATTACTAGAGGAAAAAAAACATCTTTTTTGAAGTATATGTTGCTTGGAAATAATAAAATAAAATAATTAAAATATAGACAAAGATCACAAAATGCAAACAAAAAGAAATAATGGTCCATAATACTAATATTAGAAGGAGGATAAAATTAACTCAATTTATGAACCATGAAATCGTATTATGAATATATTGAGAGATGAACACTAAGAGAAACAATGATAGAAATAGAAAATCATTCTGTTGGGGGAGTGGGAATCAGCCAAGAGTTCCTTATTTTTCATTGTAAAACTTTCATATTTTCATTATAAATATTTCATAGTTTCAACAAAGTTTTTTTTTTTGATAAAAAAAAATAAAAAACAACCTGAAAAAAGTTCCATTGTAAAAACTCCCACAAAACACCATCAATATACTATGACAAATATAAAAAAAGATTTAAATAAATTCAAGAAAGATACTTCATTCATGTTTAAAATTGTTCATACAATAAAAATTTGAGAAATTTCCATATTATTTTACCACAATGCAACGAATTTAGGAATAAAATTTTTAAATGTAGAATTATAATGAAAACTCATAGTTAGCAGCACATGGGAAGGATAAATAGAAAATTAATTTAATGCTTGAGAAATGTTTACAAATATGTAAAGCAATCAACACTCCAATAGAAAATGTGCACATGGCAGTAATGGGCTTTTCATAGGAAATATATGACTAGCATATAATGGCTTATAAAATTATTACCACATTCATAAATAAATACAAACTTAAATAACAATGATTTGTCTGTTCTACCTGTTGGATTGCAGAGGTTACAAGTTTTAATGCAGAGAAATGGTAAGGTAATTCTCATATAACTTCATGAGAATATAAATTGGTCTAAGCTCTTTTTGAGGAAAATTTGGTGTTATTTCTCAAAACAACCTCAGTAATTCCATTTCGAAATATTTCCATCACTGATATATTAATGTATCCATTGAATTGCTAGTTAACTAGCATGTTTATATACTATAAATAAAAAATAAGAGAAGAGAAAAATTGCGTTTATGTCCATCAACATAAGATTCTTCAAAAATCATAGTATTTTCATACAATAAAATTTTATTTAGCAACAAAAAAATAATGTGATTAATGTTTATAGTCAGAGGAAGAAAGCTCTCCAAGAAATATCAGAAAGTAAATAAACCAAATGTTTGGTACCTATTTGTTTTCAGTACATACATAAATAATATATGAGATAAATAACTGCAATGGAATAAAATTTTTCTTTAAGAATAAAGAATTAATTATGGATTATACTTAAAGAAACAGAAGCAAAGATTTAGTGGAGGGATGTTTATCTTTTATTAAATCACTTCAATATTTAATTTTTTCAGTCTATAATGAATTGCTTTTTCATAACATTTTTAAGAGGCAAATATGCAAGACTCAGTGATTTCAAGAAAAAGTGAAATTCTCAAAATGATCAGTGTTTTTCTTGCATTTGTTTTGTAAATGACAAGGTCAGAGATGAGGTCTTTGACAGAGAAAATAATGTATATAGATGTTTGTGGAAAAGAAATTTGAAAAGGGATATGATCAATTTATTAATACATTTTGCTTTTAAGCATCTTAATAAAGACACAACAATCTTACACAATTATTTCTTAAGAATATTTAACCCATGGCACAAAACACAAGAAATGATGGGTTTCTTAATGGTTACAGGAGAGAGCTTCTTCCTTTTGTACTTCTTTCCTTAGCACCTCTTCCTTGCTCCTTCTCCCCCTGCCCCACACCTTCCCTTCACCCTCTTCCCTTCCTTCTTCTCCTCCTTCTCCTCCTTTTTCTCCCCCTCCTTTTCCTCCTTCCTCTCCTCCTTCTCCTCTCTCTCTCTCCCAATGGCAAAAAGAATATAACTAAGCCCCAAATTCTTTAAAATGCCATCAAACTTATGACAAGTTGTTAAAATGCCCGTTAAGAGTAATATATTTTAGAGGAGATGGCATGAAAGATGTAGATTTCGTTCCCTTTATTTTGCTTTATAATTCATGCTCTTACATCAGACCAGTTCAAGAAACATTGGATATTTAGGTCAGCAGTTATTGACCACCAACATACTTTCTTTAGTAAAATTCAAGTTGCTTATGTTGTGGGTCAATATAAGTGGAATATACAGTATTTTCTTTTCTAAAAAATATTTATTTATTTATTTGAGAGAGAGAGGGAGAAAGAGAGAAAGCATGAGCAGGGAGGGGGTACAGGGAGAGGGAAGGAGAATTCTTGAGCAGACTCCACACCCAGCACAGAGTCCATTTTGGAGCTCTATCTCATGACCCCAACATGACCTGAACCAAAACAAGAGTTTAAGGCTTAACCAACTGAGCCCCCCAGGCATCCCTACAACATTTCTTCCCCAAAAACCCTGAAGAAAACTCCAATCGTATCTTGCTGCCAAAAATAATATATTTCTCTTGAGAAACTCTTTTGTTGTTGTTGCTTTTAACCTCCTATCATTATGAACTATTTGACTGATGAGTTTTCTGTTTTTGATTTGTCCATCAAAGGATAAATCCATGGGCCCAAATTTAGTATCCGTAAAATCATTATGTTTAATCATTTCAGCTACATTCATTCCTTCACATTTTTCTGCTGTTATTTTCATTTTCCCCTTCTCCCCACTTTCAACTCACTTTATAATGAGTTAATGAAAGTTGATTCTTTGAAACAAATCTGTGCATGAGTAAAATATCTTAACTAAATATACAAAAGTTGGGGGGGAGGAGTCAAGGTGGCAGAGAAGTAGCAGGCTGAGATGACATCAGGTAGCAGAGGATCAGCTAGATAGCTTATCAAACCATTCTGAACACCTACAAATCCAATGGTAGATCGAAGAGAAGAAGAACAGCAATTCTAGAAACAGAAAATTGACTACTTTCTGAAGGTAGGACCTGTGGAGGAGTGAATCCAAAGCGACGGGAAGATAGAATGCAGGGAGGAGGGGCCAGCTCCCAGCAAGCAGCAGAGCAATGGAGCACAAAGTCAGAACTTTTAAAAGTCTGCTCCACTGAGGGACATAGCTCCAGGGCTAAGCCGGGGTGAAGCCCATGTGGGGACAGCATGGCCTCAGGTCCCGCGGGGTCACAGAAGGATCAGGGCTGTCTGAGTGTCACAGAGCTCACAGGTATTACAGTGGGGAAGCCAGCTGCAGAGATAGAACCAAGGAGTGAACTCTCAACTCAGGGTTACCTTATCGTGATCCATGTTACAGGCTGCTGCTCTGTGAGCACAGACCCCACAAGATCAGGAGAGACCCACCCTGGAAGAGCTCAGGGATTTGCGGGGTTCAGAGACTCCAGGCAGGGCTGTGAGCCAGAGACAGAGACGCTTGGTCATGGACTGGGTGAGCTCGGAACACAGCCAGAAGCCAAGGAGATGGGAGTGATTGAGCGCTTTTCTTGGAGAGCTCACTGAGGAATGGGGCCCCGAGCTCTCAGCTCCACCAGGCAGAGATTGGGAGGCCGCCATTTTCATTCCTGTCCTCTGGACCTATACGGAAAGTGTTCAGGGAACAAAAGCTCCCAAAAGTGAACCTGAGCGGATTAGTTAGCCTGTCCCCTGGTAAGGGTGGTGCAATTCCACCTCGGGCAAAGACACTTGAGAATCACTACAACAGGACCCTCCCCAAGAAGATCAACAAGAAATCCAGCCAAGACCAAGTTCACTTACCAAGGAGAACATCGGAATTCCAGAGGAGGAGAAAGCAAAGCATGGAATTCATGGCTTTCTCCCCATGATTCTTTAGTCTTACAAAGTAAATTAATTTTTTTTAATTTTTTTTCTTCTAATAATTTTTTTTAACTTTCACCCTTTCCTCTTTTAACATTTTTTAACTAGTTTATCTTGACAATACATTTAATTAAAAAAATCTTTTTTGAACCTTCACTATGATATTCATATTTTATTCTTCATTGTACCTAACTTTATTTTTTGTGTACACATAGGATTTTTTTCTTCTAAAAAAATTTGGGGTACAACTTCTTCTAATAGATCAAAATACACCCTAAATCTATCATAGGACTTTGTTCTAGTCTCCAGCCTGAGCAAATTATCTCCACTTTCTTTTTCTTTATTTTCCCAACCAACTTATTTTTTCAACTCTTTTTTTAGAAATTCTTTTTTAAAATAAAAAAATTTTTCATCTTTATACTCATATTCCATCCCTTCCTTGTGTTTACACTTATATATGCTTTTCACTCTTTAAAATTTTGGGAGGTAGTTTCTTCTAAGAGACCAAAATACTCCCAGAATTAAGTGGGTGACCCTGTTATAATCACCAGTCTAATATATATATTTTTTTTTCTTTTTTATATTTTTTTCTTTATTTGTTTTCTTTTTTTAATTTTTTTTTTCTGAACTTCTTTTTACCTGCTTTCATTCCCTCACGACTTGGGGACTCTTCTGATTTGGTTAAAGCACATTTCCTGGAGTCTTTGCCACCCATTTAGTATTTTATTTGCTCCTTCATATATTCTTACCTGGATAAAATGACAAGGTGGAAAAACTCACCACAAAGAAAAGAACAAGAGGCAGCACCAAAGGCTAGGGGCTTAGTCAATATGGACATTGATAATATTTCAGATCCAGAGTTCAGAATGACAATTCTCAAGTGGCTAGCTGGGCTTGAAAAAGGCATGGAAGATATTAGAGAAACCAATTCTGGAGAAATAAAAGCCATTTCTGGAGAAATAAAAGAACTAAAATCTAACCAAGTTGAAATAAAAAAAAGCTATTAAGGAGGTACAATAAATAATGGAGGTTCTTACTGCTGGATAAATGAGGGAGAAGAGAGAATTAGTGACATAGAAGACCAAATGAAAGAGAATAAGGAAGCTGAGCAAAATAGAGACAAACAACTACTGGACCATGAGGGGAGAATTTGAGGGATAAGTGATACCATAAGACAAAACAACATTTGAATAATTGGGATTCCAGAAGAAGAAAGAGAGAAGGGAGCAGAAGGTATATTGGAAAGAATTATTATAGAGAATTCCCCTCATATGGCAAAGGTAACAAGCATCAAAATCCAGGAGATGCAGAGAATCCCCCCTCAAAATCAATAAGAATAGGTCCACACCCCGTCATCTAATAACAAAACTTATAAGTCTTACCGACAGAAAATTCTGAAAGCAGCCCAGGAAAAAAAGTTTGTAACATACAATGGTAAAATATTAGATTGGCAGCAGATTATCCATGGAGACCTGACAAGCCAGAAAGAACTGGAATGATATATTCAGAGCACTAAACAAGAAAAACATGCAGCCAAGAATACTATATCCAGGTAGGCTATCATTGAAGCTTCCAGGACAAACAAAAACTAAAAGAATTTGTAAACCCCAAACCAGCTCTACAGGAAATATTGAAAGTGGTCCTCTAAGGAAAGAGAGCCTAGAAGTAGTAGGTCAGAAAGGAACAGAGACAATATACAGTAACAGTCACCTTACAGGCAATACAATGGCACTAAATTCATATCTCTCAATAGTTACCCTGAAAGTTAATGGGCTAAATGCCCCCAATCAAAAGACACAGGGTATCAGAATGGATAAAAAAATAAAACCCATCAATATGCTGTCTACAAAAAAATTCATTTTAGACCCAAAGACACCTCCAGATTTAAAGTGAGGGGGTGGAAAATAATTTACCATGCTAATAGACTTCAAAAGAAAGCTGGGGTGGCAATCCTTATATCAAATCAATTAGACTTTAAGCCAAAGACTATAATAAGAGATGAGGATGGACACTATATCATACTCAAAGCATCAGTCCAACAAGAAGATCTAACAGTTTTAAATATCTATGCCCCTAAAGTGGGAGCAGCCAAATATATAAAGCAATTAATAACAAAATCAAAGAAACACATCGACAATAACACAAAATAGGGGATTGAACACTCCCCTCAGGGAAATGGACAGGTCATCCAAGCAAAAGATCAAGGAAATAAAGGCCTTAAATGACACACTGGACCAGATGGGCATCACAGATATATTCAGAACATTTCATCCCAAAGCAACAGAATACACATTCTTCTCTAGTGCACATGGAACATTCTCCAGAATAGATCACATCCTGGGCCATAAATCCAGTCTCAACTGGTATCAAAAGATTGGGATCATTCCCTGCACATTTTCAGACTACAATGCTCTGAAGTTAGAACTCAAACACAAGAGGAAAGTTGGAAAGAACCCAAATACATGGAGACTAAACAGCATCCTTCTAAAGAATGAATGGGTCAACCAGGAAATTAAAGAAGATTTGAAAAAATTCATGG